>NC_040904.2:59983015-60286768 GCF_004126475.2 Phyllostomus discolor
AACCCAGGCATGTGCCCTGACTGGGAATCGAACAGATGATCTGTTGGTTCATAGGCTGGTACTCAATCCACTGAGCAACACCAGCCAGAGTGCTTCACCCATTTTTATTTGGGTTGTTTGTTTTCCTGGTATTAAGTCATGTAACTTTATATATTTTGGAGATTAAACCCTTGTCTGATGTATCATTGGCAAATATGTTCTCCCATGTAGTTGGTTCTTTTTTCATTTTAATAATGGTTTCTTTAGCCATGCAGAAACCTTTTAATTTGATGTGGTTCCATCTGTTTATTTTTTCCTTTATTTCCCTTGCCGTGGGAGACAGTATCAGGAAAAATATTGCTACATGGGATGTATGAAATTTACTGCCCGTTTTCTGCTAGGACTTATATGGTATCATGACTTATTTTTAAGTCCTTTATCCATTTTGATTTTATTCACCTTCATCTATGAAGGATAGTGTTGCTGGATATGAAATCTTAAACTCAAGTGTACTCCTTGTAGCCTTTTTATAGATTTATCTAAGTAGATGATTATGTAAACTTGCATATAAAGGGTATCTTCCTTTTTTGTAATCTATATTTACTCTTTCTCTCTTTCCCTTCCTCTTCTTTTCTCTCTTTCCTCTATTTTTCTTCCCTTCTACTCTCCCACCATATTATTCAAGAGAAAATTTCCAGTGTTGTATCAGAAAATATGTTGTTAATTGTTGGGTTTTTATAGATAACACTATTAACAGGAAATATTTTTAAATATTAATTTAAAATGTGAACCCAGGTTTTATTCTTGGACTGGAAAGCGGATTGAGAGCAAAAGAAAATAAAGATGCTTTAAAGTTACCGAAGGTATTAGATGATTAAATGGGAGTTCAAGAAAATGTAGTCATTCTCTTCTTAGTAGTTAAGCACTCAAAATACATATCACAATAGGTGTATTTTTAAAATACTTATTCCTAAGCTAGGATAGTTGAATTTTCTTAATATTTATTATGTCTTTCTCTGTTTCTATTCTTATTACTTTATTGTTTTAGTAAATAAAATTATAACTTGTAACTGATATTTTTCTCTATATCTCTTATATTTCTATTCTGCATGAATACTTACAATCTGATATATTTTAGTATATTCTTTTAGCTTCCCAATTATAATGAATTACCTTTTCACACTTCTAATAAAACTGTTGAAATAATGAACTATGCTAAGTATTGTATTATCATCAATTTTAGAAGAGAATATATTTAAAATGGATTCTGTTCTGAAGCAAACATCTTTTGACTATCACCTAAAGATAGAAATACTGCGCATCTACAGCAGATGCATTTGTGCTGTTCATAAAGTATCACCTGCCTGTCTGAAGTAATCCTGATTCTGAGCTTGCCTTTTCAGTTGTTCAAACATCACAAATTGTTCTTTATGCAAGGGGAAAACAACACTATCATTCAATTAAAGGCTTTAGAACTCAAAACACATTTCAAATAAAAAATGTTCTTGTTCCATAAGACAAGAGTGTCTGCTTTCACTACTTCTATTCAACATAGTTTTGGAAGTTCTAGGCACAGTGGTCAGACAAGAAAAAGAAAAAAGGTATCCAAATTGGAAAGCAGGAAGTAAAACTGTCATTGTTTGCAGATGACATGATACTTTAGTAGAAAACCCTCTAGACTCCACGAAAAAACTACTCGACATAACAAGTGAGTTTGGCAGAACAGTGGCATACAAAGTCAACATTTAAAAATCAAAGGTACTTTTGTACACCAACAATGAAATATCAGAAACAGAAATTAGGGAAAAAATCCCATTTACTATAGTAACAGGAAAAATAAAGTACCTAGGAATAAACCTAACCAAGAAAGTAAAACCTAACCAAAAAATGTTCAGAAAACTACAGAACAGTGAAGAAAGAAATTAAGGAAGACACAAATAAATGGAACCATATGCCGTGTTCATGGATTGGAAGAATTAACATCATCAGAATGTCCGTACTACCCAAAGCAATTTATAGATTCAGCGCAATCTCTATTAAAATACCAATGACATGTTTCACAGACATAGAACAAACATTTCAAAAGTTTATATGGAACCATAAATGACCCCGAATAGCCTCAGCAGTTTTGAGAAAGAACAAAGTAGGAGGGATCACAATACCTGATATCAAACTATATTACAAGTTCACTGTCATCAAAACAGTCTAGTACTGACATAAGAACAGATGCATGGACCAATGGAACAGAATAGAGAGCCCAGAAATAAATCTGTCTCTATGGTCAATTAATATTTGACAAAGGGGGCAGAAGCATAAAATGGAGTAAAAAATAGCCTTTTCAATGGTGGTGTTGGGAGATGCAACATGCAGAAAAATGAAACTCTACCACCAGTTCACACCATACACAAAAATAAACTCAAGTTCGATAAAAGACATATAAGTCATGACACCATGAAAGTCCTAGAGGAAAACATAGGCAGAAAAATTTCAGATATTCCACACAGCAGTATTTTCACTGATATGTCCCTAGAGCAAGGGATGTAAAGAAAAGAAGAAACAAATGGGACTACATCAAATTAAAAAGCTTCTGCGCAGCTAAAGAAAACATCAGCAAAATGAAAAGGGAACCAACCACATGGGAAAATACATTTGCCAGTGATGCCTTGGAGAGGGTGTGATCTGCGAAACAAAGAACTCACATGACTCCACTCCAGGAAGACAAACAACCTAGTTAAAATGTGGGCAAAGGACCCAAACAGATGGTTCTCCAAGGAGGAAATACAGAAGGCCCATAGATATGTGAAAGGATGATCAACATCACTAGGCATCAGAAAGATGCAAATTAAAGGCACAATGAAGTACCACTTTACACCAATCAGAATGGCCATCATTAACAAATCAACAAACAACAAGTTCTGGTGAAGTTGTAGAGAAAAGGGAACCCTGGTATACTGTTGGTGGGAATGCAGACTGGTGCAGCCACTATGGAAAACAGCATGACATTTCCTCAAAAAATTAAAATGGAACTGCCTTGTGACCCAGTGATTCTACTGCTGGGAATATGCCATAGATTTCTGGAACACCAATTCAGAAGAACCTGTGTTCATAGCAGTGTTATAATAATAGCCAAGTGCTGGAAATAGCCTAAGTGCTCATAACTAGATGAGTAGATCAAAAACTGTGGTACATTTACACAATGGAATACTATATAGCAAAACCAAGGAATTCCTACGTTTTCCAACAGCATGGATGGAACTGGAGAGTATTATGCTAAGTGATATAAGCCAGGTGGTGAAAGACAAATACCATATGATTTCATCTATAAGTGGAGCCTTATCAACAAAACAAATGAGTGAGCAAAATAGAACCAGAGATGTAAAGAACAAACTGACAGTGACCAGAAGGGAACAGGGGAGGGCAGAACAGGTGAAAGAATGTGAAAGGTCAAATCAAGGAACATGTATAAAGGACCCATGGATAAAGAAAACAGCAGGGGAATGGACATTGAATGTGAGTTCAGTGGACATGTGAGTTCTTTGTTTTGCAGATCACACCCTCTCCAAGGCACACCTCCTACATGTGGGAGGTAGGGAGTGGGCAGGGCAGTGGAGAGTAGTGGGGGAAAAATGGGGACAACTAATTGAACAACACAAAAAAATTTTTTTAAAGTTCTTGTTCCAAGTGTGTCTTATTTTACATGAGTATCCAGACTATTGTCAGGTATAATAATTGGATTCTTTTTTTGATAAACATTTTTTAAAAGGTTTATTTATTTAGTATTAGAGAAAGGGGAAAGGAGGGAGAAAAAGAGGGAGAGAAACATCAGTGTATGGTTGCCTCTTGTGTACCCCCACTGGGGACCTGGCCTGCAACTCAGGCCTGTGTCTTGACTGGGAATTGAACTAGTGACTCTTTGGGTCGCAGGTTGTCATTCAATCCACTGAGCCACACCTGTCAGGGCTAGTTGGGTTCTTTTCAAGTTTCTTTTTCATCAAGGAAAATCACCTGTGTTGCATTTTTACCACTTTTGCAGGGGTATAGCTCAGAAATAGACACTGGTCTGCTTATTTGTAGTATCTCCTCCTGGGGAAAAAAACAAAGTACACTTTACTGAGTTCATGTGTAGATGTTAAGTGTGTTGAAGACAATAGGAAATTTTAAAAGTATGAACGGATTATATTTTATTAAAAGTTTATTTTTAACAACCAGTTGGCTGTATTTTTCCAAATATTTGTTGAAAGAATAAATTATTTAATTTGCTGAAAATGTCTAAATTTTTATCTCAAGTCCCTATCTGTCAAATTCTACCTACCTGAGAAATCTGCAACCTCTCAAATTTCATGTGTTCAAAGCCCCTCTTCTTTAGGAAAACAAGCTCTGTTTCTCAGCTTTCTCATTTTTGGTTAAGTGCAGCCCTCCAGTTTTCCAGGTTTCAAAAATTGGTTGCTTTGTTACAATAGCTTCCGAGTCTTCAGTCTGTCCTCTCCATATCAATCCAAGCACTACCAGATTATTCTAAAACATTGCTTTAATTGTGTCTACCCCTTATTCAAGTGTCCAGTGTGAACCCTTGACAGAGGAGACCTCATCTTTACTTTTCTGAATGCCCTTCAAGATACGGCAGAATCTGTCCGCTTTTTCTCTACCCCTCCTCACCTCTGACTCTCCAACAGCAACAATAAAAACCAGTAACAATGATAATAGTAATAACTAGAACTTATTTAATATGTGGTGGGCACTAAGCACTATTTTAAATGTTTTACATATCAAAAAACTACGGTGCATTTACACAATGGAATTCTATGCAGCAGAAAGAAAGGAGGGGCTCCTACCCTTTGTGACAGCATGGATGGAGCTGGAAGGCATTATGCTGAGTGAAATAAGCCAGGCAGTGAAAGACAAATACCATATGATCTCACCTTTAACAGGAACCTAAACAACAAAACAAACAGACAAGCAAAATATAACCAAAGACACTGAAACAGAGAACAGTCTGACAGTGACCAGAGCAGAGAGGGGAGGGAATTTCAGGGGAAAAGGGGAAGGGTTTACAGGATCAAGTATAAAGGACACTTGGACAAAAACTAGAGGGGGGGGTAGAAATGGGAGGGAGGTGGGGAATGCTGGGTAGGTGGGGAATGCTGGGGGGGTGGGCTGGGATGGGAGTAAAAGACAGAAAACTGTACTTGAATAACAATTAAAATAAAAAAATAAAAAAATGTTTTTTACCATAGTTAAAAAAATGTATGAATACTCAGGAATCTTTTTTGAATATTTTAAAATAAAGATGAGTTGGTATCATACACTATAGTGGGAGTGATTTGCTTGAAGCTGTTAAGGTGCCTTAATTTTCTAAAATTATTATTACTGATATTCATTATATTTAAAATGAATGCATAAGATAAAAATGGATATAAAATTGAGGATCTGGGAGGATAATAATAAATGTTCAGCAGTTGAAAATAAATGAGTGCTTCAATGGCCAAATAGATTCATTTTCAATGTGTATGTACTGAAAAATAGAATGTTAACAGTTAATGAGCATGATCATAACAAACATTTTTAAAAGTTAAATGGTTAAATATGGAAAGCAGTTAGAATGTAGGATGTAGCTCTCAGAATTTATTATTGGTTTTCACATCTGTAACTCTATGAGTAGGAAATAGGAAGAAGCCATAGAAGGGGACCATAATGTTCTCAAAAAGTAGTTTTTCTTGTCAGAGTTCTCTTTAGAAGTTATTCCTTCCAGAACTGCATTTATTTTTCCCTCTCAAAACAATAGTGCCAACATATATAGCATCCTCCCTAGTGCTGACGAAAAACTAAGTGATTCTCTGGAGTTTAAGAGTTGGGACAGTGTTAGGTGAAACTGTTGACCCACTATAGTGGTCCTGAATTTGAACCTAGAAAAGTAAGACATAATAAGTAATTAGTTACAAGTGGGTTAATATTTAGTTAGAGGGACACGATCTGTCTTTGCATTTTCCTTGTGTCAACCTTAAAAATACAACAACAAATATTAAAAAATAGTAATAAAAATGCTTTATATAAAGTTACTTAATCCTCAGAACTACTATCATTTTACAGAAGTTATTTGCCTAAGTTTATATACCTTGTATATGACAGAGTCAGAATTTGAATTCAGGTAATCTAGTTCCAAGTGGCTATACTTTTAACTCATCTACTGTCCTTCCTTTCAGTAACACTCATCTTTACTTAATGAGGTCACTTTTTGTGTTTTTGTTTGTTTGGTTTTTGTTTTTAATATGCCTGACTAGGTCTTGTCTTTTGTTATTTCTGTCTATGTCTCATATGAGAAATGTTCCCCAACTTTTTTCACTGTTAACCCAAATGTCTTATTTGTGTTAAAGTGTAATTCACATTCCATAAAATCTGCTATAGGTATTTCAGTCCACAGCCTTTTCTCCTCTTAAGCACTTTTTAGCACTTTACCACAATGTTTCAGCACTTCTCTTGGCTTATATTCATGGCTTATACTCTTTTGTTTATAGTAGTTCCTGCTTCTCTGTAGGGGATGCATTCCAAGACCCCTAGTGGATGCCTGAAACCATGTGCAGTACTCAATATGTGTGTGTACATTCACATATTTTTTCTCATACATACCTATGATAAAGTTTAATTCATAAGTCAGGCACAGTAAGAGATTAACAACAATAACTAAAAATAAAATAGAATAATTATAACAAAATACTGTAATAAAACTTACATGAATGTGCTCTCCTCTCTCTCCTAACTGATCAGTTAACCCACATGGCTGCTGACTTGGGTTGATATTGTCCAGCACATCCATGCTATATGCACTACAATGGGTCATGTCCCAGGAGAGGTGGAGAGGGCCTGAGAAGGATTTCATCATGCTTCTCAGAGCAGCACATAATTTAAAACTTATGAATTCTTTATTTATGGAACTTTTCATTTAATTTTTTCAGACTGTAGTTGATTGAGGGTAACAAACTGTGGAAAATGAAACAGTGGATAAGTGGGTGGCTAACAGTATAGGCCTTATTTTTCCCACAAGATTTTAAGAGAAGTATTGTCTGAGTCTTCATGCTTTCTCATTTCAATTCCTTTTTCCAGACATTGAAAAAAATGGTAAATAAGATTAGTAACCTTGGTTCTCATCCTGATTTATTGGGAAACCCCAAGTTTAATCGAATAATGTTCTATTCAGATCTCAACTCTGCCTATGTGTAACCTTAGGGCAATTTTGCTTACCCATATTTTCTTATTTTTAAAATATAAAAAAGAATACCTGCATTATAGAGTTGTATTAGTTATTAGAAATAAATATATAAAGATCCAGCAGTTAAAGGCTTCTTTTATTCATATAGCCTTTTGTCTGAAGCCTTGTTAAATACAGTTTATCAACAGTTTCCCCGAACTCTACATGCCTGTATGTCCTTTAAAAGATCTCTACTCATGCTTATCTTCACAGCATAATCAAGACATTTCATTTGTGTTAGTGTGACCAGTTTGTCCAGTATGGAAATAAGATGTCTCTTCCGGGGTTTCTTTTAGTACCTGTCCTATTGTAGACTCTTCTATTAGCAGTTTCCTATCTTCTGGCATTGACTATAATAATAAACCCAGCAGTCTTACATTTCTTTAAAACTCTTGGTTAGGTGCCACCTGTTCTACATTGTTTCTTTGCAGGTAATGTTTTGATTAGATGTATTGCATTTACCACAATTGGAGCTAATAGTTCTAATCAGTCCCCTTAGAAAGGAAGTTTGACAATAGAGTTCAGAAGGCTTTTTAATGCAGTTTTTATTTTTGATGGTGGTTTTGGAATTTAGATTTGTTTATTGTGGATGCTTTTTATTCATGAGTCTTTGAGTTCTTTGCTTTCATCTGACACCATGTGAGGTTGTAATTTGTGAATGTGAAACCTTACACATGCTTAGTAAATGATACAAGTTTTATTTCTGCTTCATGTGTTTTTAAAGTACCAGCTTCTGCTTATTTAAAAATATAATTTAATTTGACATGAGTTTTTTAGTTCATAAACATGAGTATATTTTTCTTATTTGTATTCATAAGCATGTTGGTCCATATGTTAATGCATTTCTTCATTTAATTTTACTGTATTTTAGAAATCAATGAAAAAAACAACAAAAAACCTGGGGGAGACTTCTTGTTAAAATTTCGAAAGCATATTTCTATCTTTTTGAATTTACTCTTGTAAATTACTTACAAGGGTTTCTTCTTATATTAGTGTTTTCTGTTTTAGGAATTTTATTATTACTTTTTAGACAAGAACAGCTTTTTTTTAAAGATTTTATTTATTTATTTTTAGAGAGGGAATGGAGGGAGAAAGAGAAAGAGAGAGAAACATCAATGTGCGGTTGCTGGGGGTCATGGCCTGCAACCCAGGCATGTACCCTGACTGGGAATTGAACCTGTGACACTTTGGTTCGCAGCCCGCGCTCAATTCACTGAGCTATGCCAGCCAGGGCTGAGAACAGCTTTTGATATCAATATAATTTTATATTATATTTATGGAAGCAATGACAGTTTGAATATGTGAAAGAAACATTTCTCCTCAGTTACTTGGTATAGTTTTAAGAGTCTAATGGCTAGATGTAGTTACACACATAGCAGATTGTTTGTATTGGTTTTTCTGAACAACATGGGGAGTCAGTAAGCCTCTTGTAAAATCGATGATTACTTTGTCCCCTCTGTCCAGGAAAGTTTACACATAGATAACTGCAGGAGATTTAAGGACGCCAGTAAGGCTTGTTTTGGAACTGGAATAGTACATGTATCTATAAGTACTTATAATTGAAGGTACTATATAGATTTTTAAGAAAAATGTAAACACACTGATATAAATACTACAAGCAGTGTGCAATTATGTGAGTGTTTGGGGACAGCATGTGGAACAGGGCATGGAATGGGGTGGGGGTGAGGGGGCTTCATGGAGATAATGGAATTTGAAAGCTTGATAGGCATACAGAAAAGAAACCTGCTGCAAGCAGAGAAGATAACCTGAGCAAATAGAGAGGCAAGAAAGTACTTGACCTGTTTAGATATCCATGAGTATTGAGGTCTTTTTGAGGATAATGATTGTTTCTGATTCACCTTTGAGTTGTGCACTGTGCCCAACACACAGTACGTTACTTATTCTGTGAACCTAACGAATACTTACTGAACTACACTTTTTGTTCTGTGTCATCCTTCTGAGAGCACCTTTCTCTGTGTGCTAATGTGTTGTGCCTTTGTTCACAGATATGTATTTTGCAGGAAAACAAGTTAAATCATATGATCTCAATGACTTACATGCATTAGTTGGCATTCTAAAAGAAACAGACTTCTTTTAGATCAGCAAAGAACAGCTTTTATATAAATTTTATATTTCTTAAATTATATTTCTATTATAACCTGTATCTCTGGAACAATTGTTTTTTAGATTTGTGAAGAAAACATTTCTCTTCAGTTACTTAGTTTTTTGGGAAGTTAAAATTTAAGTCATTAAAGCAGCAGGTAAACTAATAGCAACCCCAACCAAGTATACTTTTGTTTAAATAACAGCTAAGTGAAGTTTGTACTTTTATGGTAATTTAATGAAGAAATAATAGATAAATATATAAGAAATAAGGTTTACACTTCTGGACAAGATGGAGGCATAGGTAGACACACTGTGCCTCCTCACACAACCAAAAGAAGGACAAGAAATTTAAAAACAAAAAACAACCAGAACTGACAGAAAATCTAACTTATGAAGGTCTGACAACCAAGGAGTTAAAGAAGAAACATTCATCCAGACTGGTAGGAAGGGAAGAGTTGGGCAGCTGTGTGGTTAGGACACATGGCGAGGTGGCAGCTGGTGGACCAGGCAAAGCGGTGGCTTGCAGACTGGGTGGTCCCACATTCGCTTGTAGATAAACTGGGAGGAACAACTGGGGAGTGAGACAGACCATGCAATCCAGGGTTCCAGGTGGGAAAATAAAGCCTCGAAACCTCTGACTGAAAACACTTGTGGGGGTTGAGGCGATGGCAAACTCCTAGCCTCACAGGAGAGTTTATTGGAAAGACCCATCGGGTCCTAGAATATACTTCAACACCACTACTTGGGAATCAGCACCAGAAGGGCCCAATTGGATTGTGGGAAGCAGGGGAAGTGACTGAAAACTGGCAGAGAATGGAGCAAGTGTCACTGTTCCCTCCCATACCCCTCTCCCACATACAGCGTCACAATGCAGCAATGTGGGTTGCCCTGTCCTGGTGAACACTTAAGGCTCTGTCCCTTACTATGTAACAGGCGCACCAAGACAAAAAACAGTGGCCCAAATGAAAGAATAGTTGAAAGCTCCAGAAAACATGCAACTAAGTGACAGAGAGATAGCCAATCTATCAGATGCACAGTTCAAAACACTGGCTATCAGGATGCTCCAGGAACTCACTGGGTACTTCAACAGCATAAAAAAAACCCAGGCAGCAATGAAGGTTGCATTATGTGAAATAAAGAAAAACCTACAGGGAACCAACAGTGACAGGAAGGAAACTGGCATGCAAATCAATGGTTTGGAGCAGAGAGAAGAAAGAAATATTCAACCAGAACAGAATGAAGAAACAAGAATTCAAAAAATAAGGAGAGGCTTATGAACCTCCAGTACATCTTTAAACGTTCCAACATCTGAATCATAGGGTTGCCAGAAGGAGAAGAGGAAGAGCTAGATATTGAAAACTTACTTGAAAAAATAATGAAGGGACCTCCCCCAATCTGGCAAAGGAAATAGACTTCCAGGAAGTCCAGGAAGCTCAGAGAGTCCCAAAGAAGTTGGACCCAAGGAAACACACACCAAGGCACATCTTAATTACATTACCCAAGATCAAAGACAAGGAGAGAATCTTAAAAGCAGCAAGAGAAAAGGAGACTGTTACCTACAAAGGAGTTCCCATTAGATTTTATCAGCTGATTTCTCAAAATAAACCTTGCAGGCAAGAAGGGGCTGGGAAGAAGTATTCCAAATCATGAAAGGTAAGGACCTACAACCAAGATTACTCTATCCAGCAAAGCTATCATTTAGAGTGGAAGGGCAGAGATAAAGTGCTTCCCAGGTGAGGTCAAATTAAAAGAGTTCATCATCACCAAGCCCTTATTATATGAAATGCTAAAGGGACTTACCTAAGAAAAAGAAGATCAAAACTATAAACAACGAAATGATTACAAACTCACAGCTATTAACAACTGAACTGGAAAAACAAAACAAAACTAAGCAAACAACTAGAACAGGAACAGAATCACAGAATTGGAGATCACATGGGTGGTGATCAATGGGGGAGTGGAAGGGGGAGAGAGGGGGAAAAGGTACAGGGAATAAGTAGCATAAATGATAAGTAGAAAAATAGCCAGGGGAGATTAAGAATAGTATAGGAAATGGAGAAGCCAAAGAACTTATATGTACAACTCATGGACATGAACTAAGTGGCGGGGAATGTGGGTGGGGGGTGTGTGCAGGGCAGAGGGTTAAAAAGGGGGGGGAAATGGCAAACTGTAATAGCATAATCAATAAAATATATTTTTAAAATTTTAAAAAATAATGAACACATTAAAAAAAGATTTTAGTATTTTAAGGATCATTTTAATTAAAAGATAACCATAAAACAAAAAGAAGTAAGGTTTAGAAATCATAGTCTTTTTAAGAGTTTTTTTCCCCATCCCTTGAAAAATGGTAATATCTATGGGGAAGAAGCTATAGGGCTGACATTTCCTCAATTTTATTTGCATAAGAAAATTCACCTAAAAATACAGTATGTACACAATGACAAAAAATCATAGACTTAACATCTTGATTACTGACCTTTTCTTGCATGACTGCAATACATTCCTTGTAACAGTTTTGTTGACTGGTTGATTTTCTTGCCATTATTCCTAACATTAGAACAGTAGGTACTGTGTTGGTCCACTATTTACGTTATTTTAATCAGGTTTTAAAAAATCTCTCTCTAATTTTCTCTCGTGTTTATAATATAATATGAGCTACTAATTTGAGCACGTTTTATTCATTTACTCATTCAAGTAATATTTAATGCATCCCTACTCCATATCTATTTCATAAATGCTATAGAGGCTGTAAAGATGAACAAAGTATTAGTTCTTTGAGGCACTCTTATCTATGACAATTCAATTTTTTTCAATGATAGGATGAAATTATTCTGATTAATCTACATTATTGTGTATTTTACATACCCAGCTTACATTGTGAGGTCATTTTAGAGAAGTCAAGGGTAATATAGAAGAGAAATTTACTCTGTGCAAAGCCAACTTGTCAGTTTGGGGTTGAATCCATGAGCTTCATCCTTTTATCTAGCACTCAAATCCAGAGTCTGTCTGAATATGTGGCTATTCTTTTGACTCTTGAGAACTCATTTCTTTGAGCTTTCCCTTAGTCTTTGGAACTTGATTCAGATTTTATTTTTGTTGAATTACAGTAGAGTAATGAATCGTTATAGTGCTGATAACTAAAACAGAATATTAGACCCTCTGGAAATTTAAGAAAAATTCCTTTTTCTTTAGAATTATAGGAATCATAAAGAAACACTTTGAGATTCCTGGCTGGTGTGGCTCAGTGGATTGAGTGTGGACCTGCAAAGCAAAGGGTCGCTGGTTCAATTCCCAGTCAGAGCACATGCCTGGGTTGCAGGCCAGGTCCCCAGTATGGGACAGAGGAGAGGCAACCACACATTGATGTTTCTCTCCTTCTTTCTCCTTCCTTTCCCCTCTCTCTAAAAATAAATAGATAAAATCTTTAAAAAAAATAACAACAGTAAAAGAAGAAATAGTTTGAGAGAGTTAACACTATGCAATGATAATAGGTGATGTATTTCAAGAGTGTCTTACCATATTAAGTATTCAAAACTGTATATATGTATATAGTTTTCAAAGTATTCAAAACTATATATGTATATATAATATATATAATATGTACATT
This sequence comes from Phyllostomus discolor, assembly GCF_004126475.2. Classification (NCBI taxonomy): domain Eukaryota; kingdom Metazoa; phylum Chordata; class Mammalia; order Chiroptera; family Phyllostomidae; genus Phyllostomus; species Phyllostomus discolor. The sequence continues at coordinate 59,995,951 of NC_040904.2, forward strand.
ATTATATAGATATAGCCTGCCCAATTTTTATTTTATTCAGTCAGTATGCAAATAATGATCTAATCCTTCCTTTTCCACCAGTGGTCCAAAGGTTATATGACTAAATAGCTTAGGTCTGGGTTTATTTTTATTTAAAATATTGTTATTGTTAAAGTGAGGTATGGTAGCCTGTTTGGATACCTTTTAGATACTACAGATAAGAAAATTTTGTCACATACATAGTCATATTCTTATGATGCAAAAGTTAGTGTTTTGGAGGCTAGTTTCAGGAATGATTAAATAGATAGAACCAAAGTAAGCAACTTTAGGCTGGAGGTATTTTTAATATTTTCAAAACTTTAGAAGTGAATCTTTAAGAGCATGGTTGATGATGAAACTAATAAAAATAGCTTTTATTTGACTCATTTATATGTGTTAGGCATAGTATTAATCATTTTTATACTGTTTACATGAGAAAAATATTGTTATTCTCATTTTAAAATTGTGGTAACTGAGAAATAAGGCAGAAAAATAATCTGCTCAAGTTTATCCCACTAATAAGTAGTAGAAGCAGATTGAATTCCCAAGGACTGATGGCTGAAGCTTGGTAACTGAAAGTTTCCATCTCTTTAGGGCTAGACAGGTTTATTGATTTGGATCTTTTTAGTACTTTAGCTTCTATCCCTATTCTTTGTTTGCTTCTCATTTCATTTAATGCCATGAATGAAACCAAGAAGATATCTGAAGAAGTCCTGGAAAATCAATTGTAAAACATCCATTTATGTTTTAAGAACAGAAGAGATTTATTCTTATGTATACAAGATAAATAAGAAGTCCTAGCTATATGGCATAGACTGTTGATTTATGTTTGTTGAAGCTGAGGGACTGGGTGACGAAAGCACTTTCTTCCTCATACCATGACTGTTTTCTGTCCCGCAGGTTCTGAATGCACAGAGAGCAGGATACAAAGCAGCCATAGTTCACAATGTTGATTCTGATGAGCTCATTGGCATGGGATCCAACGACAGTAAGTACAGGTATCACTTTTCTTCTCTCCTGTTTGACAGATTTTTTAGAACTAAAACTTAACAAGATTTTTCTTTTCTTGGGTTCTGTTTAAAAAGCATAATCTCTTTTAAAAAAGTGATTCCCAATTTTTCACCCCTGGGACAATTTTATTCAAAATAGAAATGGAATTGACTTGTTCTTTTCTGAATTTTTTTTAATCTGTGTGCGTCATTTTAGGAAATATGTTGGTATTTTAAAGAGAGACAGATATGTTGAGTTAAAGATAACATCAAAGAATTTTTGTGACTTATTTAGAGATTGACAAGATTAAATTTTAGGATATGAGACTACTGTATTCTTGTGGAGTTTCAAAGCTACACGTTTGTGCTTTCTTAAATACCAGTTGGTTATTAGCCACTTAATATACATTGGAATTCCTATAGCTTTTCATTTAAAATGGGAATATTGTTCCTTTACTCACTACTAAATATTAGCATCTAAGGAGAATGAGCCAATTTTAATGAACTGGCTTTAATCAGAAAGTAACTTTTAAGTTGTGTGTTTCCACGTAATTTAGTGAGAGTAAAAAAAAAAAAAAGATGTCTTTTGTTATGTTGATGAGCTGACTTGGAGAACCCATCTAAGGGTGAGGGCTGGTTGCTGGGAGAACCAGCCCTGTGATTTGAGGGTTGAAACTTTTAGTCCCACCCCTGTGACCTTCAGGGAGGAAAGAAGTGCTGGAGGTTGAATGGATCCAGAATGGCCAATGATTTGATCAATTATTTGATCTAATGAAGCCTCCTTAAAATAACAAAAGGATAGGTTTGGAAAGCTTTCAGATTGGTGAATGAGCTTGGTGAATGAGCAGGGGGTGCTGGGAGAATTGCTGCCTGGGTAGGGCATGGAAACTCTGTGTCCCTTCCCATGTACTTGCCCTGTATATCTCTGATGTCTGTTTCTGAGTTATATTCTTTTATAATAAACTGGTAATCTAGTAAGTAAAATATTTTTCTGAGTTTTGTGAGCTACTCTAGTAGATTAACTGGACATAAGTGGGTAGGGGGATGGAACCTGAGTCTATAACTTGTCAGTCAGAAGCACACAAGACAATGTGGCTTGCAATTGGCTTCTGAAGGAGGGTTTCTAGTCTTGTGGGATGGGACTAAACTCTTAACCTGTGGAACCTGATACTATTTCTGGCTATATATCATCAAACTTGAGTTGAACTGAATTTTTCAATGCTGTGGGGGAGATACACACACACACACAGGAAATTGGGTATGATTAGGTATTTTATTTTTGTTTTCCTTTTAGTACATAATAGTAATACCTCTTGCTACTAAGTTCCATTGAGTCATACATGGAAGAAAGAGCCCAGCACAAAGAGCAGACATAAAGCTATGGACTGATTTAGTACATTGGAATGTATTTAGGACTTCAAATAACTGTATCTTCAATAGGCAATATTTTGGATTCCTAGACCAAAAAAACTTTTTATAACATAAAAAATTATTTTTTTGTTGTTTGAGTAGAAATCTTTTCCTTCCTACTCCTAATATAACCTGAGGCAAACTTATAAGATATTAAATCATTATTTTATTCTTCTATCTGGTTAAATTATCATAATTATAGGATGCATGAAGTACACTCTAGGGGTTCTAGGATTTCACAAAAGTTTGACAACCACTACTTGGGATTTAGAGGAACTGATGAAGGGATTTTACTTACCTCAGCCTTTGGGAAAGTACTTAACCTTCCTAAGTCCTTTATTTTCATCTGTAAAAGTGTGAATAATTTTAATTCTTATTTGACTTGACAAGATTGTGAAGATCATAGAAGAGCAGGTATATGAGAAAACCTATGCTATAAAAGTGGGAAGAACCTGGGTTAGGAGTCAGAACCCCAAGTTGAGTCTGGGCTGTGCAAATGCCTAACTATATAACCAGGGAAAGTTACCAGTATGTCTCGGGTTGTTTCCTCTCCTTATATCATTGCTTTCTTTCTTCAGCAAGTATTTTTTGACAGTCTGTACTGCATCAAGCAGTTTTAAGTACCATGAGTATAGCAGGGATTGATACAATTTAAGGCCGTACTTTCATACATTTCGTTGAAGTAGCAGTAGTTAAAGGTGTGGTTTTGTAATGGGGTGCAGAGCAGTGGTTCTCTGAAATATTCCCCACAAATCTGGACTGGGGGAGGGGGAAGTGGAAGATATAGTAGTTAAGATATTTTGCATTACAATGGCAAGTTAATAGCTCTGCTGCCACCCTGGGGAAAGGTGTACATGACTTTAAGTGGGTATCATGACTCATGACATAGCCTGGGGAGCTTTAGGCTGGGGAGCTTATACAGTGCCTGTGTGAGAGGCAGGAGCTGGTTGCCCCTGTGTCACTGAGAACTCTTGCCCTGATTAAAGATGGCAGCCAAAAGAAAGTAAAAGATACAGGGGTACTGGCAAAAGTAGCATGTCATAGGAGGGACTGGATGTGAAGGCTGGGCATTTAAAATAAGGGTGGGCTGAGAGAAGGGGGAAGCAGTCACACAGTTTGAAAGGATGTAGAGAAGGGTTTTTTTCTGCCATGCGGCCTGGGGTAGAAGGAGGAAGGTGCCATGTAGTCTATAGTGATATAGCAGCCATGCAGGCTGGAGGAAAGGGTTTAAGGAGAGAGTGGATGGAGCTGTGTGGGGACCTGCCTAAACACATATGGATTAGGGGGAGGTGCTTGGAGCTGAACTGGGGCTATAGAGCTGCAGACTTCTGCTTCTATGAAGGATGTATAGAGAAGTCACTCTCTTGGGACTCCGCCATGATCCAGAATAACATGGCACATGTTTCCCTGAACCATTACATGGAGGCTGAGGACAATGTACACCACATCTTGAAGGAGAGAGCTGCTGCAAGAGGATGGTGACTTTGAAACCCACAAGAGCACCTTCCAGAGGGGTTGGAAACCTGCTTGTGCAGCCAGCTTAAGAACAGATAAGGATATGGGGAACTTCTGGACATGGTTTTGGCTTAGAACCTGGTGGGGTGCAAGGGAAGTGCTGGGTCTCATGGGACAGCAAGGTTTTGGGCAGGAGTATTCTCAGCACCCCCAAGGTGGGAATCCTGTAAATAAAAATCTGTTTCCTTCAACAGTAAGTGTTGGGTCATGCATCAAAGCACCACCTGGATGAGCCCTGGTTTGGTCGGTTACAGTTTCTGGGGACTGTCTGCCAGGGTTTGAATTCCAGCTCTGCCACTTACTAGCTGTGTGGCCTTGGCTATGTTATGAAATATCTATGTGCTTCACTTTTTTGATCTGTAAAATGGGAATAATAATAATATTAAACTCATTTGGGTTATTGTGAGGATTGAATGAATTAAGCCATTTAAGCATTTAGAAGACTGCCTGGTTCTTAGTAACCAGTTAATGGTTATTTAGCTACTATTATTGCTGCTGTTACTATTATTATTATGTTCTAGGGTGGGAGAGAGGAAGTGAACACAAAGAGGTATGATATATGTCAAGTAGTGACAAGTGCTATGAAGAAAAATATGTTTGGCTAAAGGGATACAAAGGGACAGGGATGAGAGAACGGTGTCTATTTTAGATTGGGTGGCCAGAGAAGACTTCTTTGTGTGAGGCTTTGACATTTAGGCATAGTCCTAAAGTGAGAGCCTGAGACATGCAGATTTCCAGAGGAGGAGTTTTCCTTGGAAGACTCCAAGGAAAGGCTCAAAGATAAAGCATACTTGGTGTTTGGACAGAGAGAGTGGTAGGGGGTGAGGTTAGAAAGGGCATCAGAGGCCTGATCATGTCCAGGTCTGTAGGATTTTGCAGCTTATTCTGCATGGGTTTTACTATATTTTGCTGTGTATAATGCACACTCACACTTTTTAGCACTGTCCATGTATAATGTGCATCCATATTTTTCTCTCAAAAATTTGGGCAAAAGTGCACATTATATGTGGTAAAATACAGTGTACAGAAGTGTGAGGTGATCTGACATATGAAGGTATTTTTAAATGCTCACTTTGGCTGTGATTCTTTTTAAGAATAGACTGAAGGTAAAAAAGATGGCCAAGAGTGCCAACAGAGATGAGTTAGAATGTTGCTGCAGCAGCTAGGCAGGAGGTGATGGTGATTTGAAGTGTTAGCAATGATTGTGGTGAGAAGTGGTAGAATTAAGGACCTTTTTTGAGTTGATAGAATTTGTTATAAGAAATAAAGGAGAAGGAGGAATCAAGGATGACTCCAGGATGTTTGCCCTGAGAAACTAGGTGAATGGTTAATTACAGAGATGAGAAAGACTAGGAATTAGAGCAGAGACCTTGAGAGTCCCATTGGAGAAACATTACATTTGAAACATGTGTTAGGCAGTCAAGTGGAGATATTAAACAGGCAACTGGATATATGAATCTGGAGAGGTTGGGGCTGGCCATTTAAGTTATGATTTGTCTGTGTTATCACGTTAACACTGTTTGGCAGTATATACTTCACAGAATTGTTTTGTGCATCAGAATTAAAATTTAATATTTTTTCAAATATTTTGTGAAGTAGCTATTCATATTTGTGTACATCATTGCCCCCCTTCTTCTTTATCTTTTGACTAAAATGAGGAGCTTATTGTATCACTTTAAGTATCATAAATCAAAGAAGTTATCTTACTTCTGGTAATTATAACCCAAAAGTTTCTCCTTCAGTTTATCAGAGTATCTTCATGAAAGGGTAGAACACTCATTTTACCAAAGGGTATGTAATTCCCAGTTTTAATTATCAAATCAATTAAATTGTAAACTATGTGATAAAGATCTCCTAGCAAGACAGAAAATATCCCCCTAAAGTGTATGTGATTATAGCAGTGTCTCTGCAGCGATGAAGATGATGAGGTGGGTCTTTATTGAGGTGGCAGAATCTCTGATGTGTATCATTGAGTGGAACAAAAGCTTATATTTTTTTCCATTAGTATATGACCTCATTGATATAAAAAATAAAATTTTTATTTATCCTATTGATATAAAAATAGTGATTAAATATTTCTCTGCTAACCATTTTGCTTCCTGCCCTCCTGGGGTTTAGATGATGTGTGTTTGTGTGTGTGAAAGAGAGGGAGAGAATGAGGGTATGAGTAGGAATGAGTGATTATATTTGCACAAAACAAACCAATCTGGAAGTGAAAAAAATGTATTCTACCAAGGGATACCAAGATTTTAAAACATTAAAACTTGTCTTTATAAGGATTAAAGAAAAGCACATTAATGGTTGCTAAGGTTGGGGCAGGAGGGACTTATTTTGAGGGATGATAGAACATTTTATGTCTTGATTATGATGGTGGTTAGATAATGACAAAGGTTTATTCAAATAAAACCTCTGTCTTTGGGTGGAAAGGATTATGGCTATGTTTGTTTGTAATTTTTTACTTGTATCCTCCACCCTTTTTAAAATAAATAATGAATATGCATTTTTAAAGAAATGTAGAACAAAGTTATTGTGAAAATATAACAAGGAAACAAATGAGCTTTCTCTAAAGTCTATTCAATTACTCAAATCTATTCAATTAACTCACAGCTGAAAATATAGTTGCTTTTTCTGTAGTAATATTGAGGATTGTTTTTTTCTTTTCCTGAGAAATGGCTAATTATTACAAAGTTTTCTTTTTTGGCATTTGACTTTGGTTTTGTAATGTGGTTATCGGTCAAATTTCTTAAGACACCAACCAAAACACAAAACTTTACCAGGAACTCCAGGGTTAGGAGGAAGTAGAAATTTACTTAGCTCTCCTGTCCTATTTCAATTCTTATCAGCCGTTTCACTCTGGAAAGCTATCCATGTGTGGTGTCATTTTTTCAGACTGTTGTGAAGTGGTCTTTTTTAACATTCTTAGGCTTGTACCTCTCCTGGGAATGGGTATGTTAAAAAAAAAAAAAAGCTTTTTCACTTTCTCATTTAGGAATTAAGTGTGGAAAGAAAACTTAAAATTTCTCTTCTTCTTTTTCTAATAGTTAATTATGTCTATTAAGGATAAATCCAATGGAAATATTAAAAATAATTATATCCCAATCTCATAGAACTGTTGAACTAGCATGATAATGTATATATGCAAAATGTTAGCTAAAACTAATTTTATTATTGTTTTATATAGTTGCTCTGTTAAAGAAAATTGACATACCATCTGTCTTTATTGGAGAATCATCAGCTAATTCCCTGAAGGATGAATTCACATATGAAAGAGGGTAAGTAATGGATATAAAAAATAATGATGTAGAGTAAAAATTTTTTGTATTAGGGTAAAATGAGATAATATTAGTTGCAATTAAGGTTATGTTTTAGAATATTCTGTTGTACTACATTATTTATTTATATATTTGTTTATATTTAGAAATAAAACCAATTTTCATGTTCCAGGATATTTTGCATATGAATATCATTATTGCTTTCTAGAATTACACTTTTAATGCATAAGCATAAATAAAAGAATTAAAAACATTTATATAGATACAGAATTAGTACTACCCATATATAGTACTGCCCATGTATTATTTTTCCTTAAAAGATTTGGGCAAAAAAGTGCACATAATACACAGCAAAATACGGTATACCTTTTTTTAAAAAGTAAATATTAATTCAATTTCAAAACACTGAGTCTTCAGATTTTTCCAACTCTTTGAAATCCTTTTTTAAAAAATATTTTTAATACTCTAAATAATGTCTATATACTGTATTGGTCTTATGCCTTAATTTTTTTTTAATTTGTCCTGTGCATTTTACTACAGTCTGGACTTTTCTTTGTCCAGACTGTAGTATGGATATTGAATATTCCTTTGTTACTTATTTTTCCTATAAACTCATTAGATGTTGAGGTTTGTTCCAATTAGAGTTACTGAGGGGCTAGAAGAATACGGAAGGCAAGAATACTTTATATATGGTATTATATGTTTCCACCAGAAACAATATTTGGATCTATCTTTGTAATGCAAGTAATTTAATTTTATAATTCCTCCTTCATTTATTAGTTAAAATCCTTTTCTAAAGGTGACTTGCACTTATTATTTGATCACTTTCATGTATATTGTCTTTAGGAAAGACAGGATAAACACTTGATTCTTTCCCTTTACTGCTTTTTAAAATGACTTGGTTTGCTAACATCTTCCAAAGATGATTTAATATATAGATTTAAAGTATTATAGCAAACTCGTGAGTTAAAGCCTATTTCATATGTTCCAGTCCATTGTAATTATCTTTATTGATGTTCACATTGTCCTATTTTGGACTTCAAGTTTAATCCTGTTTTTTTTTTTGACAGGAATCTAGGAGCTTTTGCTTATTCCTTCTTTTTGGTACAGGACAAGATGTTCCAGGCCTATTCTTTTCCTTCCCCTAACCTAGAATCAGTCATTTCTTCAAATTCTGGTTCCTTTTAATTGATTATGGTATTTAGAGACCAGGGGTAATCGTTGCTCATGGATTTGCCACTATTTCTAGGGCTTTTCAGTGCACAGAGCTAAGAAATATATAGGCTTTTAAAGATACAATAAATCGTAAGTGTGTACTGTTACTTCCAATTTAAATTTGGGGCTATAGGATTTTTACTTTGTTGATCTCACATCTGTATTTTTCTGTGCTCGAAGACACCAATATAATTATTTTTTTCTTTTTAAATTACATAATACACACAAAATAGACTCAGCAGAACAATACCAACACTATATGAACATCTATAAAAAACAGTTCTTGCCCTGGCCAGGTGCTGGGTTGGTTGGAGTACTGTCCTGTCCACCAAAAGTTTGTGGGTTCAATTCCCAGTCAGGGCACATACCTGGGTTTGCTGGTACATTTCCTGGTTGGGGTGCATATAGAAAACCACCAATCAATGTTTCTTTCTCTCTCTCTCTGGTCTGTCTCTCTAAGATTAATGAACATGTGCCTGGGTGAGGATTAAAAAAAACAAAACAGTTCTTTCTTTGCTTAAGTTATATCACAAGGATATAAAGTCAAATTATATTTTAAAGACATGATATAATTGTTGTGTGTGCTGATGCTGTCAACTGGAAACACAACTGTAGTTGATATATTTTACTTTTAGGGATTGTGTTTCTATCTGCACTATGACTTTAATAATTCTATATAAATTTAAAATCATAACCAGCAAGACAGGGTTTATCCAGTGACATCCAGCTTACATGTGTTATTCACCTTGTCCCTCCTGTTGTACCCTTACCTTAAAGTAATAATTTTTTAAAGTTTTTAGCTTATTCTTTAATTATTTTTTTTTAATGTAAAAATACCTATCTCTTCTCTGTCTTCCATTCTCAATACATTAACACTGTTTCCTATCTTGTTTTTCTTCAATTAACAGTATGGCCTGGAGATCACACCATATGAGAAGACAGATTTTTCATTTCTTTATAAAAGATGCATAGAACTCCATTAACTGCTAGTCCCCTGTTGATGAACACTGGAGTTATTTACAGCCTTTTGCTGTTAAGTAGTGCTCTAGTAAATAACCTTATGTAGAAGCCTTTTCATGTTTTTGCTAGTTTATCTTTGGAAAAGATTTCTAGAAGTACAAATGCTAGGTCAAAGGTTGCTAGATATTGGCAAACTCTCATCCATAGGGTTATGCCAGCAGTATATAACAGTGTCTCTTTTCCCGAAGAGTCATCAACAAATTATGTTGTCAGATTTTTAGATTTACCCTAATCAGATAGGTAAGAAACAGTTCTGCTGGTAGCTTTAATGTGTGTTTCTTTTAACAATTGTGGGCAGAGGAAAGAATTGTTTTTGATAGTAGTGAGTAGCAAGGTGAACTGGAGATATTGCTGGGGTATGGCCTTTAGGGGGCCATTTAATCTTCATGGACATATAATCCTGTTTCTTTCAACTCGGAGATTTCCATATTCTCTCTTATGTGTAGGGACTCCATTTTTTCATTATTTGTCCCTAGGATCAGGTACGATGACAGCATAGTCAGTAAATGCTGGTGAAATTTAATTGCTATTGTACAACCTGAGTATTCTTCAATAAAGAGCACTGTGCTGGCAGCAGAACAGGTTGTGCCACAGATGGGGACCCAGAACTGAGGTATGGGCCTGTCTAGTGTGGAATGTGGGATGTTTGGTGAGGCAGTTGTGAGCTTTGTCTGAAAGGGGCAAGTTCAGGGCAGTAGTCATCCGAAAGAGTGAACGTGTCCCGCAGCTGGGCTGATCACAGGTCATTGCCTGGAAAGTTGGTTTATAGGAAGACTTTGGTGTGTAGTTGTTGCTTTACAAGAAGAAAGGCTTTGATGTGTGGTTGTATATCCATTGGGGCTCAGTAGTGTAGAGATAGCTCTTTGATCCAGGATGGTGGAGGTTGGTATGAAAACAGACGCCAGGACAAATATCTCATGTATCAGCATAGGGATTGGGAAATTAGAGTAATTGTAACAAAGTTTAGGCTGAGACACCTGGTTTGAAATTAGTCTGGAAACTCATGGAAAGTAGAATAAGACACTATTTCCTGGGTTGCTTAGGACTCCACTTCAGTGATCATATCTTAACTGCAGAGCTCATGGAGAGTATTATATGTAGGGCTTCACATGGAGGTTGTGTGTAAGATACTAAGCTGTTTAAATATCCCCTTTTTCAAATACAAATTGATCTGGTATGACCTGGACGGGGATGAATCTGTAGGCTCAGCTGTGGGAGCCTGCACAGACAGAGGAAATAGAAGTAAAGCTAGACTGCTTTCCAGAGCACGAGCACCAGCCATCTATGAGGGTTTGGATTTCTCCTTCCAAAGGAGTTGAATAAGCAATTGTGTAGCCCTAGAAAAACCTGATGGTATTTTTATTGAAATTACATCATACTTAAAAACTTATTTGGGGAGAATTGGCATTTATAGGATGTTAAATCTCCTTATCCAAGAACATGGTATGTCCTTTTATTTGTTCAACCAATGAGGCTAGCTCAGTTGGTTAGAGTGTCGTCCCCATACACCAAGGTTGTGGATTCAGTCCCTGGTCAGGGCACACATAGGAATCAACCAATGAATACACAAATGAGTGGAACAACAAATCCATGTTTCTCTCCACACTCCTCCTCCCCCTTCTCTCTCTCCTTCTTCCTCTCTTTCTAAAATCAGTAAATGTATCCTTGGGCAAGGATTTTAAAAAAGTCACTTTGAAATGGAAATAATTTGCTTTCATGGTATTTTTCCTAAGTACTATGGTGTCCTAAGCATCTCTGTATCAGGGGAGGAGTCAACCTATTTTTATTTTCTTTTATAAAATTGAGAAGTTTTGTTTTGTGTTTAATCCTTGTATTATGAAGTACCTGGCTTCACTGCCTAAATTAATCACTGAGCCATGGATAACAGAGTAGCATTGCTGACACTATATTAGTTGAGTAGCACAGAAGTACAATGGAGAAATCAGTCTTGCTACTGACCAGTATACAGACCCTTTCCTAGACTGAGGATATTTTCTAATGCAGGGTTTTGCTGCCATGTAAAATTTGTTCACATAACACAAATAGTGTGCCTACTCTGATCACAGTTTAATTTCATGAGTCCTTTTCAGTTTTTATAATAGTAATATTACAGTAACTAATAACACATTAGTAACAAAGGGGAATAAGGCATGTAGCATTCTCCACCTCTCCCCTGACAAAATACATATTTTTATAGTTTTTTTCCCCCCAGGGAAGCAGTGAAGATGGAGAATAGAGAGGAAGCTACAACTCCTGTGAATTCCTTTACCAGTTTCCCATTCTGTGTCTCACAGATAATGTAGAGTACAGGGGCTGTGTCCATTGTCTCTGGTAAAACAAGTTTATGAAAGCATATAGGGAGGAAGGAGTATACTTTCATCATTGGTGGCTTCAGAGTTTTTTTCAGAGGGGAAACTTATGAACAGTAATTGGGTTGAGGTGGGGTTGTTATTGACATACTACTTAAGGTATTGCCATTATTTTAATGTTGATTTTGCCTATAAAATATGCATACTTTTGTCCAGGTTACTAAATTCAGTAAATAATGTATTTCCAGGATAGACACAGTAAGTATTGATCGGCTGATTCCACTACCCAGTCTAAAAGCTTTTTTGAATTATATGGACAAATAATTTTGGCAAATATGTAAAATAGACTTAAAATGGAAAAGTCATCCCTTAAGTTATTGGAAATTATATATTAGAAAATGTGATGTGTCTAGTGGATTGAATTGTAATGTCTAAATGCTTTTTAAAAGTATATTTGATTTGGATTAGCATCATAATTTGGCAACTCAATATTTCTCATTTATTAATTCTTGTTTTCTTCCAGGGGCCACATTATCTTAGTTCCAGAATTTAGTCTTCCTCTGGAATACTACCTAATTCCCTTCCTTATCATAGTGGGCATTTGTCTCATCTTGATAGTCATTTTTATGGTAGGTAAACTGATTTTAAATACTTTTTAAAAATAGTATAAATGGCTCTAAAAAACATTGTATTAAAAGAAGAATTACATTAAGTCTTTTTATATGAGTCCATTTATGTAACAGTTTCTTGAAAAGGCAAAGATAATCTGGGTAGAAAAAACTAGAACAGTGATTGCTTCTGGGGGGCTAGGGCGGGGTGAGGGATTTACTGGAATGGGTCTGAAGGAACTGTCTGGGGTGTGAATCATGTTCTTTATCTTGAGAGATTTGGGCAGTTCTATTGCCTGAATCTCCAAATTGTATACTTAAAGTTTTGTGTATTTCATTGTATGTAAATTTTACTTAAAAAGAAAAGAGAATTTTTAAAAATTACTAAATTCTAAGTAGTGATATACATGCTGAAGTATTTTAAGGGAAGTATACTGATACTTGAAACTTTGGAAGAAATGAAGAGAAAAAGAGATTGATTGATGGATACATAGAGGGATGGACAGATATGTGATAAAAAGAAGCAGAGTAAAATGTTAATTATAGAATTTAAGTAGTGTCTATATGGTTATTTATTATAAAAATTCTTTCACCTCTTCTCTGTATATGAAAATTTTCATATCAAAATGTAGATTAAAAAAAATAGCCTGAGGGCTTAATGTTAAGAGGAATGGCACATTTTTTCTCCAGAACAGTGCTGACCAAAATTTGGTTCCAGGACTCTTAGTGGGTCTGCAGGGTCAAAATTATTTCATAATAATGCTAAGATATTATTTTCCTATATCACTGTCATTCAGGGTTTAGAGTGAAGGTTTCTAGAGGCTATATGGTATGTGGTATGAAAACAAATTGAAGACAAAAGCAGATTATGAGAATCCCTCTGTATTCTATAAAGATAAATATTTAAAGAAATTTGTAAAGATATAAAACAATCCCACTGTTCTTCAACCTCTAATGAGTTTATTATATTGAGTTTATAAATTAATTTAAAAATTAAATGGCATCTTTGAAATGTATAGTCTTTCTATGATGCTTTGGTATTCCTTTTCATTTATTTATGTATTTTGTTAGACTTTTTTGAAATTGCATTTTCTAATTGGTTATTACTTGGTTATAAGAACATTATTGATTTTTTAAAAAGATTTTATTTATTTATTTTTAGAGAGAAGGGAAGGGAAAAAGAAAGAGAGGGAGAGAAACATCAATGTGTGGTTGCCTCTGGTGTGCCCCATACTGGGAACCTGGTCCACAACCCAGGCATGTGCCCTGACTGGGAATCAAATGGCGATCCTTTGATCCTCAGGCTGATACTCAATCCACTGAGTCACACCAGCCAGGGCAGATTTTTATTCAATAATTTTGGAATAAGTTTTATTCAGTAATTTTGAAATAGCATTAAGATTTATAGAAAAATTGCAAAAGAGAGTTTATGTACATTTGTCATCTTGGTTACCCATTGGTAACATTTTACATTATCACAGTACACTTGACAAAACTAAGAAACTGAGATTGGTATATTACCAGTAGTTCAAACCCAGACTGTATGGATTTCACTAATTTTTCCATCAATCTATCCAATCTAGAGTACCCCACTGTATTCAGTTATCACATCTTCCCAGTCTCCTCTGGTCTATGACAGTTTCTCAGTCTGTCCTTATTTTTCATGACCTTGACAGTCTTAAAAAGCGTTGGCCAGTTATCCTATACAATGTCCCTCAATCTGGTGTTTTTCTTATGATTAGACTGGATTATGGGTTTTTAAAAAGAATATCAGAGGTGAAATGCCCTTTTCATCATACCATATTGGGGGGTATGTGACCTCTGCGTAACATCACTGATGTTAACCTTTCTCCCTTGATTAAGGTAGTGTTTGCCAAGTTTCTCCATTAGAAAGTTACTATTTTTCCTTTCTCTGTTCTATTCTTTTGAAATGAGGCAGTAAGTGTAGTCCACCCTGAAGATGGAGAGGGGCAGGAATTAGTCTTCACTTCCTGGGGGGTAACAGGGAGTATCCACATACATTATTTAAGATTTGTCTCTTTTTGGTATTTATTTATTTATTCACTCATTTATTTACATTAATATGTATTCATGTATGTTTATTTTACACTTGAGTAAAATACTACGTTATTTATTTTTTTTGTTTAAATTATTTGAGTGTTGGCCATTGGGAGCTGCGTTAGGCTTGCTTCTGTATCCCTTTGATTTGGCCCATAATTTTTTTTTTAAAGATTTTATTTATTTTTAGAGAGGGAAAGGAGGGAGATAGAGAGAGAGAGAGAAACATCAATGTGGAAACATCAATGTGCGGTTGCTGGGGGCCATGACCTGCAACCCACGCATGTACCCTGACTGGGAATCGAACCTGCGACACTTTGGTTTGCAGCCCGTGCTCAATCCACGGAGCTACCCTAGCCAGGGCTTTTTTTTTTTTGAGTACTTCTTCACAGTCTGGTACTATAAGAAGGTTCAGGCTCACCTTACATTTTTCTTGGCTCAGCCCTAGAATCAGACATTTCTCCAAAAAGCCCTGGTTTCTTTTATTGAATAGTTTTACTTAGAAATGGTGATTTGACAATGGCCATTATTGATTTGATTTTTATATAATAATTTCATATCTATAATTTTGCTGTATTCTCCTATTCTGATTATTTGGATTTGTTGATTCTCTTGGGTTTTTAGTTTAGAAACAAAGAAGTGTAGAAAGTTAGAACAACAAACAAATAAAAAATACTCTTGGCAAATGCGGAATAGAAATAAATAACCTTTAAGCTAATAAAGATTATTGACTAAAAACTTTAAGTGAGTATCATTAAATGGTGAATTATTAGAAGCCTTCCCTTGGAAGTTGAGAACAAAAAAAGGATGCTTATTGTTGGGACTTCTATTAGTATTATGTTATATTTTCTGGTAAAATGAAAAAAACAGTATAAGGATTAGAAATAAACCAAATTTTTATTTCCTTTTAAAAGTCATGAATGGATACTGAATTATGTCCTCTATCTGTTGTAATGATCATTGATTTTCTACCTTTATTAAATTGGACTGCACTAATTTGTTATATAAATTTTTAAAATCCTTGTATTTGGGGGATAAACTACTTAATTATGATGTGTAAATTTTGTATTTGCATTTTGGGTTATTCAGATTTTTAGTATGGGTCAGTCAGTTTTACACTTGGGCATAGATGCAACTAATCCTAAGTAAAATACTGGCCATCTGAATTTCTAGGTAAGGGAAAGTTTTAGTTTTACGGAGCTAGAATAATCTTGATATCAGAACTGAACAATCCCTTGAGTACTGTTGGTAGGAATGTTAAGTGGAACAGTCACTATGGCAGTTCTTCAAAAATGTAAACATAAATTACCATACGATCTGGCAATTCCACTTCTGGGCATACACCCAAAAGAATTGAAAGTGGGAGTTGAAACTATGTTCATAGCAGCACTATTTGCAATAGCCAAAGGTGAAAGCAACTCAGTTGTTCATCGACAGATGAATAAACAAAATGTGATATATACTTAGAATGGAATATTATTCAACCTTAAAAAGGAAGGAAGTTCGGACACATGCTACAGCATGGATGAGCCTAGAGGACATTATGCAAGGTGAATAAACCAACCACAAAAAGACAAATGTTGTATGATTCTATTTATATGTGGTACCTAGAATAGTCAGATTCAGAGACTGAAAGTGGAATGGTAGTTGCTGGGGGATGTAGGAAGGGGAGAATGGGGAATTATTGTTTAATGGGTACAGAATTTCAGTTTTGCAAGATGAAAATAATATTATGGATGGATAGTGGTGATGGTAGCATAGTTTGAGTGTACTTAATGCCACAGAACTGTACACTTAAAAATGGATAAGAGTAAATTTTATGTATATTTCCCAATGTTTTAAATAACATAAATGTACCTAGACACAATAAAACTAGTTCAAAAATTTAAAGCTTTTTCTTATTTTCCATTTCTAAAATATTTTTTCTGAAATTGGAATCATCTGTGACTTGACTTTTGGCCTATAAAATCATCTAGGTCTACTGGACATTTTCATAGTTACAAGACATTCAGATGGTTGTCTACTTCTTTATACTAATACTGCCTTATACTTCTTTATTATATTTCTAGGAAATTATTTTGTCTGTTATCAAATCAGTGGCAAAAAGTGATATATAATATTTATGTACTCATATAGCAACTTCAAAAGAATTTCTACTGTATGTGGACTGAGTTCTCTTCATATCCGTGTCTTGCATAGTGTTGCCAGTTTATTTGTTTTGCCTTTCAAAGAAGTAGACATTGAGGGGTTTTTTTTCTTTTCATTCAGCAAACATTTATTTTGCACCTAGAATGAATTAGGCACTACTCTAGGGTCTGAAGACTCATCATTGAACAGATAGGTAAAACTCTGTGATATCAAGCAACATTCATTCCCATGGAAATTATATTCTAAAGTCTTTCCTTTTTATTTATCTCATGAATGAATATCTGCTCTTATCATCATTATTTATTCTATTTTGTGTGGATATATTGATTTTCTTTTTCTAGCTTGTTCAGCTGAATGCTTTTAAATTTTTTTCTTGCTAGTATATACATTTAGGTTATAAATTTCTTTTTAACAGTCACATTAGCTATAACTCATAAATTTTGATAAGGAATATTTTTATTTTAATAGTTTAAATTTTTTTTCCTTGTTTTACATACATTTCTTTATGACTCTGATGTCTCCATCTATGTGAAGGGGGAACTCAAGTACTATAACTCCTAGCCCTTCTCTACCCTTTCACTCATTTGGTCGTAGGGAAGATGAAGTATCTTATCTGTGTGGTACATTTGGGAGGAATAAATTAGGGTATACTTGATTCACCTCTGCCTTTCTCTTGGGACCAACCTGTTTTCATCTCCTCCAGAACTGGGAATGCAGTTCTAGGGGAGGATAAAGGGAAAGCCTTCTCCATTCCAGAGTTGTCTTTGTGTACATTTGGGTGGGTAAGGCCATCTAATTCTGTGGTTCAGTAAAAAGTTCCGTCTCTTTCCCCACTGAATTAGGTACTCCACTTGTCTCCATCTGCCAGTTCATCATCTTATTTCTCAAGCTGTTTAGAATACAATAGGTGAAGAGGCATGCTCATTATCAGAGCCCCTCAGAAACTCAAATATCCATTGTGATTTCTTCTGTGACTTATAAATTATTTTAACTGTTCAAAATACATATTTTTCCCATATCTTTTTTCCCCATTGACTTCTAATTCAATTGTGTTATGATCATGAAAGATCGTATGTTACGGATTATTTGGTTATTTCCAAAGACATGCTTTTGGTTATCTCTTATAAACATTCCCCATGTATGTAAAAAGAATTAGGTTGTGCAAAGTTCCATATGTGTACTTTTGTTTGAGCTTGTGCATTTGTTTTGTCTAGTCTTTTTTTCACTATGTTTAAAGCAGTTTTTTTTTAAATATAGAGTGGGACAAAAGTAGGTTTATAGTTGTGAGTATGTAAAACACAAGAGTTTATTCTTGCATTAATTATTAATTACTGTATTTTCCATATGAACAACTTGTAGTCCTACTTTTGCCCCACCCTGTATATATATTAGCTCTGATTTTATTGATGTATGATTAAGATATAATTAACCTCACATATTTAAATTATATAATTTGGCAAGTTTTTAACATACGTATATTTGTGAAGCCACCACCAGAATCAAGATAATGAAATACTGATCAGCTCAAAAAGTTTCTCATGCTCCTTGGTAATCCCTCCCTCTAACCCCTCCTAATTTTTCCTTAATATCCCACTCATCCCCAACCCTAGGCAACCACAGATCTGCTTTTTTGGTCAGTGTAGATTTTCTACAACTTTATATACATGGAATCATAAATTACATACTCTTATGTATGTGCGTAATAATTTCTCTCAGAATAATTATGAAATTCATAAATATTATTAAATACATTGATTATTCATTTCTTTTTATAGCTGAGTTATATTCCATTGTACGGACATACCACTGTTTTGTTTACCTGTTTACCTATTAATGGACATTTGGTTGTTTATTATTTTTGGCTCTTACACATAAAGCTGACATGGACTTTGGACATGCACTTTTGTATATATACAAGTTGTTGTATGGTACATGCCTTTATTTCTATTGGGTAAATATAAGTAGGAGTGGGACGATTGAGTCATATGGTAAATATGTGTTTAAATTTGTAAGAGACCACCAGACTGGTTTTCAACATGGTGGCACCATTTTACAGTCCTGCCGTTAGTGTACCAGAGTGCCACTTTGTCTGCTTTCTTGGCAATTCTTGGTATAGTCAGTCTTTCTAATTTTAGTCATTCTAATAGGTGTATGGTGGTATTTGTGATTTTAATTTTTGTTTCCTCTTGACTAATTTGTTGAGCATCTTTTTAAGTGGTTAGTTGTCATCCTTATATTCAAATATTTTGCCCATTTTTTTTCTATTGGGTTGCTTCTTTTCTTAGTGAGTTTTGAGTTATTTTTATATTCTGGATACAAATCCCTTGTCAGATATGCAGTTTGCAGATATTTTTTCCCAGTGTATGACTTCTCTTTTATCTTTTAACTGTGTCATTTAAGGACAGAAGTACTTAACATTGATGTAATTAAATTTGTCCAATTTTCTTTGATGGATGTTGCTTTGGCATTTGGTTCTAGCCCCATGGACTTCCTCTTTATTCTTGCAAACATAGTAATTTATAGTTAAAAATCTTTTTTTATGTTATCTAGCATTTCTGAATATTTGTAGTAGAGATGCTACTATGTATTTTTCTGAAATAGTATTTCATAGAACT
Organism: Phyllostomus discolor; assembly: GCF_004126475.2. NCBI lineage: Eukaryota > Metazoa > Chordata > Mammalia > Chiroptera > Phyllostomidae > Phyllostomus > Phyllostomus discolor. The sequence continues at coordinate 60,015,128 of NC_040904.2, forward strand.
GAAAGTGCAATGGCTAATAAGTATATGTTTGAAAATCCTTTAGTTTTTTTTATTTTTATTTTTTGTACTGTGATTCCTAAGCAAATTTTTAAAAATGTATTGTTATTGTGTTTTTTCATTATCATTTATCCCCCTTATACCTCTTCCCCATACAATCACCACACTGTTGTCTGTGTCCATGAGTTCTTTTTCATTTTTGCTTGATTCCTTCACCCTAACTCCCTCTCCAGAGCTATCTGCCTATTCTATGAGCCTGTCTCTATTTTGCTTGTTAATTCAGTTTGTTCATTAGATTCCACATATGAGTGAAATCATATGGTATTTGTCTTTCTCTGACTAGCTTCTTTCACTTAGCATAATGTTCCCCAGGTCCATCAGTGCTATCACAAAGGGTAAAATTTTCTTCTTTTTTAAACTGAGTAGTATTTCATTGTGTAAATGTCCCATAGTTTCTTTTCATCCATTCATCTATTGATGGTCATTTGGGCTGCTTCTGAATCTTGGCTGTTATAAATAATACACAATAAACATAGGGTGCTTACGTTCTTTCAAATTAGTGTTTTGGGCTTCTTTGGATAAATTCTCAGCAGTGGAATTGCTGAGACATTAGGCAATTCCATTTTAAATTTTTTGAGGTAACTCCATACTACAGTGCAGGAGGGTTCCCCTTTCTCCACATCTTTGCCAAATTTTTTAGGTTATAAATTACAGGAATTTCACTCTCCCTTTTTTCATCTTCTTTGTAACCTACAATTTAGTATTTGTGTTTTTTTCAAACAAACATATGTTATTTATAATGTTCCTGTCAGACTAAATTAAAGATAATTTAGATCAATGAGTAAAAATTCAAAGGGTAATTTAATAGGGTAATTAATGACTAATGTAATTTAATGTTTTAATTAATATTGCCATTAGGATTAAAAGAAATTAAATTCATTTTCAGCAGCTATCCAGAAACTTACAAGATATTTGATATTTTAATGGCCATTTGTACATGCATGTTAATATATGATTCCTTTTTTCCTTTTATTTTTAGATCACAAAATTTGTCCAGGACAGACATAGAGCTAGAAGAAATAGACTTCGTAAAGATCAACTAAAGAAACTCCCTATACATAAATTCAAAAAAGGTAAGTGAATATTTTTATTTTCTAAATAATTACCCTTAGTTTATTTAAGAATAAATACATGGTGATAGATGGGAGAGTTGCTTCAATAAAGTCTTTGAGAAGGAAAGAAGGGTTAGGATCTGTTGCACAAATAGGTGGGTTGGCCTTAGATAGAGAGGTGGGTGCAAAATCCTGGTAGGTGGATATTAATGGTGGCGAGTCTGTAGAAGTGTTCTTTACTTCCTTATCACACTATTTCAGTTACTATAGGTTTCGATAAGTCTTTTTTTTTTAAGATTTTATTTATTTTTAAGGAGAGAGAAGGGAGGGAGAAAGAGAGGGAGAGAAACTTGTGCAAGAGAAACATCAATTGGTTGCCTCTCACACACCCCCAGCTGGGGACCTGGCCCATAACCCAGGCAAGTGCCTTGACCGGGAATTGAACCTGCGACCTTCTGGTTCGCAGGCGTGTGCTCAATTTACTGAGCCACACCAGCCAGGGTAGGTTTAGGTAAGTCTTGATATCTGTTAAGAGTTGGTCTTCTCACGTTGTCTTTCAATAGTTTTTAGCTATTACTGACACTTCAAATTTCCATGTAAATTTAAAAATTAATTTGTCAAGGCCACCCCACCTCTAAACATACATAATAATCTTGTATATTTTGTAGTAAAATATACATAACATAAAATTGACCATTTTAACCTTTTTTAAGTGTTAAGTTCAGTGACATTAAGGACATTCACATTATTATGCAATTGTCACCACTGTCAATCTCCAGAACTGAAACATTCTACCTAATAAACAATAACTGCCCATTTCCCCTCTCCCACCAGTCCATGGCAGCCACCATTCTACTTTCTGTCTCTGAATTTGACTATTCTAGGTACCTGGTATAAGTGGAATATGTGACTAGCTTTTTTCACTTAACATAATGTCCACAGGATTCATCTATGTTCTAGTGTATGTCAGATTTCATTCTGCTTTAAGGCTGAATAATATTCATAATATTCTATGTACATGCCACATATTGTTTATCCACCAATCTGTTAACGGACACTTGGGTTGCTTTCACCTTTTGGCTATTGTGAATAATGCTGCTGTGAACATGAGTGCACACATGTCTGTTTGAATCTCTGCTTTCACTTCTTTGGGTATTTACACAGAAGTGGAACTGCTGGATCATAGTGTAATTCTCTGTTTAATTTTGAGGAATGGCATACCACTTTCCATAGTAGCTGTGTTACTTAACATTTCTGTCAGTAGTGACCTAGCGTCCCAGTTTCTCTTTATCCTCAACAACATTTGTCATTGTCTTTTCTTTTCCTTCCTATTCCTTCCCTCCTTCCTTTTCTTTCTTTCTTTCTCTTTTTCTCTCTTTCTCCCTTCCCTTCCCTTCCCTTCCCTTCTCTTCCCTTCCCTTCCCTCCTCCTTTCCCTCCACCCTTCCCTCCTTCCTTCCTTCCTTCCTCCCTGCCTCCCTCCCTCCCTCCCTATGGATGGGTTATAAATAACCCTAATGGATGGGGTGTGGTATCTCATTGTGGTTTTGATTTGCATTTCCCTCATGAGTAGTGATTTTGAGCATCTTTGCAGGTGCTTATTGCCCATTTGTCTCTCTTCTTTGGAGAAATGTCTATAAAAGTCTTTGGCCATATTGAATTCTTCTTTAGCCTTTTGGGAAATAATTTCAAACTTGTAAAAATACTTTGGTTCAAAGTTAAACACTTTTGTTCTGAGGAAGACCATTAAGAGGACAAAAAACTTTGCATGAGTAGTACAAAAAAAATACCCATATACCTTTCACCCAGATTCACCTATTACTTGCTATATTAGTTTCCATAGGACTTCCATAACAAAGTACCATAAACTAGGTGGCTTAAAACAACAGAAATTTATTTTCTCACAGTTCTGGAAGCTAGAATTCCAAAATTAAGGCTTTGGCAATATTGTTTCCTTTCTGAGGCTCTGGAAGGATTCTTCCTTGCTTTTCCAGTTTCTGGTGGTTGCTGGCAGGCTTTGATTTTCCTTGGCTTGTGGCAGCATAACAGCAATCTCTACCTCCATCTTCACAAGGCTTTCTTGTGTGTGTGTGTTTTCAAATATCCCTAATCCAGTATAACCCCATTTTAACTTGACTATCTGGAAGAAACCTATGTCCAGATGAGGTAACATTCACAGGTTCTGGGTAGAAATGAATTTTTAGAGGCCACTAGTCAACCCATTGTTTTGTCATTTTTGTTCTCTCTCTTCCTCTTTATGCATGTATGTATATAAAACCTTTACTGAGTAATTTGAGAGTAAGTTACATACAGCACTATCTTTTATCTCTAAATATTTTCATGTGTATTTCTTAAGAATAAGGAGATAAGAATTCTTTTGTTGTGCTGCATTGAAGTCATCAAATTTAGAACATTGCTGATGGACTATTTTAGTCTAATTCATTGCCCTTTTCCCAGTTTTGGCGATTGTTTCAATAAGATTCCTTTAAACTATTTTTTCTTCCAGTGTAGTAAATCTAGTATCACTTTGGCATGTAATTACCATGTTTCTTTAGGTTTCTTTAATCTGGACTTGTTAGTCAGCATTTCTCTGTCTTTTGTAACACTGACATTTTGAATAACACATTGCTCCTATCTTAAAAAAAAGTGTTTGTTTTTTAATTAATAGACTTTAGTTTTAAAGCAGTTTTAGGTTTACAGAAAAATAGAGTAGAAAGTATAGAGAGCTCCCATATGCCCCTCCCTTCTTACAATTTCCCCAAACACTATCTTTCATTAGTGTGGTACATTAGTTGCAAGTGTTGAATAAATATTGATATATTTCTAACTGAAGAACATAGTTTGCATTAGAGTTCACTCTTTGTGTTGTCCAGTTCTATGCATTTTGACAAATGTATGTTATTTATCGAACATTAAAATATCATAGAGAATAGTTTCACTGCTCTAAAAATTGCTTTTCCCTTACCTTCCCCAAACCACTAGCAATTACCAATATTTTTGCTGTCCCTATAGTTTTGTCTGTTGTAGAAAGTCATGGAATAGCAATATGCATTTAAGGTTTTTTCATGGCTTTTTTTGTGATTTGAAGGCTCGCTTTTTTTCTTTTGCTGACTAATAATTCTGTTGTATGGCTGTAGCAAATGTTTATTCATTTCACCTAATGAAGGACATCTTGTTTGTTTCCAAGTTTTGGCAATTAATAATAAAGCTTCATTAATCTTTTGTATGTACATTTTTTGTGGACACAAGTTTCCCGCACATTAGGGTAAATACAAAGGAAGACAATAGATGGATTATGTGGTAAGACTATATAACTTTGTAAGAAACTAGCTGCTAAACTTTCTTCCAAGTTGGCTGTACCACTTTGCATTCCTAACAGTAATAAATGAAAGTTCTCTCCAACATTTGGTGTTGTCAGTGTTTTGCATTTTAGCCATTTTAATAAATAGGTGTGTAGTGATGTATCATATCTTAATTATATATAATGTTGAGCATCTTTTCATATGCTTATTTGTGTTTGCCATCTTTGTTTACATTTTCTTTGGTGAGATCTTTTGCCCCTTTTTAAATTGGGTTGTGCAGTAGACTAAATGTTTGTATCCCTCCAAAATGTGTATGTTGAAGCCACAATAACCAATATGTTGATATTTAGGGATATGACATTTAGAAAGTAATTATGTCACAAAAGTAGAGCCCTCATGAATGGGATTAGTGCCTTCATAAGAAGACATACGAGAGATGTCTCTCTGTCATGTGAAGGTACCACAAGAAGGCAGCCATCTGCAAATAAGCAAGAGACATCTTACCAGGAACTGAATTGGCCAGCCCAGCCCCCTGATCTTGGACTTCCCAGCCTCTAGTATTGTGATTAGTAAATGTTTGTTCTTTACACCATCCAGTCTGTGGTATTTGTTATAGCATCCCAAAATGACTTAAGACAGATTACTGGTTTTCTTATTGTTTTAAGAGTTCTTTGTATATTTAGGATACCAGGCTTTTGTCAGATAAGGCTTTGGAAAATAATATTTTTCTAGTGTTTAGTTTGTCCTTCTATTCTCTAATAATGTCATTTTCAGAGTTGTTTTTAATTTTAGTGAAATCCATCCTACCAGTTTTTTCTTTCATGGATCATTCTTTTGTTGTTGTGCCTAAAAACTCATTGTCAGACCCAAGGTTGCCTACATTTTTGTGTTATCTTCTAGAAGTTTTATAATTTTGCCTTTTACATTTAATTCTGTGATCCATTTATAGTTACTTTTTGGGAATGGTGTAAGGTCTTTGTCTAGATTCTTTTTTTAATATTTGTTTTTAATCTGATATGTATATAACAAAATTTGTCATTTTAGCCATTTTAATTCAGTGGTATTAATTATATTCACAGTGTTTTGCAAACATCACTACTATCTGTTTCTAAAACTTTTCATTGCTCCAGGAACTCCATACTCCTTAAACAATAACTTCCTATTTCCAGCTCCCCCCAGTCTTTGGTAACCTGTAATATACCTTCCATCATTATGAATTTGCCTGTACTAGATATTTCATGTAAGTGAAATAATACAATATTTGACCTTTTGTGTCAGTTGATTTTACTTAGCATAATATTTTCAAAGATTATCCATGTACCATGTTTCATAACTTCACTTTTTTTAACAGCTAGATAAAATTCCATCCTAGGTTTTTGCCATATTTTATTTATCCATTTATTTGCTGATGGACACGGGTTGCTTCTGCCTTTTGCCTATTGTGAATAATGTTGCAGTGATAATTTGTGCGGAAGTATATATTAAGTTCCTGAATTCAGTTCTTTTGATGTTCTTTTGAGGACATACCTATGTCTTATGTTCTTTTGAGGACATACCTAAGAGTGGTATTACTGGGTCATATGATAATTCCATGTTTAACTCTTAGAGGACCTGCCATACTGACTTCCACAGATACTATACCATTTTACATTCCCAGCAGTAGTGCACAATGGGTCTTATTTCTCTAATCCTTGTCAATGGCCTTTGAAAAACAATAGTTTTTAATTATGTCGAATTCGAATTTCTCTATTCTTTTTTTGTTCATGGTTTTGGTGTCATAATTAAGACTACATTGCCAAGTCCAAGGTAATAAAGATTTACCTCTTTTTTCCTTCTAAGAGTTTTATGGTTTTGGCTCATAATAAGTCTTTCATCATTTTTTAGTTAATTCTTTTTAATATAGTGTGAGGTATCACTCTTACTCTATTCTTTTGCATGTGGAAATGCAGTTGTTCCAGAACCATTTGTTGAAGAGACTGTTATTTCCTCATTGAATAGTCTTTCACCCTTGTCAAAAATATTGGCCCTAAATGTGTGGGTTTATTTCTAGACTCTTACATCTATTCCATTGATCTGTATGGTACTGGCATAAGGCGAGTGTGAGGTACTAGCCTTATGCCAGTATGACACACTTTTGATTACTTTAGATTTGCAATACATTTTAATATTGGAAAGTATGAGTTCTCCAACTTTGTTCTTTTTCCAAGAGCTTTGGTTATTCAGGATCCCTTGCAGTTCCATTTGAATTAGTGAATCAGATTTTCTATTTCTACAAAAAAGGCTATTGGAATATTAATAGTGATTATATTGGATTTGTAGACTGCTTAGGGAAATATTGACATCTTAACAATATTAAGTCTTTTAATCCATAAACATGGGATGTCTTTCCATTGACTTGGGTATTCTTTAAATTATTTTATCATTGTCTTATAGTTGTCAGTGTACAAATCTTTCACCTTCTTTGTTAGATGTTTTCCTAGGTATTTTATTTTTTTAAATGCTATGATGACTAGAAAGGAATTAAGAAATCTTCCTTTTTGTACTGTTTCTTGCTGGTTTATAAAGAGTCCCAACTAATTTTTATATGTTGATCTTGTAGCCGGCCACTTTGCTGAATTTATTAGGTCAGTACCTTTCTTGTGTATTTTTTGAGATTTTCTATGTATAGGATCATGTCATCTGTGAATAGACGTAGTTTTACTTCTTCCACTTTGGATTCCTTTTGTTTCTTTTTCTTGTCTAACAGCCCTGGATAGAACTTCCAGTAAAATGTTGACTAGCAGTGGTCAAAGTACACACCCATGTCTTTTTCCAAACTTAGGAGGAAAGCTTTCAGTATAGTAGGATATTAGCTATACAATTTTCAAAATGCCTTTTATAATTTTGATAAAGCTCTCTTTTATCTAGATTCACTTTTTTTTTTTGGCTTGTCCAGTTGTTCTGGGACCATTTGCTTAAAAAAAAACCCTGACTTTTCTCCCTTGCTCTGTTGTCAAAAGAGCAATTGACTATTTGTGTGGATTTACTTGTGGACTTCCTGTTTTGCCCCGTTTATCTATATGTCTCTTCTTTCATCAATTTCATACTGTTTTAATTATTATAGCCTTGTAGTAAGTCTTAAAGTAGAGTAGTGTCAGTTCTTCAACTTTCCTATTCTTCTTTAATATTGCATTGGCTGTTTGGGTCTTTTGCCTTGCCCTATAAACTTTTGAATTGGTTTGTCAGTATCCAATAAAGAAGAAACTTCTGGGATTGCGATTACTGTATTTTGCCATGTATAATGCGCATATTTTTTAAAAGATTTTATTTATTTTTAGAGAGAGGGGAAGGGAAGGAGAAAGAGAGGGAGAGAAACATCAATGTGTGGTTGTCTCTCACACATCTCCTCCTGGGGACCTGGCCCTCAACCCAGGCATGTGCTGCCCTGACTGGGAATTGAACCAGTGACCCTTTGGTTTGCAGGCCTGTGCTCAGTACGCTGAGCTACACCAGCCAGGGCTATAATATGCACTTTTATGCCCAAATTTTTGAGGGAAAAATAAGGATGCACATTTTACATGGGAAGTACTAATTCTGTATCTATATAAATGCTTTTAATTATTTTATTTATGCTTATGAATTAAAAGTGTAACTCTACAAAACAATAACAATATCCATATGCAAAGTAATATCCTAGAATACAGTAATCGGTTTTGTTGAATTTACAACAAACTTCCATTGAAAGCAGTTTCAGCCAATGGTTCAACAAAATGAAATGAAGAGCAACATATTGTTATCCACAGAGTAAGATAGATGATGCCGACTATTAGCCACTTGATAAAATAGATGATGCCGGCTTTATCACCATAGGGTGAACAGTGAGACATTTTTCTTCATGCACTTTAGGCAGGAGAAATTACTGGAAAATCCCTTGTAAAGTGTCAAAATGGTTTTCTTACACTGCAAACTTTGTGCTAAAAGTTATTAAATATGCTGAAAAGCATGGCAACAGAGCTGCTGTGAGACATTTTGGACCTCTTCCACAGAGAGTATCATCAGATTGTGGAGGCAACAGGAAGAAAAACTTCTTCAGAGGCCAAGGCAGAAGAAGGCAATGCGAGGGAAACCTCCAAAGTGGCCAGAAGTGGAGCAGGGGGTGAAGACCTGGATTCTGGAGAAGCATCCAGTTGGGATCTCTGTTTTGACCAAGATGATACAAGAAGAAGGTAAAAGGATTGCATGAGAATAAAACATCGAAGACTTCTCAGGAAGACCTAAATGGTACTTTAACTTTATGAAGAGAGAAAGTTTGAGCATAAAGACATGAACGAAACTTGGCCCAAAACTTCCAGCAGCCTATGAGAATCAAGTTTTGGAATTTCATCTTAGATTATCAGTCTTTGAAAAACTTACAGCTTTGAGCTGTCCCACATCACCAGGGCAGATGAGGTCCCACTCACATTTGATGTGACATCAAACAGAACTGTGGACATCAAAGGAGCAAAGACCGTGGCTGTTAAAACCAGTAGTCATGAGAAGACACATTTCACTGTTGTTCTAGCCTGTTGTGCAGATGGGACAAAGCTACCACCTATGATCATCTTTAAAAGAACAATGTTTCTGAAAGAACAGACTCCAAGTGGACTTATTGTCCACATGCATGAAAAAGGATGGATGAATGAAGAAGCCATGAAAATCTGGTTTAACAAAGTATCAATATTTTTTTAATTATTGATTTTTTTAGAGAGAGAGAGAGAGAGGAGAGAAAAGAGAAATATCAATTTATTGTTTCACCCATTTATGCATGCATTGCCTCTTTTATGTGCCTGACTGGAGACCAAACCCACAACTTTGGCCTATGAAGACAACACTCTGACCAACTGAGCTACTAGGCCAGGGCCTGGAGGTATTAATATTAGTAGTCTTTCCAAAGAAGCAGCTTTTTGTTTTATTGATTTTTCTCTGTTGATTTTCTATTTTCAATTTCATTAATTTCTGTTCTAATGTTTGTTTCTTGTTCTTTCTTTGGATTTAATTTGCTCTTCATTTTCTAGTTTCCTAAGGTGGAATCTTAGACTGTTGATTTTAGATGCTTGTTTTTTTCTGATCTGTATTTCTCCTGACTGCATACCATAAATTTTGATAAGGTTTATTTTTATTTAATTAAAATATTTTAAAATTTCTTTTGAGGTTTCTCCTTTGATCCATGTGTATGTTGTTTAATATCCAAGTATTTGGGGATTTTCAGCCCTCTTTATGATTTTTAATTCCATTTTGGTCTGAGAGCAGACATTGTATAATTTCTTTTAAATTTGTTTAGGTGTGCTGTATGGCTCAGAATGTGTCTTGGTGCATGTTCCATGTGAGTTTGAAAAAAATATGTGTAACAGGTCCTTGAATAAGGTCATTTCATTATAATGTTGATGAAATGCATTAGGAACTTAACTCTTGTTTATAGCCATTAACTTATAGTAAAATTGGTTTCTTTCTATGTCATTTCAGTTAAAGTCACAGAACCTATCAAAGTTAAGTAAGACTTAACTATATTCTGCTTCTAATTGGCTGAAATAATGTATATGCCTATTTTAGCCGATTGATTGATGTTTCTGTTGAGTTAAACTATATCCTAAATGATTTTCTCCTTACTGGACCTGTCCATTTCCAGTAGAGGCATATTGAAGTCTCAGACTGTACTACTGTAGTCCCCGCTTATCCACGGTTTTGCTTTCTGTGGTTTCAGTTACCTGTAATCAACTGTGGTCAAAAATATTAAACGGAAAAATCCAAAAATAAACACTTCCTATGTTTTAAATTGCTCACTGTTCTGAGCAATTTAAAGGTCCCCAGTAGGGGGCATACAAGAGGCAACCAAACATTGATGTTTCTTTCCCTATTTCTCCCTTCCCCTCTCTCTAAAAATAAATACATAAAATCTTTAAAAGGAAAAAAAATGATTATTGATGTAGTTGGATTAATATATTTGGATATGTAATATGGATAAATAACAATACACATATTTGTTACTGTTTTTTGATCATTCTTGTCCTCTTTCTTTGTTCCTCTTTTTCCTTCCATTTTTCTGCCTTCTGTGGTTTTGAGAATTTTGTATGATTTTGTTTTCTCTCTTGTCTTAGTTTAGTAATTAATTCATCTTTTAAATTTTTTTCTAGTGACTGTCTTTGAGTTTGCACTATATAACTAATCCAAATATACTTCCAAATAATATACTGCTTCACAGGTAGTAATGTATCTTATAATAACAAAATATTCGAGACCCTACTTTGAATTCATTTGGATATACACCCAAACGTGGGATTGTTAGATATGTAGTAATTCTATTTCTATATTTATAAGGAACTTTTTACTGTTCTCCATAATGACTATGCCATTTTACATTCCCATTAACCATGTGCAAGTGTTCCAACTTTTCCAATCTCTGCTAACACTTATTTTCTGTTCTTTTGATAGTAACCATCCTGATTACTGTGAGGGGATGTCTCATTGTGGTTTGATTTACACTTTTCTTATGATTAGCTATACTGAGGATCTTTTCATGTGCTTACTAGCCATTTGCATATCTTCTTCAGTGAAATATCTTTTCTTTTACCCTGTTGTTAATTGGGTTATTTTTGTTGTCATTGTTGATTTGTAGAAATTCAATACATATATTTAGGAATTTAATTCCTTATTAGATAGATGATGTGCAGTTATTTTATTTCATTCATAGGTTGTCTTTTCATTTTGTTTCCTTTGACACACAGTTGTTTTCCAGTTTGGTGTAATTGTTCTTATTTATTTTGTTGTGCATGCTTTTGGTATCACTTCCAAGAAATTACTGCCAATCCAGTGACCTGAAGCAGTTCCCCTGTGTTTTTTTCTAGCAATTTAATAGTTTTAGGTATTATGCCTAGATCTTTAATCTATTTTGAGTTAATTTTTACATATGGGTCAATTTCATCTTTTGATTTGAGAATAATGCTAGCCTCATAGTAGGATAAATTGGGAGTATTTCCTCCTATTTGATTTGCTGGAAGAGTTTGAGATACAGTGGTGTTAATTCTTCTTTAAGTACTTGGTATCATTTACCAGTTAAGCTAGTCCTGGATTTTTCTTTGTTGGGAGATCTTTTGATTGCTACTTCAATCTCTTCTAGTTATTGGTCTGTTCAGATTTTTTTACATCTTTATAATTCAGTCATGGTAGGATTTACAATTCTGGGAATTTATCAACATTTTCTCAGTTATCTAATTTGTTGGCATATAATTGTTCATACATGTCTCTTTTAATCCTTTTGATTTTTGTGACATCAGTTGTAGTGTCTCTTCTTTCATTAATAATTTCAGTTATGAGTCTTCTCTTTTTCTTAGTTACTCTAGCTAATGGTTTATCAATTTTGTTGATCTTTTTAGTACACCAATTTTTAGTTTCATTGGTTTTTTCTCTTTTTTATTTTCTATTTCATTTATTTCTGCTCAAATCTTGAATATTTCTCTTCTTCTGCTAACTTTGTTTAGTTTGTTCTTCCTTTTCTAGTTCCTTGAGGTGTTAGGTTAAGTCATTGATTTAAGATCTTCTTAAAATATCAGCATTTACTGCTATAAATGTCCCTTAGTACTGCTTTTGCTGTGTCCCATAAGTTTTGGTATGTCATGTGTTTGTTTTAATTTGTTTCAAGACATTTTCTAAATTTCTCTATGAATCCTTTTTTTAACCATTAGTTATTTAAGGTGCATTATCCATATTTATGGATGTTCCTGTTTTCCTTCTAATGAGCTCTAGTTTCATTTCCTTGTTTTGAAGAAGGTAGTTGGTATTTCAGTTTTCTTAAATTTGTTAATATTTGTTTTGTGGCCTAATATGTGGTCTAATGGGAGAATGTTCCATGTGTTCTTGAGAATGTGTATTCTGCTGTTGCTGGGTAGAGTACTGTGTATATGTGTTTGGTACAACTTGCTGTGACCAGCACGGAGTGGGGGTACCTGCGTGGGGTCGACGGGAGATGAAGAAAGACACAACACAGATAGTTTAAGGAAAATTGGGGACCAGGTGGGACATTGTCCTCTGATGGAGAGACAGTGAGCCCTGAACATGGTAATCGTGTTTATTTTATAGGGGTAGGTTAGATACAGCTCAAGACGTTTTGCAAATATCGTTCCATTCCCAGGCTAACTAACTGATACATAATATCTACTGCAAAAGTTAAAGTGCATACAGCTGAAGCTTGGGGTTACCTATCTCCTGTTCAACCCCTGCGAGTCCCAGCTGCTATCGCTGCTGGCTTGATCTGCCTTGCAGATGCAAGCAGTCAAGTGCAGCTTTGTTAAGCACTGAGCCTTGGCTGTGACGCCAGCCTTCACTGTCCTCCACACAATTGGTCTGTAGTTTTGTTCGCATTTCCCATTTCCTTATGGAACTGTGTGGTTTTCTATCCATATCTGAGAGTGAGGTATTGAAGTTTCCCACCACTGTTGTGTTGGTGTCTATTTCTCCCTTTAGTCTGGCAATGCATACTTCATATATTTGGGTGCTCGAATGTTAAGTTGTGTATATATTTATAATTGTTATGGCTTCCTGGTGAATTTACCCTTTATTATTATAGAACATCTTTGTCTCTTGTGATAGTTTTATATCTCAAGTTATATTGGGTTGGCCAAAAAGTCCATATTGTTTTTTCCATAAAATAAAGACAAAATTGTCTTTTTTCATTTTCACCAGTAACTTTATTGATTTGGATATTTTGAGTATGTCAGCTGTCTACCACATGGTATACCACTGACTGTTCTCAATTAACGTCTCCATTTGATTGCTAACAACTTCAACTGATCTCCTGACTGTGGAGCATCATCCAGCAAGAAATCTCCAGCACAAAACTTTGCAAACCACTTTTGACACATTCGATCAGTCCCAGCACCTTGTCTGTACACTGAACGAATAAAGCATACTATGCTGAAAATGTTTAGTATTTTCTTCCATTTTCAATAATAAAATGGCTACACAAAAATTCACCAATTTTGATTTTTTTTTAAAAATGCACACTGATATGACAGCTGTCACAATACAATCAATGAAATTGTTTCAAATGAAGTTAAAGACAACTAGTGCTACTAGAGCCATTTTTTTGAAAAAACCAGACTTCTTGGCTAACCCAATATTTTGTCTGAATAAGTGTGGCCCCTGCTGCTCTCTTTAGGCTCCTATTGGCATGGAATATCTTTTTCCACCCTTTCAGTTCTGCCTTATATGTGTAGATTTACATTTAAAGTAATTACCATTGACATGTAGTTGTTTTCTGACTTTTAGCTTTTTTTGCATCTTCTCATTATCTTTATGTTTTGTTGATCTCTTTGTAGTGACATTTTGATTTTCTTCTCATTTGCCTTTGTGTATATTCTTTTGATATTTTCTTTGTGGCTGCCATCGCAATTACATAAAATATCCTCAAATTATACAATCTTTTAAATTGATAAGGTCAATCATATATAGAAAGTACACCTCTACATTTTTCCTTCCTCTCATTTTGTTACTGAGTACACAAATTGTTTTTATATTGCATATATCTATTAATGTTGATTTATAAGAAAATTTATTATACCAGATTTACATGTGATTTACTCTTCTAAGTTGCAATACTATAGGATTCCATATTTGACTATTTACTTTTACTAGGGAATTTTATATTTTCACATGGTTTTATATTGCTATTAATTGTCCTTTTGCTTCACTTGTAGGACTATCCACATTTCTTGTAGCATCCAGCTAGTGGTGATGGACAGTTTTTTTTTGTTTTTTCTTTGTTTTTAATCTTTTAAGGTGTTAAATTTGCCTTTTCTTTAAGAATAAATTTTTATTTGCTTTAGTATTTTTTAAATTATATTTTATTATCCTGTTACAGTTGTCTTGACTTTTCCTCCATTGCCCCCCCCTACCCAGTGCCCCCTATTCCCCCAAGCAATCCCACCACATTGTTTATGTCCATGGGTCATGTGTTCTTTGACTACTCCATTTCCTACACTGTACTTTACATCCCCATGGCTCTTCTCTACCTACCTATTTGTACTTCTTAATCTCCTCACATCTTCACCCATTTTCCCCCCTCTGCCCTTCCATCTGGCATCCATCTGGCAACTAACTTCTTTTCTCTTGCTGCTTTTAAGGGTCTCTCTTTATCTTGAACCTTTGGCATTTTAATTATGATATGTCTTAGAGTGGGCCTCTTTGCAACCATTATGATTGGGATTCTGTGTGCTTCCTGTACTTGCATGTCTATTTCCTTCACCAAATTAGGGGAGTTTTCTTTCTCTATTTTTTCAAATAGACTTTCAATTTCTTGCTCTTTCTCTTCTCTTTCTGATAACACTATGAAGTGAATGTTGGACCTCTTGAAGTTGTCCCAGAGGCTATTTATACTATCCTCATTTTTGGGGGGGGGGGGTATTTTTTCTTCTTGATGTTCTGCATGTTTGTTTTTTGCTTTCTAGTGTTTCAAATCATTGATTTCATTTTCAGCTTTATCCACTCCACTGTTGTTTCCCTGTAAATTCTTCTTTATTTCAATATGTATCCTTTGTGTCTGACTGGGTCTTTTTTATGCTCCTGAGGCCCTAAGTTCCTTGAGCATCCTTATAAACAGTGTTTTGAACTCCGTATCTGATAGATTGCTTATCTCCATTTCATTTAGCCTTTTCTGGAGTTTTGACCTTTTCTTTCATTTGGGCCATGTTTCTTTGTCTCCTTGTTTTGGCAGCCCCCCTGTGTTTGTTTCTATGTCTTAGGTAGAGCTGCTTTAACTCTGTGTCTTTGTAGTGTGGCCTAATGTAGTGGGTGTCCTGCAGGGTCCAGTGGTACAGCCTCCTTTGTCACCCAAGCTGTGTATTTGAGGTGTGCCCTTTGTGTGGGCTGAGTACACCCTCCTCTTGTAGTTAAACCTTGGTTGGTATTGGCAGGTGGATGAGAGGGATTTACCCAAGCCAATCAGCTGCAAGGACTGGCTCTGTGTGACCACTTATCACCAATGTCTGCCATCTGTGGAGGATCAGCTGACAGGGGCTGGGTGGTAGTTCTCTGATGTGGTCTGTAACTGTCCACTGGGTGCACTTGTAATCTAAAAGGAGTTCCTTTTTATGTCCCAGCCAAGCTCTACTTGTGTTTTGCTGGGGGTACCCTGCCTGAATTGTAAAGCAATCTGAGATGGCTGCTATTTGTGCTGGGCTTAGAGATTCCCAGGCAAAGCCAAATTGTGACTCTAATCTGGCTGCTGCTAGGGCTCACTGAAACCAGCTGTAGTTTGTTTGATAGGATTTAGGAGGCATGACCAGCCATTCTTACAGAAAAGCAGCTTGGGTGGGTCCATAAAAGTTGGCTGAGGCAGAGCCTCTGGGGTCTATCTCCAAGGCAGGTCAAACAGTGTTAGCCAGGTTGATGGAATCTCAAATATGGCACCAGCTTGCTGGCTCTGTGGGGGAAAGGTTTAGCAAAGGGATAATGGCTTCTGCTCACCTTGATGCCAGACACTTCAGTTTCTCCCTATATACCACTGGTGCCTTTCAAGCTGCTACTCCAGTACTGGGGTCCAGAGGGAATGAGTCTGAGTAGGTGAGTCCATTTTTTGGGTACTTTAAGAGGGATTGCTTGGGGCTGCAGCAGTTTCTTCCACTGATTCAATCCCCACTGGTTTTTGCATCAAGAAGTTGTGGGACTTATCTTTC
Organism: Phyllostomus discolor; assembly: GCF_004126475.2. NCBI lineage: Eukaryota > Metazoa > Chordata > Mammalia > Chiroptera > Phyllostomidae > Phyllostomus > Phyllostomus discolor. The sequence goes on from NC_040904.2 coordinate 60,031,222, forward strand.
TGGCACTAGAATACTGGGTTGGGGGTTTGGTGTGGGTTGGATTCCTTGTTCCTGAGATATCCCTCCTGAATTTTTATCCATGTGGGTGTGGGACCAACCTGTTCCATACCTGCACCCCTCCTACTAGTCTGGATGGATGTGATTGCCTTAATTCTGTAGTTGTCAAGCTTCCAATCAACTTGATTTCATGGTTGTCAGACTTCCATTCAGCTCGATTTCTGATGTTCCTGAATAATGATTATTTTATATTTTAGTTGGCCTGTGGGAAGAGGCGAGCCATGTCTGAGTACACCACCATCTTGACTGGAAGTCATTGGTTATAGTATTATTTGGCAGTTAGTTTCATTTAGTACTTGAAATACATCATCCCACTCCTTTCTAGCCTGCAAAGTTTCTGCTGACAAATATGATCTAAAAGGAGTTTCTTTGTATGTAACAAGTTGCTTTTCTCTTGTTACTTTCAATATTCTTTATCTGTGACTTTGAACAGTTTGATTATGATGCGTCTAGGAGGGTCTTTTTAAGCTTGTCCTAGAGTTCTATGGGCTTCTTGAATTTGTAAGTCCATTTTCTGTCATCAGATTTGGGAAATTTTCTGCCATTATTTTTTCAAATAAATTACTTACCTCTCTTCCTTTTCCTTATAAGACAACCAAAACGCTTATGTGGTTCAGCTTAATGGTATCCCATAGGTTCCTTAGGAATCCATAATTATTTTCGTTCTTTTTTATTTTTGTTCCACTGCCTCAGTAATTTCAAAAGTTCTGTCTGAAAATTTGCTGATTGATCCTTCTGCTTGGTAAGGTCTGTTGTTGAATCCCTCTATTAAATTCTCAATTCAAGTATTGTATTTTTCAGTTTCAGAATTTGTTTGATTCTTCATAGTTTCTCCTTGGTATTATTTTTTATGAATAATTTTCCTGATTGTTATTGTCTCTCTGTGCTCTATTTTAATCCATTGGGAATTCTTTTAACAATACTTGTTTTTTTCTTCCCATTCTCCCACCCCATCCACCTTTGGCAACTATCAGCTTGTTCTCTAAATCTATGGATCTATTTTATTTATTTTAAATACATTTTTTAAGATTCCACATATAAGTGAAATCATACACTATTTCTCTTTCTCTAATTTATTTCACTTAGTGTAATACCCTATAGGTGCATCCACCTATAGAAGGGCAGTAGTTTACCCTTCTCTGATGGATCTAACAAGTATTATTGATTTTTTTAGTTTCCTTAGCTTTTTACTTGTTAGAACAGAATGGTAACTTTCAAAACTCCTTCCATGCTGTACCAGAAAAGCTCCAATAGATTTCTTTAAATCTCAGATTTGTCCACACTGAACCTCTAGCAACTTGTCAGTTAACAGTTCGTTTTTCTACACTGGTTCTGGGTCTCAAGAGTTTTTTGCTCCTGGGCTTCTGCTCCAGTACATTGTAATTATATCAGCCAATCTGTCCAATTTGGGGGCAGGAGTTTTTTCTGGGAACTCAATACTTCAATAGATCTAAGAAGAGTTGTTGGTTTTCAGTTTGTTCAGCTTTTTCTTTGTGAGTACAGGACTGACAACTTCTGAGTGCCTTCACATGCCAGACCAGTAACTGGAAGTCTCCACCATTTCTCCCACCCTTCTACATCCTCTTCTTTTTCATAGCACCTTGGTTATACATGTGTATTTCTCTAAGATCATTTGCTTACCTATGAGTGAAATGACCAAGTCATAGAATACATATATCATCAAATTTAGTGCACTATGCTAAATTGATCTCCAAAATGTTTATATTAATTTTCCCACAAGAGATATATAAGAACTCCTGTTACTTTACAAATTGTCATGTCAATCCAGGATCCTTAAAAAGTTTTAGGTCTGATCACACCCACCTTCCTCATCTGAGGTGCTCATATAGTATTTTAGTACTAGCAGAACTATTTGTTAATATTACTGATTTATACAAACTGCTTTTAAAAAATACATTAAAAAATACTGTCCTAAAGTAACTTACACATTAACTTACACAGTAAATTTCAGATTTAAACACCTACTCACACATTAAGTAAATATACACTGGAGACTTGCTGTGCTCTAGAGGTAGCATTCTACCTAAACATTGGGGATACAGTGAATCTAAACAGTGAATCTATATCAAGAAGGAAATGTGTAATGTATCTTTTTTGAATTCCTAATACATAAAATGAGATAGGTCTCACATATTTAAATTATTTATTAGTTTACATCTTAAAGTATTTTTCTTTGCATAATTATTTTTAGTTTCTAAGGAACATTCATACTTAGCATGGCACTTAGTAGGAACTCAGATATTTGCTCATTGCTCTGAATTATATTAAATCATAAACCACTTAAATTCAGTTACCCTGATCCTAAAAATATTAAACTAACCATCAGTTGTCAGAATACCATACCTCTTCTAAAATACTGTCTATTGTATCCACTGACAGTTTTTAATTTGCATAGATGACTTAACAGTGTAAGTTTTGTTCTCAGCATACCTTTGATTATTCCATTGTAAACCAAATTATGAGAAAATTTAGAACCAATCATTAAATAGAGTAATTTCCTCTTAAAATGGCAGGCTAAATACATTTTGATAGTTAGTGTCTAAAAAAGTCATACTTTTTGTCATCAATATGGAAAGGATAAAGTCAAAGTGGTTTCCACATGAACATAGAACTGGAGACTATTTTAAATTTTTTAAAGTTATTCTTTTGCCAAAACCTTAATTTTTTTCTAAGTCAAGATGCTTGGCATACATGGCCAAGAGTATGAAAAGCCTGTTAACCTCACCACTGTATAAGGATAATGACAGTGTTGAAAATTGATGATCTTTATGCCTTTTCAGGCATAATCCAGTTTATCAAAAAGGAATGCCACCCACCTTTTCTTACTTGTGGGAAGTTATCAACAATTCTGAATCCAGGCTGTAACATACAATCACACAGGTTGTACATTGTACAGCTCTGGGAAGTTATCATTCATTCTTCCTCACCAGAGGTTTTTATATTTGTGATAATTATTTTTTTTTGGCAGGTAGCAGTAAAGTGCCTTAAGGAAGTGTGGGTTCCCCCCCACCCCCAGTTTGCATAAAGGTACAATTGAACAAGTAGAATTTTTTATCTGAACATAGAATGATTAATGTAATGTTCCAGCCATCTTAAAAAGCAGTCAATGTATGCAATCACCCAAATCCAAAATGTAGATGCATTTACAGGACAAATAAAGTCCTTATCTTATATATATTTGATTCTTTTTACAATCACCTTTGCAACATGAGAGTTGTAATAAATATTAGCCCAATCTAGTCAATAGGCAGAAGTCATCTAGAAGAAATTCTGTTTTATTCAAAGAAATGTAGGTGCAAAACTTCCTCCACTTTAAACCCCAAGTGTACCTGAGGCTGTTCAAGTTTTTAGTTTAAATCCCTTTATGTGAAACAAAAGAAAAATAATTATTGAATTAGAACACAAAATATTTAAATATGTACATAAACTTGAGGTTGTAAGTTGGCTGTGGAAGAGTATTGTACACCAATTTTCTAGTGGCCTGAAAAGGAATAATGAAAGAACATGAAAACTTCAGTAGTTAGTTCAAGGAAATGCTTTTAAAGTACTTGAGGCCTGATGATATTTACCATTCTAAAATCCATTTAAATTTGATTTTTCACTTCAGGATCACGAATCTTTGAATCTATTTGGTTTTCTATTGAGAAGGATTTTGGGTGCAATTATAGTTTATCTGCATAATGCATTCAAGTTAGAACCAATAAAGGCTAATATATAATGTCTATTTAGAATACAGAGAAAAGTTAGGTTTAAAAAAAAAAAATAACCAACTGGCCCTGGCCAGGTAGCTCAGTTGATTAGGGCATTGTCCTAATATGCCAAGGTTGTGGGTTTGACTCAACCAATGAATATATAAATAAATGGAACAACAAATTGATGTTTCTCTCCCTCGCCCCTTTGCTCTCTCTAAATCAATATTAAAAAAAATTGAAGATAAGAAAATTACCCCAATTGTAATTTGGTTAGTGCTGATACCAATGCTTAGGCTTGGATTTTAAGTTGGTTATATGGATTTATTTATGGTCTCTAAGGATATCCTGTTTATTCTCTCAATTAGTGAAGTAATTACCACAAACCACCCCCACCAAAAAAAAAACCTGCCAACATCATGTTCTTTCCTTCAGTGGTCATTTGTTTGCTTACTGTGTAGGCCACTATCACTTCATCATCAGAATGTCTAAGAAAAGTTTGACTGTTAATTAAACTTGTAGAATATAGTTGTTATTTTGTAGCATCCTGAACAGTTTATACAAGTATGAAATTATGGGAGATAGAGATGAAAAAAAATCTTTTGTTTTCTATGTGTAACAATCTGAAGACCAAAATAGTGTTTTGGTTTATGAATTGGAAACATTTTGATTTCTGATAAGTGGCTGCTTAAGTATTTCTTAACCTCTTCCACTTTATACACTATAAATCAAAGGGGATTATTTAATTGTGAAATTCTGAGTGCATGTACTAGAAGATAATACCACACATACATGGACTTTGGAGTCTGACAGACCTGGGCTGGAATTCTGGATCACCCATTTATTGACTGTGTGACCTTGTGCAAGTTTCATAATCTCTGTATATGCATCCCTTCATGTGTAAATGTGACTAACAATACCTGCTTCATTAGATGGGTGGGAGGTGTAAATTAACATATGAAAAATGCTTATAACAGTGCCTGGTACACAGCAACCAGTCAACAGATGGAAGCAATTATTATTATTACAAAAACAAAACAATCCCTTAAAACCATAAATAATATATTAGTGTCATCAAAATTAAGTCATTAAACATTTCTTTTATGATGAAATAAGAGACCGCCAAAATCATAAAGCAGCTTAAAAATATGTAACTTTATAAATATTACGCTTGTAATTTCTAATAACTGAAAGATTAAGTTAGTTATATTTTTGTCTTAGAATATTTTGGTTGAGATTTGGCATTTAAATTAACAAAGAGGATTATTTGTTATGCATGTTCTAGTATACTGTAATGGTTTTGAAAAAAGTATGCATAGATAATAATAGAAAAAATCCCAATTTAATTGTTGTAATTTTCTTATAGTTATAGATGCAACTATTAGATGATTGAAAAATGAAGGGAAGTATAAAACACTTCTATGGGTACTCATCACTCCAGTAAGTTATAGCACCAAACTATGGAAGTCTTAAAAGAATTCATATAGGCTTACAATGAATGTTAACGTTAGGGGAATCTCTAACAATTTGGAAATATTTGTCAACAAACCAAAGATTTTGACTTTTGGAACCCTCCCACAGGAATAGCCTGTTCTCAAACCTACAGAAACCACCAACTTGAGGCCCCACCACAAAAGCTGGTCAGCACTCCCATACATTTACCATACTGTGGGAACATGGTTATCTTAAATATTCCTAATTATTTTACTGATCTTCACCTTGGAAGGTCTTTCAGAAATGTGACTAATACTTAAATGATTTAAATATTAACAGCCATTTCTAGCACATATGAAATAATAATAGCCTTTTAGTTGTTTTCTTGGTTTTGAAGGAGCAAACGTGCTTAATTTTTTAAATAATTTATTATTATACTTTTTTCCATTTCCGTTTATCTCCCTTATACCCTCTTCTACCTCCATCCACTCAATCTCCCCCACAATTACCACACTGTTGTCCATATCCATGAGCCCTTTTTCTTTGTAATCGACCTCTCCACCCCCTAAACCACCGAGCTACCCCCCCCCACTACCCCCAGAGCTGTCAACCTGCTATCTATGAGCCTGTCTCTGTTTTCCTTGTTAGTTCAGTTTGTTCATTAGGTTCCACATATGAGTGAAATTATATTGTATTTGTCTTTATCTGGCTGGCTTATTCCACATAGCATACTGTTACCCTGGTCTATCTATGCTGTCACAAAAGGTAAATTTTCTTTTATGGCAAAGTAGTATTCCATTGTATAAATGTCTGGTAGTGGGTTTTTTTTCTAAAGGACCTTTAAAAAACATTTTATTTATTTATTTTTAGACAGAATGGAGGGAAGAGATGGAGAGAAACATCGATGTGTGAGAGATATGTCAATCAATTGCTCTCATATGCCCCCAGATAGGGATCTGGCCCAAAACCCTGGCATGTGCCCTCATTGGGAATTGAACCAGTGACCTCTTGGTCTACAGGCCAGCACTAAGGCCACTAATCCACACCAGTCTGGGCTTCTTTTTTCCTAAGACTTTTAAAAGAGATTTTATTGGGAGAGAGGGAGAGAAACCCATAGTTGTTTTATCCACTTACCTACTGATGGACACAGGCTGTTTCCAAATCTTGGCTATTGTAAATAATGCTACAACAAACATAGGGGTACTTATATTCTTTTGAATTAGTGTTCTGTGTTTCTTTGGGTAAATTCTTAGGAGTGAAATCGCTGGGTCATAAAACAAGTCTGCTTTTAATTTGAGGTAATTCCATACAACTTTCTACAGTTACTGTACCAATGTGCATTCCCACCAACAGTGCACTAGGATTCCCCTTTCTCCACATTTTCACCACTATAATATTTGTTGATTTATTGATGATAGCCATTTTGACAGGTGTTCAGTGACACCTCATTGTGGTTTTAATTTGCATTTCTCTCATGATTAGTAACATTGAGCATCTTTTTTTATGTCTGTTGGCCATCTGTATATCTTCTGTGGAGAAGTGTCTATTCAGCCCCTTTGCCCATTCTTTAATTGGATTTTTTTTTTGGTGTTGAGTTTTATAAGTTCTTTATGAATTTTACTCCCTTATCAGATGTATTGGCAAGTACATCTCCTTTATCAGGTGTATTGGCAAGTATGTTCTCCCATTCAGTGGGTTTATCTTATTGATGGTTTTCTTTGCTGTGCAAAAAACTTTTTAGTTTGACGTAGTCCCACTTGTTTACTTTTTTGTTTCCCTTGCCTGAGGAGATATAGCAGGAAAAAAAATACTGCTACAAGCAATGTCTGAGATTTTACTGCCTATGTTTTCTTACAGGATTTTTATGGTTTGGAGTCTTAACATTTAAGCCTAATTTAATCCACTTTGAATTCTTGTGTGTGGCACTAGAAGGTGTTTTGTTTCTCTTTTCTGTGCAATTCTGTCCAATTTTCCCAACATCATTTATTGAGTAAACTATCTTTATCCCATTGTATGTCCTTGCATCCTCTGTCAAATATTGAGTATAAAAGCATAATTTTATTTCTGGGCTCTCTGTTTGGTTCCATTGATTTATGTGTCTGTTTTTATGCCAGTACCATGCTATTTCAGTTACTGTGGCCTTATAATATAGTTTGATATTAGGTAGTGTGATCCTCAAACTTTGTTCTTTTTCAAGATCACTGTTGCTATTTGGGGCCTTTTGTAGTTCCATGTAAATTTTTGAAATATTTGTTCTAGTTCTGTTAAATACGTCCTTGGTATCTTGATAGAAAGTGTGTTGAATTGATAGACTGCTTTGGGTAGTACAGACATTTTAATGATGTCAGTTCTTCCTATCCATGAACATGGTATCTGCTTCCACTTATTTGTACCTTCTTCATTTTCTTTCTTTGGTGTCTTACAATTTTCTGAGTATAGGTCTTTTACATCCTTGGTTAAATTTATTCTTAGGTACTTTATTCTTTTTAAAGCAATTATCAATGGGACTGTTCTCTTAATTTCCCTTTCTATAGTTCATTATGGTATATAAAAATGCAACTGATGTGTTTATTAATTTTGTATCCTACTTTACTGAATTCATTTATCAGTTCTAGTAGTTTCCTCATGGAATCTTTAGGATTCTTTACGTACAGTATCTTGTCATTTGCAAATGGTGACAGGTTTACATCTTCCTCTCCAAGAAGGAAGACTTAAGTCTATAAGATCCATTCACTGAAATGCCCTACTATGACTATTTCTGTCAGCCTTTCATGACCATCAATATTTACTTAACATATTTAGGTGCTTATATGTTGAGTACATAAATATGTACTAGGGTTATATTTTCTTGTTGGATTGTTCCCTTATTATTAAGTTGTGTTCTCTGTTTCTTACTATGGCCTTGGCTTTAAAGTCTATTTTGTCAGATATAAGTATTGCTCTCCCAGCTTTTTTTTTTCATTTTCCATTTGCATGAAGTATCCTTTTCCATCCCTTTAAAGTCTGTATTTTGTTCTGAGGTGCGTCTCTTGTATATAGCATATATATGGGTCCTGTTTTCTTAGGCATTTAGCTACCCTGTGTCTTTTGATTGGAGCATTTAAGCCATTTACACATAAAGTGCTTATTGATAGTATTTATTGCCATTTTATTTTTCAAAATTCTTCCTCTTTCTTTTCTTCTTAAAGCAAGCCCTTTAAAATTTGTTTCAGTACCAGTTTGGCGGTAACAAACTCCTTTAGCTTCTTTTTTTGGTCTGGGAAGCTCTTTATTTCTCCTTAATTTTACTTGTATTTTTTTAAAGATTTTATTTATTTACTTTTAAAGATAGGGGAAAGGAGGGAGAAGGAGGGAGATAAGAACATCAATGTGCAAGAGAAACATCTATTGGTTGTCTCTTGCACTAGGACTGCAACCCAGGCATGTACACTGACAAGGAATCAAACCAATGATCCTGCAGCTTACAGGCCAGTGCTTAATCCACTGAGCCACATCAACCAGGGCTCTCCTTCAATTTTAAATGATAGCCTTGCTAGGTAAAGTAGCCTTGGCTGTAGGTCCTTGCTTTTCGTCACCTTGAATAATTCATGACAATCCCTTCTGGCTTGAAATGTTTCTGTTGAGAAATCAGATGAATTTTATGGGACCTCCCTTGTAGGTAACTGCTTTTCTCTTGTGGCTTTAAAGATTCTCTCATTGTCTTTAAGCTTTGCCATTTTAATTATTAAGTGTTTTGGTTGGGCCTCTTTGGGTCTATGTTGTTTGGACTGCCTGTGCTTCTTGGACTTGTGTGTCTTTTTCCTTCTCCAGATTAGGGAAGTTTTCAGTCATTATTTCTTCACATAGGTTCTTAGTCCCTTGCTTATTATCTTCTCCTTCTGGTGTCCTCATGATGCTATCCAGAGATGGGCTTTATTTCTAATATGCCTACCAAGGTTGTTGCCATGTGTGTGAGGTAGCCACTAAATTTAATTGTTCCCTGAGCTTCTTGTAATGAGTTGAAAGCAGTCACAATGGTCATTGCCACTACATAAAAAGCCACGGCTGACTCAAGACTATGTGTCATGTGACATAAGAGTGCCAGTTCCTTAAAAAACATACTACTCTTGAATTCCAGAAAGAGCTATGAATTAATAAATGTTCATGATTTAAAGGTGGCAAGTTCAACAATAAGAAATTACAAAGGGCACTAACATTAATATAAACACCATTTAGTGAACACTTATATGCCTATCCCTTTGCCTGCATTATCTCATTTCATCCTCACAACCCTGCAAGGTAGATGGAATCTTTTCCCAGACAAAAGAACTGAATGCCAAAGGCTAAGTAACTGTCTAGGCACCAAAAAACTGGCAAATGATGGAACAGACATTCAAAGCTCAATGTGTCTCATTCCAATTGTTTTTATTAACCAGTATATTTTTTAAAATTTGAGCATAACATGTTTCCATTTTTACTTGAGACTTTAAGAAATCTAAATAGTGAAATTTTGTGTCTGTGGTATAAAATATTTCAGAATATTATATAAAACTAATGGAATTATTTTTACCAAAATCTTTTGCAAAGGTAATCAAGGTAAACAAATTTGACATCTTTTAATTTATTTTAGGTAAAAGTTCAATTATTTAAATTAAAACTTCAGTTTCCGTAAGTTGAAGTATGTCTTCAATCTGACAGAAAACAAAAGGTGTTGCTTAAATATAGGTAAAACAAAAGGCATTTAAAATAACTGACCAAGGAAGATCCAACTTGAATAGTTTGAAAAGAACACTTCTCTCCATTTTTTAATAAATTTTATTTACTGTTTCCTCTCACAGGAGATGAATATGATGTATGTGCCATTTGTTTGGATGAATATGAAGATGGAGATAAGCTCAGAATCCTTCCCTGTTCCCATGGTATGAATAATCACATATTTCTTTGAATTCACATAGTAAACTTATATTTAGGTTCAATATTAGACGGGGAGACAGAAAATAGTTACTAGCACACCATAAGCCAGGTTCTGTACTAATTAGTGATCTCAATTGCTATAGGATGGAGTTGTATTTATAAAAATTTACATACTTCATAACATTCATAATCATGGTAAAAAATTTTAAATGTTTGAAACCAGAATACTACCTAAAGATGTGTATTTTGCTTCAACAGCTTATCATTGCAAGTGTGTAGATCCTTGGCTAACTAAAACCAAAAAAACCTGCCCAGTCTGCAAGCAAAAAGTTGTTTCTTCTCAAGGTGATTCAGACTCTGACACAGACAGCAGTCAAGAAGAAAACGAAGTGTCAGAACATACCCCTCTACTTCGACCTTTGGCTTCTGTCAGCACCCAGTCATTTGGGGCTTTGTCAGAATCTCGCTCACATCAAAACCTGACAGAATCTTCAGACTATGAGGAAGATGACAATGAAGATACTGACAGCAGTGATGCAGAAAACGAGATTAATGAACATAGTGTTGTGGTTCAACTGCAGTCTAATGGTGAACGGGATTATAACATAGCAAATACTGTTTGACCCAATCAGAGGGTGATTGGGTTATTTCCCTTCAAAATGTTTATTTAGGTATATAATTTGATTTTTTTTGCTCCCTTCACAGATTTCTGTAGAAATAACTTATTTTTTAGTATTCTACACTTTAATCTTACTGAAACCATTTTTTAAAAAAAATCTAGTGTTTATCTGGACTGTATTTCATTTTACTAATAAGTATTAACAGACTGTTGCTGTAACTCAAGCATCAAGTCAGCTCTTATTTTGGAATGAAATATAACCAAACATTAATTTTTTTCTCAGTATAGCTTGCAATTAAGACCTAGATCACAGTATGCAAATTTTGTGTTTTACACACAAGGTCAAATGCTGTGGCTACCTAGCATGAGCTAAGCCAACTTCCATTTCCATAAAGTCACCTCGAGTTGTTGAGTTGGAATGTTTGATCTGATATTACCCTAAATTGCCATCATTAGGGAGGGGCAACAAGGTAATTTAGCATTTTTCCTCCTGTTGGCAACACAAACTCAAAGCCATCTTTCTTCTTTCTATTCCCAAGTAGTCTTCTTACCCTGAAAGGAACAGTCTATATTGGTGCAGATTTCAAGTTTTAAGGTTTCTAATACTATAGTATTATGTATGAAATTGATTCATCAGATAAAGTAATGTCACTGGACTTAAGTTACTGAATTTCAGTATCCTTAAAGGTTTTGTGTTGTGATCAAAGCAAAAAGGAAATGCTATACAAAAATACCAAACTTCAACTTTTAACACACAGATCATATACCTCTTAATAAAGAGCATCTTATGCTAATTAGCCCTGCTACACTATGTACAGAGGAAATTGTTCAAATATTGGATTTGAAAATAATTGCTTATGTTTAACAGAACTAATGATCTATTTAAATAATGTATTATGAAAAGCTAAATTATATTATACATCATTGTAACTACATATAAAATATAGACTTAATGTATAATCAAAATGCTAAGAATTTTTATATGGCCTTGTATGAAGGGAGTTTGAATGTTAATAAACACATTTTCTACTTTAAGAACTTTATTTGCTGTACTATAATATTACCCACATTAGCCTTATTTTTCTATGCAGTGCTATAAAGATGTAACAATTAAGGTAGTTTAGATCAGATAAATACACATTACCTTAGAAGTTTATACAAAGTAACTACTCACAAGCAATTAGGTAATTCCCCCAAAAGTTAAAAATCATTCCAACGATAGTAGTACATTTTGGTACCTTATTGTAATTATAGTACACCTTTACAGTACAGTAGATAGTTACACAGCCTCAAAAGAATAAAGTTTGTATCTGCACTGACATGGTAAATTGTTAGTAAACAAAAGCATATTAGAAAATGATGAGTACACTGGGGAGATAAGCCTTTGTTATAAGAAAAAATAATTTTAAAAGAAATTAACACTATTAGAGGGAATTTCATTTTCTGAACTTTTTAGAGAAATGTTTATAAATAACCAAAAAATAGTTATTGCTGCTTATGAAAATAAAAGTTCAGCCCTGGTTTGTGTGGCTCAGTGGATTTAGTGCTGGCCTCCAAACCAAAAGGTCACTGGTTTGATTCCCAGTCAGGGCACATGCCTGGGTTGCCAGCCAGGTCCCCAGTTGGGGGCAAGAGAGGCAATCGATCCATGTTATCTCTTGCACATCAATGTTTCTCTCCCTCTTTCTTCTTCCTTCCCCTCTCTCGAAAAATAAAATCTTTAAAAAAAAATAAAGTTCAATTGTCTACTATCTGATACCACCTCATTTCCATCTTTTAAATATAAAACAAAGGCATGAGAAACAACAGTTGTTTACTATGATAGTTAGCAGAGCTTTGGAATTTGGTCATTTGTATTTCATTTAACTTAAGGTAGGGTGTGAGGGCAAAACATTGAACTTAGTGCCTGACACAAAAATACATGATAATGTAATAGCTTTCATAGTTTTTAAATAAAAACATCATACCTAAAATACTTTTTTTTAAACAGGGAAAAGTCACTGTGACATATATGAGATACTGTTTCCCTCAGTTCTTAATCCACAGTTCAGATCAAAGAACCTGGTTCCTTTAAGTTAGAAGTTTTTCTGAGGTAAAAATTACTTTTTAAAAAAACTCCAAGCTGTTGCTTTTAGTTGTAAAATTTATGACGTGTCTTAAATAACACTGTCTATGATTGGGCTAGTCCTGATATTCACTTGAAATTTTTTATAGTATCTTCATGGTATAACTAGGACATTAAATAAAAGTGAAATCCAATTTCTTTTCAATACCTTCATAATTCAAGTTTTTTGTGTTATAAAAGGACAGTCACCTGAAAACTTACCCTGGAGATAAATTTATCTTGATATTTTACCTTCAGAAATACATATGTAAAATACATATATGTATTGTACACTATATTTACTGTATTTCACCATGTATAAATGCACTCCCGTGTATAATACACACCATTTTTGTGCACATTATACACAGGGTTATCTGCCCATTATCATACCCATGGTATGTAATCATTATACCCATGTATAATGCATATCTTTATTTTCCTCTCAAAAATTTGAGCAAAAAAGTGTGTGCATTATACACAATAAAATACGGGTATACTGTATCTAACATCTTATATCCTCTTTAACATTCATTGGTGAGCATTTTCTTGTGCCACTCTTCAATGACTATTTTATCCTCTGGACAACCATTATCCAACCCATAACCTTGAAAATTAAATTTTGTGGTTTCCAAGTTTATTACAAGTAATGCCGTATGATGGATATTCTGGTGTATGAATTTGCATAGCTCCATTTCTTTACATTAATTTCCTAGAACTAAGCACAAAGGGAACATGTGCAAGTGTTATCACAAGTGTTTTTCTAATGAAATTGTGGGTAGGGGACCAATGACTAGTTTCATTATTTACTATTTTAATGATAACAGATGCCGGCTACCAACTACTACTAATTTGTGCACACCCTCAACACTCTCCCTCACCTACTTACTTACAGGTTCATTCATTATGGGTTTTACAATTCTAGTTGCTGCTTTCTAGTTACCGTAACAATTCTTTACAAGTAAAGTGTGAATGTATATTAACATAACATGTCAAATCATCACAACCCAATCACCAAATTTTCATTTCACCAACTTTTGTTCCTAACAGGGATCTTAATGGGTTAGGAAGTTGAGGTTTATCCTTCTTGGAAGCTGAGGTTTATTCCTGTTTTACAGTTTCTAAGGTATGCCCACCCAGTTACCAAAGTAGCCCCAAACCCCTATCTTCCAAATTTCCAAATCCCTGTACATACAAATGCAGAACTACTGCCTGACAACACTGCCAAAGAAAAAACTTTTAGTTATGCACAGTAATTTAAGTAAGGCAAAGAGACTAATTCTCATTCCCTAATCCACTATTTCTCAAAGGGTAGCACATGGGCTGCTTAAAAGTGATTCAGACTGACCTGCCAATTGTTTCTAAAGGATCTTCTAGGCTTATGGAATCTCCTCCTCCAGGGTGGAACTCCAGAGCCCAGAATCTGCATTATAACCAAATCCCCAGTTTCACTTAGACCCACCAACTTTTGAGCACTCCTGCTCTGAACTTCTGTTGATAGTTCATGGCAATGATTTAACCTAAATAGTCTTAAAGTAACATATTTGCTAAACTTCAATATATCTCAGGGACCTTCTAACCTCTGGGATTAACTTGATTTACATAGCTATAGTTAACACGTCACTCCAAAGCCAGAAACTGCAAGAACATCCAAATTATTTTATATCCTGCCCAAGGAATGTCTTCTCTTTTGTGAGAGTCCCAAGTGGCTGACTTCAGCCTGCCAACATAGCCTAAAGTCATATGACTGTCAACCCAGAAGAATCCACAATGCAAAAACCCTTGTTGTACTGGGCCCCCTACTGCTCACTACATTTCACATCTAGAAACCAGCAAGAAAAGTACTGCAGTGGTACCTTGGTACTTGCTGTTAATTCATTCTGGAACTTGTGACCATGAGTGCTGAAACCCATGAGTACCAAAGGATGAAGCATTTTCTTTTGCAAGGCGGCATCATGACTCATACAAATTCTAGCAAGTACGGTAAGTCCAAAAACACTTTTTCTCATCAAAATGAAATGTGTACAGGGTGACAAGTTCTGAAACCATCCAGCACTGAGGTATGACTGATTTACTTCCTAGTGGATATGTTAATCTTCCTCTCGTAAGCCTGTAAATAAGCCTGAGATGACTAGAAGCCATTTTAGTAGAATAAAACCCATTAAAAAGAAATTCCCGTTTATCTATTTTATAAATACAATTCTCATTTTATTTATAATAAATACTGCAGGAACTGGAGTAGGCCATCAGCTGAATTTTTAAAAAAGATTTTATGCCTGCAGCAGAGTTTGGCTTATTCTGTATATTCCCATTGTGTCAAAAATCAACTGTAATAGTAAGCCAGCAATTTATATAAACAACAGGAGTCTAGAATATTTGGTTGGAATAAATTTATTTCATCTGTCTGTAAACAAGGTGTTTAATAGTTATGGCATTTTTTTAAATGCATATTAAATCAGATGAGTTAGACTGTATCCCAGATGTAACAAAGTGCAGGGAAAGAAAAGGACAAATCAGCAACAAGATTTGTTTTTAAATCTGTACATTATCCACAAGGCCCAAACAATAGAAGCAAATACTAGAATGTCCCTAAAGTAGTGCCATTCAAAAGAAACCTTTAATAGGTCAGTTAAAATCCATCTCACAATAGCAACAGTTCATTTTAACAACAGTATGGCACAGAATACATATGAAAAAAATTCATCACAAGACAGCCAAGTCCACAATAATGCAACTTCATATAAAAACTTAAGCTGCAAATAAAAATTGGTCCTATGAAGAACAAACTGGACACACTCCAGATGGTTATGTTGGGATACCTAATGTCCATAATGGCAGCCTTTTACAATTTTACTACAGAGTAGAGTTGGTATGCAAAGAAAAGGACAGGAACAAAAACCTAATCTATTGCGACGATGGAATGTCCCTGGGGATTTGATCAGTACAGTTACTGTGAGGTCATGGGAGGAAGTGCCTTTTACTCGTTTTGCAGTTGCACTCTTCATATGTCCTGTAGACACTATGAAAAAAGGTTTGTCTACTCACGTGCAACAATACTAAAAGCAAACTACTGCAGCTCTCAATAGTTCATCAACAAAAGGGATTATTATTTGGTTAAATAAACCAGGCACTGCATAAAATAAGATGGAAGCAAAAGAAATACCTTATGTGCAAAGGGAGGGGGTGAAAAAGAGAGGAGTGAAGGAAAGATGCATGCACTTTTTCCTCCCAACCATGCGCTACAAAAGGAAGACTAAATGAGCTAAGTAAATGCTCAAAGTGCTAAAAAGACATTGATCAAATTAGAGATTGTACACCGGCACCTTGCTTATATTAACTTATTTTAGTAATCAATATCCCATTAATTGCTAAACAAAGCGATGCCCAACTTGGCATGCCCCCTCCCCCCAAATTTCAAGGTATCATGCAAATCATTATTGTGCTGCAATTATGTTGCCAGATAAGGTTTGATTACATACAGTGGTTAACATACAAATGATCCATTGGGCAAATAGGAATCATGACATTAGAAAATAGGTAAAGAAAACTTAGCTACCATACAATCTGGTAGCACTGTGACTATAATTGGGGAGGTGATGAAGACAGTTGCTAGGTAGATGGGGAGAGGCTGCTTACACATCAGACCGCCTCAGGTATAAAGCGAGTTCATATGCTTTCTTGTTAAGTGTGCCTCCGTGGACACCTTCCTTTCCCATGACTATAACCAATGCTGGAGTACACAAGGAAACAAAACAAAGTGAACAGAATTATTTAATGGGGGGAGGGCAAAAAGAAAGATAACCTTTCCCCACCAACAGAGGGATACAAAGGAGACACAGGTTCATACCCCATCACCCTGCATTGCTAATAAAATTTCCAGAATTAAGACTCAAGCTTACAGCTAGGAAAGTTTAAGAGCAATTTTCCCCTAATACTTAACAGTCTGCCTAGCAGCTAGAACCCAGAGTCTCTCAAGTATTTTGCCATTGAGTATGCCTTCTTATTCAATCCGCCTCCATGGACCCCTTCTTTTCCCATTACAAAGACCAAGACTGAAAGAGAAAGAAGAAAAGTGTTTCAAAAGAAGTGTTAATCAAGAAAAGTCACATAAGTTTTAGCAGACAGAACCCCGATTAATAAGTTAACATTAAGTTAGTTTTCTATGAACTGTCAAGCACTGAAGTCAACTAGGTCTCCAAAAAAGGAGAATTTTCAAACTAATTATATGTGAAAAACTGTAACTTAACTGCATCTGGAAAATCCAGTCAATGAAGCTGCAGTGCTCTATAAAAATATCCTTACACTAGTTGGGTGGTGGGGTAAAGAGGGAGAAGTGTGATCATTTATCTTCCACTCTAGGGCAAAAACTTCTCGTTAGTATGACATACATGTTAGACTGGCCCCAAAAATATAAACTTAAAAAATTTAGGTGATTACTTTTAAAAATTCTCCCAATTTAACAGTCTTGATTAAGTATAAACTATTAAGTCTTACCAGTGAGGCTAAATGTGTCCATTACTTCCAGAGGAAAACCAAGACCAAATTTTCAAATAGCATTTTCAGTGCTATTCAGGAAAGGCCAAGTTAAAAGTACTTAAGTGTTATGATTACTGATATCCTTACTGTTCTAGCTTTGTTTTTAATTGAGTGTAAAATCCTGAAACAGATTTACTATTTCCAACAACAGGTTCTTCTATGATGCAGTTCAAAGATCTAGCCCCAAAATATATGTATGTCAGATTTTATATTCACTGCCACTAGATGTCAGCAGCGCTATATGCTATAGAAATCTCATTCTGGTTTTATGTCACATGGTTGATGCTTTTTAACATTTATCTGAGCTCAGCTGATATTTAAAGAGATTTGTCTATTATTTCTACCACCTAATTTTCCTATAAAGAAATTCTCATACTCATCAATTCATGTTAGAGTAAGAGTAACCATTGGGACAATCACAAGGAGTTAGGACCATTACAGCAAATTATGCCTCAGAGAAGCTTCAAGTTTCTTTACATGGTAGATTTGGTCTTACTTATACGTGCCAAGTCTGCTGTATGAGGCTACACAAACCCTCTTTATTCACAAAATATTTACACAGGTTAGCACATTTAAATATACTTATAAATTAAGTAAATGTCATATTGAACCTCAATTTTGAAAATTTTAAAAAAGTAGTGAGACATATGAAGTACAGTAAGATTTTCTGCAATGTTGACAAGTCAGGAAACAACACAATTTCTAGATCAACTGTA
The DNA here is from genome assembly GCF_004126475.2 of Phyllostomus discolor. NCBI lineage: Eukaryota > Metazoa > Chordata > Mammalia > Chiroptera > Phyllostomidae > Phyllostomus > Phyllostomus discolor. Next base: position 60,049,291 of record NC_040904.2, read on the forward strand.
TAAATGAAATATAATTTCCTATTTTTCAAGTCTAAATCACACTTAGTCTTTGAAAATATTTTAATAAAGGGACAACTTACTCCAAAACCCTTATTCTAATCATTTCTCTCTTCCCCAGCAATGTTCCTAACAGAAAAAAATGAGTCAATGTTAATTTTTCCATTTTTATGCTGAGCAATGAAAGATTAAAATGTAAGCAAGAAAGAAAAGGAAGAGATCCAAAGGTGAAAGACATAAACTTTATGTCATAAAGACACTAAAGTAACCAAACAGTGATTTAACAATCTGAATATACCATAAGATTACTATTGGACATGTCAAACAGTTTAAGGGACAAATTTAGATTTTTAATTACTAAAGCCAAAACTGGAGAGTAGATATGAATATTCTATTTTAGAATAAAGACAGGATCTCAGAGGCTAGGCTGTATATGCAGCTGCTGTACAGTTAGTAAATTTAAAGCAGTGCCTTCCTTCAGTGCTGGGCAGTTCACAAAAACCACCTTAATAGCCATTATGGACTAACACTTTTATTCCAAATGTTAAAGAAACCGCTTAATAAGTTGTAATGTGGCATGCAACTTTTAACCAAAAGACTGCCCTGCTTACCTCTACCAGCTCTGCCCACTGCAACGTTGTATGTTGGCTCCCCACCTTGACTCTTTGTCCGGATGTCCATTGTGCAGTCACCATCGACGTATAGACTATCTCTGATCACTGAGCACTTCTTTGCTCCAAGAGTCAAACCGTTGGTAAAGAAACCTTCCCGGTCTTTTCCTACAATCATATCTATTTCTACTGGCTGCCCCCCAAAAAAAGAAAAAGAAAAAAAAATCAATTTATAGTTGATTCCTTCAGGCCTCAATATAACAGGAAAGGCTGTGTGCCAAGTTTTTACTACCAGTGCAAGACATCGACATTTCAATAATATAAAATCAAGTTTTAGTCTTTTCTAAAGAATCATTTACTCCTATATGATTACATGTTCTATCAGTTAATTAGATTTCACAGTTCACACTGTAGTCTGCTAACTAAAGATCAAATTAAGAATCTCTAAATTAGAGAATTAGAGTTAAGAATCTCTAAACAGTTGGTAGTTGACATTAGAGAAACTACGAAGAGTTATTTATAAACTGTATCAAGTCAGGTGGGACCTGAAGTGCTTATATAATGGTAAAGACTCACCTATAAACTAACAGCAACAACTTGTCTATCATATTCAGTTACATTACAGTCAGTCATGTTGCACTGAATTTTAAGTTGTTTGATAGCTTCACGCTTAGTAGGTCTCTGTTCACATCTACTCTGCTTCAAATGGCTTGACAACTCCCCACAGCATGAACTCTTCAAAAACCCTAGACCTCAGTGCTTTCCCAAATTCATATTTCCCTCCTATTTTTCCAGCCACTACTCCTTTTTCTCTCCAACTTCCCTTCCCCTCCCACGTCAGTAATCAGTTTTCATTTCGGCAAATGCAAAGAGGATTCTTTCAGTAGTACTGCAGCAGGCCATGGTAAAAGAACAGAGAAAATGGAGGGGGGCTTTGGAAAGAAACTGAGGTAGCCACCAGAACCGGAAAGGAGAAAACATGCATTCCAACATTCCATGAATATGAAGGAAGGCGTCGCCCCCATCAGAACTGCAGAGTCATAGCAGGCCCCAGCCATTCCCAAGCACACTCCTGCAATCTTCCCAGCCAGACCGAGAACTCACACACACACAAAACAAGGGGACTGAAGAAAAAAAGTTGATCACCAGATGCCAATTCTCTGTAAGGACTGTAGTCCCCTGCGGTCATGTGAGGCCTTAAAGTACTAGCATCAGGAACTGAGTTCTACACAGTCAGATCTCAAACCGTGTTTAGTAGTACTTAGCAGCACCCTAACAGGGGGCACGAATTTTGGCATTGGATAGAAGGAGAGCGTGAGGCTGAGAAATTAAGGGAATGGTCTAATATTTGACACAATCGTCACAATTTTAGAAAAAGCCTCGTGCAGAAAGAGACAAAATAATAAGGTAACACTGAAGGCTTAGTGACAATTATTCCCCACCCATGTGGCAAGCAAGTTAAAACCAGCAAGTCACAAAATCAGGCACTGTGAAGCATAAATCTGCATTAGTTCCTTACTACCATCACGAAAGAGGGAGGGACTTGGAGAAGTGAAGTGTCCCTTTGGTGTTCACAGATTACAGAAAACCCTATAAAAGCATCCCTTTTTTTTGGAAATATGTTGCGTAATTGGGGATAACGGTATATCGATGAGTCTCCATAGTAGGAGGAGAGAAATCAATGGCAGTTCGCCATCTTGGAGAATTAAAAAAAAAAAAAATCCTATGGAGCCAGAGCTGAAATCGAGATTCACGAATCCACCTACGTTGTCGGCGCACATTCCTCGGAAGCCCCACAGGCCTGGACACCGGCAAACCTACGCAAAGTCGCTGCGAGGATCCCGGGGGCCGGGCAGCCGCCACCTCCCACTGCCCGTGGGGCGGGAGGCGCGCCGTCCGTACGCGGGGCCAGCGGCAGCCTCCGCCGCCACCAGAGGACCCCCGCCCGGCCCGGCCCCTCAGGCCCTGGCTTCCATCCCGGGACACTCAAAGCAAACCTCAGGGCTTCCAGGGTACCTGAGACAGACGCACCAAGGGAAAAAAAAGCCCCCCCCCCCCCCCGCCCCAGCTGGTGCGTGCCCCCTCCCCCAGCTTCAGTCAGACCAGCACTGAGAACGCGGAGAGCCCGGCCGCCGCCCCCGCCTGTCAGCGCAGCCCCGAGCAAGGGGGCGTCCCCGGGCCTCGGCCTCCCGGCCAACCTGGCAGCCGCATCCTCGGCGCCGGCCGTCCGGCACACCTGCCGGCGCGGCCCTCTGTGCCACGGGCCAGCGCTGCGGTGCCCCCACAGCCGGCCGGCACCGCTCCTGTCCGGGGACGGGAACCCGCGCCGCCCCTGGTCCTCACCGTAATGCTCTGGAAGACGCCCCCAGCCGTGGCTGCCCAGACGTATTTGGCGTCGCAGTAGCCGACAATGGCGGCCTCCTGGCAGCAGCCATCGCACATCAGGTTATCCACGTAGCTCTGCCAACCGGCCATCTTCAAGCCCTTCGCACTGCAGCGGGGACGGCGAGAAGCAGCAGGCGCAGCGGCGGCGGCAGTAGCGGGCGGCGGCGGAGGGGGGGGCGGGGCGGGGGCGGGGAGGAGGCGGCTCTGCGCAAGCACCGACCGCCCCCCTCCCCGAGGAGCTGCGGTGGGAGGACGCGGGGACGACGGTGAGGGACAAGCCTCGGAGCGCGCGGACCCGGCTGCTCGCCCGCAGCCGCGGGGCTGACTAACCCGCTCCGGGAGGCTGAGGACCAGTCGTGCAGACAGCGGCAGCGGCGGCGATTGCTTTCCACCGCGGCGCCCCCGGTTCTCTGTGGCCACGGAGGGACGTGCGCGCGTGCGTGCGATCCTTCCGCGGCTCCCCGACTCGGAGGGTCCCGGGAAGGGAGAGGGAGACTGAGGCGGGGGCGCGGAGGGATACCGCTCGGGGACAATCACTGCCGCCACGTGCCGAGAGCGAAGTCCCGGCGCGACGGGTTGCTGGGGGTTGCCCAGCCTCAGACCCCGCGCCCGGGGAAAGGGCTCTTTCCCGGTCGCATTAGGCACCCGTGGGATGGCGGTGTCTGGGAAGCCTTGGAGTCCCCGCGACCGTGCAGTGATGCGTCTCTTTGGAGTGCGGTGGTTTGAAATGCAGTATTTTGTGCCTAGGTGTCGGATTGCAGAGTTACCCTAGTGACGGGATGCGGAGCGTTTACTCCTGTACGTGGTGGGGGTGGCTGGTGACAGTCGCCCACTCTCATCTCAGGCGTCCCCAGTGGGACCCTCTTCCCTGGATCCCTCTACCCCACGGCCACTCAGGCAGCCGAGCCGGCATGCTCCTGCAACCTGCAATCAGAGCAGGCATCGGTGACTTACAGGAACGGTTCTGAGTTTTGCGGATCTTTCATTGTTGCCTCATTTGGGTATCAGGGATCCCCGCAGTCTGCGGATTCTTTGAATAGAAGAACTCCTCCACCCTTCCCTCCTTAATGTTGCTAATCATGTGTGGCTAAACTGCTTGTAAATCCCGAACAAAAAGCGATCTGTGTAAACTATTTTTGTTAACTGGGAAAGTTATTGGTGGGTCGAAGAAATCGTTGAACGTACAAAGAATAAAAAAACCTAAGAAGGAGTTCACTGAATGAACCCAGTAATATTTTTGCTCTCGAAGAATAAAATAATTTCGGGACCCAAACCTGAAAATGGCTTAAAGAAATTACAAGGTAAACGGTGGGTATAGTCCGTATGAATCTCGCATCATCTTTAGTAACCTCTGGGCTCTATAACCAGACAAGGAATGAGATGTCCTACAATTCCAGTTTTAAGTGAGAAGAAATTATCTGCTTATCAAGAGAAAGAACAAAAAGCATTTAAAACATCGAAAAGTGTATTTTCAGCTTTAAAGTTAACATGTAAGGTCACAGTTTGTGACAGGAGAATTACACGAAGGTAGCTTAAGAAAGAAGAAAAATGTTGCTAAGCAATCTAATTGGTTCTGAAGTTTCGATTTTTTTTTTCAGCTGTTTGCTTTGAAATGAACAGCTACTCCTGAGTGAGGGACACAGTAGGACCCCCCCCCCCAAGTCAGGAACCTATCAGGAAGACACATTGTGTCAATGTTCAAATGATTTGGAAACATTATGTGGTGTAAAATGCCTGCCCAAAATTGTTTCATCTCAAGTGGGCCTGCTACCTGATTTATTTACACGTACTAGTTCTTTACTACTCTGCCTTTTTGTAGTGGTTGTTGATGGTTTTAATCCTTCGAGTTTAGTGATTTATCACCTTAAAGGTTAATGTTGTAGTGTGCTCATTACATGGATATGTTCACTTTGTGAGATTTTATCAAACTGTACAGTTAATGATTTGTGCTTTTGGTAAATTTAAACAGTAAACAATGAGAAGAAAGAAAAATAAAATGATAATTTAAAGTATATTGAAATTCAGTTTTATTGATCTACTCTGAAGTCTTTAATATTTCATTTCTAGACTATTCACCTTGTTATTTTTATATCAAAGAGTTGGAAATAATTGCATTCCATTCTTATTGTTGTCTTTAAACAGAAAAAGCATTAGACTACCTGAATATTCTGGATATTCAAATCTCAAAAGATTGTAAAATACATCTATTGGGCAAAACATTTATAAGAATTTAAAATTTCTGTCATTTTTCTATATTTTTCAAAATGTAATAATGCATTCTAAAATTACTGTTTTACTTTCCCAACAGAGTAAAATTTAAACAACTATGAAAAATATATTCTGTATAATAGACTAACTAGGTTTTACAGTTTAGGTTTTTAGATGATATACTCAGAGTCTCCGTTTTCATTACTGTGATAAAATAATCCTGTACCTATTTTCTTTAGAGCCAGCTTCCTAACATTTTGCTTTATTTTATTTGTATACAAGATCTGTTCCTATTTCATACAATTATTGTTAACCACATCAGGTCTCAAAAGGCTTAAATAAAGGTAGAATACAGTTTTAGGAATAGCAATAAAAATTAAGTGCAAGGGAGTATCAATATGAGAAAAAGTATTACCAATTTGTATCTTTCTCACTTTTTTTAAGGGTACCCAATCTCTACAGTGATAATATCAGTGGCTGGGCAGAAGCAGATACAGTTATCCAGAATGATGTAGCCGTTAACAATCAGTAATAGCACATTTAAATTTGGAGTGCATTATTGTGCATTTATTTCAAAATTCTTTTATTCTTATTTTTGAAACAGAAACTATGTGGTAAATCAGATTCTTTAATGTATCAGTGGAGGATGCTTGAGCCATTTAAGTTCAAGAGTAAATCATTTGATGAATAAATCACTTGACATTTTAGCATAATACAAAGAAACAAGAAGTTAAGTTGTAATTGTTAAAATGTATTCAAACTAATAAACATTAGGGTAGGAACTAAACTGTAGCATATAATTACCCAAAATATAGTAAATCCATAATTAACTAAGCCCACCCTCTGCCCTCAATTAACTAAATTTTTCACCTCCATACTTCATTTTTGGAAACCAGTTTTAATTATACAAATTCTTACAACAATCAAGAAAACATTTAGAAATGGAGAAAAATTATCTTTAATCCCACAAGCAATACAAATGTTACCTTGTGAATGTATTCACTCACACTTTCCTCATTTTAAAATCATTTTTATTTTTCGATTATAGTTGACATACATTATTTTATTAGTTTCAGGTATACACCCCAGTGATTACACATTACATAACTTACTAAGTAATCACCCCAAGAAATCTCTACCCATCTGACACCATACATAGTTGTTAGAATATTATTAACTACATTCCCTATGCTGTACTTTACATCCCCATGACTATTCTGTAACAACCAATTTGTACTTTTTAATCCTTTCACCTTTTTTCACCCATGCCCCCAACCCCTCTCTCATCTGGCAACTCGAAAAATATTCTCTGTTTCTATGATTTTGTTTTTGTTCTGCTTGTTTCCTTATTTTTGTTTTTTACATTCAATTGTTGATAGATAATGTATTTATTAGCAGTTTTGTATTCACTCACTTTTATTTATGATTTTTTACAGTAAGAAACAAGAAGTACCTTCAATTCTGGATTTGTTCATTTTACCTTGAAACTGAATTTTTGCTTCTTATATTATGAGATTATTTAATTAGGCACATATAAGTTATAATTATTTTATTTTCTTTCTGATGATTTTAATCTTCATGTTAAGTAGTGTCCCTCTTTATCACCAATACTGCTTTTTGTCTTAAATCTGTTTTGTGAAAAATTAAAGTAACTGTGCCAGTTCTCTTTTTACTGATACTTATCTGATATATCTTTTCTCTCTCCTTTCTCTTTCCCCTGTCCTTCTATCCCTCCTCTTTCTCCTCCTTTCTCTCTCTCTCCCTGAATCCTTTTCCTTGTTCTTTAATTTTAGATGTCTGATGTAAACTTCACATAGCTAGACTTTGGCTCTCCAAATAACAGGCAATCTATCCTTTAATTTTTCATCCATGTGAAATTTATATGTTCAATTTCTATTCTTTTAGTGTTATCTTTGAAATTTACCATGCATATATAATAGACGAAGCTTGAAATTAATATCTTTTTTAAAAGATTGTATTTATTTTTTAGAGAGAAGGGAAGGGAGGGAAAAAAAAGGGAGAAGCATTATTGTGTGGTTGTCTCCCATCTGTCCCCTACTGGGGACCTGGCCTATAACCCAGGCATGTGTCCTGACTGGGAATTGAACCCATGACCCTTTGGTTCACAGGCCCGGCTCAATCCACTGAGCTACACTAGCCAGGGCTTAAATTAATATCTTAATCTTTCCCTTCATACAACCCAAGGACCTCAGGACACTTTAAATCTGGTCACCTCTCTCCACGATATTGTGTTACACAGATATTTGTTTATACATATACATTTGCTATTTTATTTACTTATCATTCCATCTCATATCTCAGACCATTATTCTATGAGTCTTTTCTTCTTCCTAAAGTAAATCTTTAGAAGTTATTTTAATGGTGGTCTCTTGGTGGTAAACTCTATTTTTGTTTATCTGAAAATGCTTTATATGAATTTCATTCTTTAAAAATAGGTTGGGTCTACAATACTATATTGACATTTTGACAATATTATTCCATTTGTTCTGGTTTTCATCATTGCTATTGTAGGTTTATGGATGATCTGTTCTTCTCTGGCTTCTTTTGGAACCTTTTTGTCTTTGTTGTTTACAGTTTCACTATGTTATACCTATACCTGGGTTTCTTTTACTCGGAAAAATAAATTTATACCTGTGATCACTTCTGGAAATTTATCAATCTTTATCTCTTCAATTATTTCATTTCCTCAATTCTCTACTTCCTTTTTTAAGGTTCAGAATAAATATTTCTTTTCCTCATCTGTTCTCTATATTTCTTAGTTTCTTTTTATATTTTCCATCTTCTTACCTCTGTGTTGCATTCTGAGTAATTTCTTCAGCCAAATGTACCGGTTCACTTTTCCACTGTATTGCATCAATTGTTAAACCCCTATATTGAGTGAGTATGTATGTATGTATGTATGTGTTTTTAGAGAGGGGGAGGGAGGGAAAAAGAGAGAGAGAAACATCAATGTGTGGTTGCTTCTCATGTGGCCCCTATTGGGGACCTGTCCCGCAACCCAAGCATGTGCCCTGACTGGGAATCGAACCTGCAATGCTTTGGTTCACAGCTTGCGTTCAATCCACTGAGCTATGCCAGCCAGGGCTTGAGTTTTTCTTTTTTATTTCTAAAAATTACTTATTTTTAGAATTGCCATTTAATTGATATGCAGATATTTTTCATTATGCCTGATAGTCTCTTACAGCTTGCCTGTTTTTGTGGTTCCGTACTTTATTTCTTCCAACATTTCTTACCTATTCTAAACAGTATCTCACAATCCCAATATCTAAAGAAGTTGTATTATTTTCTTATCTCTCTCACTCAATGACAGATTATATCTTTGTATACTTGGTGATCATAGATTGTAAATTTATATTTCCTTGATCATAATATGTGGGCATTCTCATGGCTTAAATTGAGAACACTTTGTTTTAAACATGATTTACATCAGCTTCTGCTATGTGCCCAGGAGTGCTAGCAACCTGGGACCACTTTAATCATTTCAAAGGTGTCCCCAAAATGCAGGAGTATGTGATTCACCTCCTCACACAGAGTTACTGTTGGCATTTGCACTCAGACCAACCCTTCTCTTTAGGTTGTATACAGACTCCTGCTCTAGTTTCTGCTCAAGATTTAGTTCTCTTCACTTGGTGGCAAAGAGGAGTCTTTGGAGATTTTTCTATTTTCTGACAACCAAGAAAAACATAAAAAATGTTTTTGATTCAATATCTAGCCGTTTGCAGCAGGACAATTATCCCACAAATATCTAGTCCACCATGATACCAGAAACAGAAGCCATGCCCACAATTTTGCAGCTTCTGTGTTTTGTTCAATAATTATGAATTGAATATAAGTTTCAGGCTTGAGTACTAGTTGGTGCTATTTACTGAGACAAGGAGTACAGGAAGATGAACATTAAGGAGGGAGATGTTAAACTTAATTTACTTTTTAATGCTTGTAAGTCATTTAATGAAAATGTTGCCTGGCAGTCAGATGCACAGCTCTAGTTCAGAAGAGATATTTGAACTCAAGGCAGCATTTCAAAAGTGAGTAGAGGAAATGAAGTTCACAATGAAAACAGAATGAGTAGCCAGAGAAGTTAGGTGGGAAATCAGAAGCCAGTAGGTCATAAATGCCCAAGGAAGAGTTTTTCCATCTGGTAGAAATGGTCAAGAGTAGCAAATAATGCTGAGAAATCAAATAACAGGCATCGAAGCTATGTGGCTAATCCAATGAACTTAGAAACTTGGCAAACACAGATTTAGGTGAATGGTGGGGGAGTAAACCAAATTGCAGTGGATAAAGGGAAAAATATGGAAGTCAGGGAGTTAAAACATCCTTCATTAAAAAATTTTGATGGTATAAGGAGAGAATAGAGAATAATAACTAAAGGGAATATTTGGATAAAGGAAGGTGGTAGTGGTGCTGGCGATGGTGGTGATTATTTTACCTAGAGAGTCTTGAGTATGACTAAATGCTGGTGGGGTGGCACTAGTGGAGAAGGAGATGTTAAAGATATAAGAGAAAAGCAAGATAAATAATATGTTAGGGCTCTGGAATATTAAAGAAAAAAAAAGCCTGGGATCCAAGCACAGTTGGATAGAATTGGCCTTAGTCAAAAGATGGTATGCCCTCACTATAACAGCAGTATATACTTGTAACTTTTTCTTCTTTTTTTCTGCAGTATGACATACATATAGAAAAGCAAACCAATCACAAATACATATCTTGATGAATTTTCACAAAATGAATTTACCTAGTTAGCCAGCATCTGAGTCAAGAAACAGGACACTATTAGGAACCCAGGAGTCTTCTTGCCCATTTTGAGTCCCTACTCTCAGAATTTAAACTACTTTTCTGACTTCCTAGAAGTCATAGGATAATTTTGTCTATTTTTGAAAGTTATGCAAATAGACTCACACAGTAACTCTTGTGACAGTATCTGGGTTCTTCTCAAATGTTTTTAAGAGTCACCCAAATTATTGCATGTAATTTTATTTTGCTCATTCTCATGGCTGTATAGTATTCAATTGCATGACTATACCATAATTTATTTGTTAGTTCTATTCTTGATGCATAATTGGTTAGTTTCCAGGTTTTTACTACTATGAATATAAACACGTTTTTGCATGTATTTTGGTGAGCAGAGGTAAGCATACACCTGAGTGGGATTGCTAGCTCTTAAGTTCAGGTTTTGTCGATACAACCAAACAACATTCCAAAGAGATTATACCATTTTACCCTGGCACCAGCAATGAACAAATGTTTCAGTAGCTCCACATCCTCACCACCATTTGGTATTATCGTTCTTTTTAATTTTAAACATTTTTCTGGAAATGTAATAGTAATTTTTATGCTTTAATTTGCATATTTCCAATGACAAAAGTGTACATCTTTTGGGCGATTGTTTTTGGTGAAGTGCTTGTGCAAATTTTCCACCATATATTTGTTATTTGTAATGATTGCAGTAGTCCATCAAAATGGATGTACATAAGGTATTTGTTCTTACAGAAAAATCACGTTGAGAAATAATCAAAAGAAAATTTAGTTAGGATTTGTATGGTGATGAACTTCAAAGACATGCAAATGCCTAACGGCAAGATTTGAAATATAAAATATGGCACTTAATCAAATGTGCTAGATATTGCTGGTTTGTCTACCCAATATCTGTTGTTCATCCTTGCTAACAATCATAAATTTGCTTGGGGGCAGAGGGAAGAGAAAATAAATACAATTTTAAATTGCTTCCAAAAATGCCCTTTCAGCCCTGGCTGGTGTGGCTTCATTGGTTAGAGTGTCGTCCCATAAACCAATAGGTTGCAGGTTCAATTCCCAGTCAGGGCACATACCCAGATTGTGGGTTCAATCCCTGGTCAGGCAAGGGACACACAGGATTGATTGGCCAATTGATCTCTCTCTCTCTCTCTCTCTCTCACTCTCCCACTCCTCCCCACTCTCCCCGCCCTTCCTCCCCCCATCTCTAAAAGCAATGAGAAAATGTCCTCAGGTGAGGACTTTTTTTTTAAACAAGCCCTTCCAGCTAGAGTGATCATCTAATCCATTGGCCAGTGAGCTGAAACGGAAGTTATTTCATGGAGAGCTACTTACTTTCTGATACTTTAAAAAAGGACTGTTTATTTGGCCTAAGCTTTCTGCCTTTAACCTGTCCTCTCCCTTGCTCAGATTGTGCTTGCACTGCCTACTCCGGACTCTTGTTACACTGGATAAATAAACTTTCATCTGGTTAAGCTACTAACATCAGCTTCTGTTAAGTCCAACCAAACCTTGTACTCACCAGGCTAAAGGATTCACCAGTGGAAAGTTGCTGAGATGGCAACTCTGAAGGAATCAAAAGAACAGAGGAGCTGGAACAGGGCAAGGAAAGGGTATCTTGAGGAAGAGAGAGGAGAGTGAGTCCTAAGGGCCCTTGAGACTGTACATTGGTCACCAGGGTCACTTTAAAACATCTCAATGCCCAGGTCATACCTAAGAACAATTAAATCAGAATGTTTGGGATGAAACTTGGGCATCAATAACTTTTAATTAAAACTCCCCAGATGATTCTAATAGTGCAGACAGGGTTGGCAGCCTAAGGTATAATCACAAGTCTTTGAGCTCCAGTACTCTGCACAGAGGGTGTAATTTTCAGACCCCTCACTCTGTTAAAGGTGGGGACTAGATGCTCCAACCCCCACACCAAATTCAATGGCAGGCCCCTAGGTCATCTTCCCTCTGGGCCAGGAGAATTGTATGAAAGATCCGTTGGTGGTAATCACCCCTCCTGAGAAATAGTTGGGCTGATACTCCTGTCTCCCTTGACTCTTCCCAGACACATTACCCCGATACTGAGCTTTTAGGGTGTTTCCACAGCCGTGTCCTACCCCACCCACACTCTCTCCATCCTCTTTTCTCAGAAAGAAAAACAAAGAGGAAGTGAAAAAGTGAGTTTTGTGTATTTGCCAGTGTACATATTCCCTAATATGTTGAGAATCTTTGAATCATGTTAATGGGGTAAATACTTCTACCTAATTCCTCAGGAATACCACATCTTGGAAATACTCTACTTAGAACAACACAATATCACCATGCGCCTCCCTGCCCTGTGCAAATATTAGTCTTTAACTGAAATGACCAAAAGCAGATGTTTCACATCTAGAATGTTTTCTCACAGGGAATTTCAATAGAAATACTTTAGCTTTTTAGATACTTCCAAATAAAATATTTAGCCTTGAAACATGGTATTTTAAAAGTTGCTGAGTTGTGACTTCATTAGAACAGAAGCCTGAATCAGGGACCTGTTTTCATCTTTCACTTCTTCAGGTGGAGCAAGGGTGAACTATGAAAAATGATGAAATTCTGAGCTCTAGTGATTCAGAGGTGACTTTTTAAAAAACATGGAATCCTCCTATAATGAAACTGAGAAATGCCAGTGACATATACTACAAAACCTGCTTGGCAACTTTATAAAACTACAAGTGGCTTTTGACTAGAAAAGTTTGTCCCCAGGACATAATAAAGACATACATACAGACAAGTTTTAAAGTTGCATCTTCAGAGAAAAATGTTTCCCTCTAAAAAGGCATAAGATTACACAAATCTTAATATTATTAATGTATTATATTCAAAATAAACTCTAGGGATGGTAAAAGTATACAACTATGCATCTCACATTTTAATTTACATGAAAATCAACGGGGGGTCTAGCTAATTCTGATTCTGGAAGGGCCCAAGATGCTGCATTTCTGACAAGGTCTCAAGTAGTACCATTGCTGCCAGTCTGTCCACCAATGTCTTTGAAAGCTTGCTTTCCTTCTGCATTAGTTATACCCAGTCCAGAGGTAGCAATTTCTAAAGCTTTATTTCTTCATCAACATTTTCATCAGCTCTAAACAGTCTTCACGTTTACAATTTTATATCTCTTAGCATTACTTCTTTCCCAACCCCTTCCCACACACTGATTCTTTAACTTCTTAGGGGATCTCTATGTAAACAAATTTTCCCTTATTACCACTTTTATATTGGATTGTATAGTCTATGAAGAGAAAAAATGCATAAAGATTGTCAACTCTCATTATTAATTAGCAAACAGAGACTTCTCCCCAGTGCCAGATAAAGTGTACTAGTGAGACAATTGCTAAGGTTTAGTTCCATCACCCATAGCACCTCCTGTAACAGTAATAGCAACTACTGTTGAGTACTTACTATTTGTTAGACATAATGGTAGGTGATTTATTTAAATTATCTTAATTAATCATTATAAGAACCCAGTGAGGAAGGTGTTTATTTTACTTAACAAACAGGTACATAATGCTTCCTATGTACCAGGACTTACTCTTAGTGCTCTTGGGGCCATTATTATACTCATTTTTACAGGTAAGGAAGCAAAGGCGTAGAAACTTAAGCAACCTGCCTGAAGTTACCTAGTTAGAAGGAGGTGGTTTTATTAGAACCTAAGCAGTCTGCCTTCTAGTCGTCCACCTAAACATAAGAGGGAACAAGCAAGAAAAACAAAAGTTGGCTAACTTTTCTCAGGTCTCACTGCCAGTTAGAAGAGACAGGGGTCAGAGCAAGGTGGGTTGGACTCCCTCTTCAGGTGAAGATGCGAGTGGCCTTGAACCACTGCATATGGTCCCTAAATGAGCAGGAAGTGCCACTGAGGACCATTCGATCTCAGGTCAGTGATTTGCATATTTAATTGATCATTTCTGTGTTCATTAAAGATCATTAGAATTTCAAACCATAATTTTATATGCCTAAAAGTGGTTTGAGATATTAGATCGTGTCTGAAGTTTAAATACAATATTTTAATGCATGCAGATGTAGAAGAAACAGGAAATTGTGTGAACAAATAATTAATTGGCAGCAGCAGAAACAAGTTTTGAGAAAGGAGATTTGAAGATCTCATCCTCAAATTCTTTTGAGGAAACTGTAACCATTTAATTGAACTCCAAATATCTAAAACATATTTAGTTCAAACCAGGAATGCTTCCAAGTTTATTGCATAGATGTTAGGAAATATCTATTCAGACATAACTGTATGTTAACCTATCTTTTGTAGAGAGCATATAGCTGGGTCCTGCTTTTTAAAATTTAAATGCCCACATTACAGGCCTCTTTTTAAATTTAATTTAATTTTTTAAATTTTTAAACATGTATCATCCAGGTACATGTTTATTGATTTAGAGAGAGGGGGAGGGAGGAAGGGAGAGAGGGAAAAACACATTGTTGTAAGGGAGAAATATCGACTAGTTGCCTCTTGTACATACCCTGACTGTGGACTGAACCAGAAACCTAGGCATGTGCCCTGACCAGGAATTGAACCCATGACCTATTAGTTTTCGGGATGACACTCCAACCAACTGAGGCACACTGGCTAGGGTGGGTCTTCCCTTTTTAAAATCCAAAATCCAGCTAAATTGGATTGTATAATCCATCTAAATATAATGTAATTTTTGGATTTAGTCAACATTTTGCTATTTCTCTTCTGGCTTTGTAAGAGCTATCAAATATATTAGAGTATTCCATTTAGATTCCTCCATTTTTTAGATATATTTCCTTGTAATTTTTTGTTGCTTTGTCTAAAGACTATAATCTGCATCTTAATTTATGACAGCCTAGTAGACTTAACATTGTCTCATTTCATTCCAAATAGAATAATTTTCTCTGGCTGGTGTGGCTCGGTGGGTTGGGTGCCAGCCTGTGAACAGAAAGGTCACCAGTTCAGTTCCCAGTCAGGGCACATGCCTTGGTTTCAAGCCAGGTCCTCACTTGGGGACATGTGAGAAGCAGCAGATCAAAGTATCTCTTGCACATCAATGTTCCTCTCTTTCTCCCTCCTTTCCCCTCTCTTTAAAAGTAAATAAATAAAATCTTAAAAAAAACAAAATAGAAGAATTTGCCACAGTGTAACTTTATTTATCCCAACCCATCCTTTGTGCTATTATTGTCATATATTTTACATTTATGTAGGTGGTAAACCTCACAGTGTTGTAAATTTTTGTTTTAAACAATCAATTGTCCTTTAAATAACCTAAGAGAAAAAAAAATTTTTATATTAATTAAAATATTTAGTATTTCCAGTGCTCTTAATTTCTTCCTATCAATTCAAATTTCCATTTGGTGCTGCTTCATTTCAGCCAGAGAATCTGTATTAATCATTTTTGTAGAACAAATCTATTTATGCCAAATTCTCTCAGCTTTTGTTTATTAAAAATGTCTGGGTTGACAGTTTTTATTTTAAAGTCTTTCAGCACTTTAAAATGTCATTTCATTGTCTCCTGGCTTCCATTTTTTTTTCCTCTTAAGAGAAGTGATCCATCATTTGTGTTATTTTTCTCCTGTGTGAGACATATTCTTTCTTCTAGCTGATTTCAAGATTTTCTATCTTTAGTTTTCAGGAGTTTGATTATAATTTCGCTAGGTGTGGTTTTCCTTGTAGCCATCTGCTTGGAGTTTGCTGAGACTCTTGGGTCTCTAATTTGATATTTTTCACTATTTTTTTTAATATATTTTTTCTGCCCCATTTTCTATCTTTCCTCCTTAAACTCTAGTTACCATGTGTTAGACTCCTTGATATTGTCCTGTAGGCCACTGAGGCTCTGTTTATTTTTTCAACCTTTTCTCTCTCTCTCTCCCCTTAGATTTATCCATTTCTACTGATCTGTCTTCAAGTTTATCAGCTCTTTCTTCTCCTTTTTAATATGCTCTTAAGTAATTTATTTTAATTTCTGATATTTTATTTCCAGATCTAAAATTTCCACTGGTTATTTTTTCCTATGGTGTTCATTTCATTTGCTGCCATAGATATTCAATTGTTACACAATCTTTTCCTTTAAGCCATTGAATGTACTTATAATAGCTGTTGCAAAGTCTTTGCTAATTCCAATATTTAATACAAGGGTTGATTTCTACTGGAGGCTTTTCCTTTTAGCTTCAGATAACATTTTCTTGTTTTTATGCAAGTGTGCCTGTTATCAGTTTATTATCTCTTAGTTCCAAATTTACCCTTTAGTATCTGCACTGTTGAAAGGTATTGGCTATTTAAGTACTTCTTCTATATAGTGAACATGATGTTAAGTTTTATAAGTGGAGGAGGCTGGAAGCATCTTGCGGGAGGAAGGACACATTTCTTCCTTATTCTGATATGCTTGATCATTCCCCATTGCTCCTGCTTCAGTCTCCATTGATGTGTACACGTGTGGGAACATCCATTGGTATACCGCCCCAAGCACGTGCCTAGACTACACAGTCCTTTCATGACCTGTCAGTCCTATCTCAGGCCTGGTGACCTTCATGATGAAGCCTTCCTTATGTGGACAATGTCTTATACTGGGAAAGGTGCCTCTATTCCTTTTGTATAGGTGCCCCTAGTCTCAATTTGCCTACATCCCAAAGAATTGTTTCCTATTTTCTTCCTGATGCAGACACCACAATGCTTCAGGCCCTGTGCTGGGAGTGGTGCTCTGACTCTGCCTTGGCTTGTCTGTACCCCAGATAATTGACTTCTAAGATATGGACTCTGCACACCTCAGGCTACATCACTTGGCCAGCAAGTAGGCTACTGAAACCCTGTCTCCCTCTGTGTACCCGCCTGCCAGTCTCAGCTCATTTGTGCACTGGAAGATTGCTTCCTGCTGCCTTGTGATACAGACCAACTCTATAGTGAGCAACCCACTGGACTCTTCTGCCATCCACTGCAATACAACCACATCTTCCCCAATGAGGCCTGAACCTTAGTCTTGGGAAGGGAATCCCCTTCCAATTTTGTTCTTCCTTGAGTACTCTCTCAGCCTCAGAGTAGTTCTCTTTATAGCCCCCTTTTAGAGGTCTCTTTATAACTTTATAATTACTCTTCTATCATAATTTAGTGATTCCTTATATTAAACTTCTTATGTTCAAAGTACTGTATGCTTTCTGTCCCTTGATTAGACTCAGATTCATATAGCCTGCCTAGTCATTTAAAAACTATATAGGGTACATTATGATTGATATGTTATAGAGACTCTTGACTGTGTTATCTTCCTGTGAATAACATTGATTTTTCTTCCAGCCACCAGTTAATTATTGACAGATTACCTTGAATTTCTGTAGACGTAGACTAATACTTGTGGACACAGGTCTATTTCATTTGGAGGTGTGTACCAAGCCCTTCTAGTTTTGCAGAACTCAAATTTTTAAAGTCAGTCTCTCAATTCTCTGCAGCAAATGACATATATGCTTAGCTTTATGACCTTCTAGTTATTGCTTTTCTCTGGGTTCCTTGAAGTCACTCCCACACATGCAGAGTTTAGAAATCAGCCAAGGATCTGAGAAGAGCTTATACACAGATTTTAGTGTTCCTCCTGTGTTTCTTCCTCTTTTCCAAGATTTCCTCCTTTAATTTCCAGGTGTTTTTTTTTTTTTTTTTTCTACAGCAGCTTTGAACTTAATTCTTTGACATTTCAAGGCAACAAAATTGCTGTTTTCCATTTGAATTTTAGCCACTCTGTAAAGTAAAAACTGGGGTTTTAGCCACTCTGTAAAGCATATGCTTTATGCTTTCAGGGTGAAACTGTACCAATGTGAATCTCATCCTTATTTTATTTTCTTCAGTTTCTGCCAGAGTTTGTTTGTTTTCTGATGTTTTATGATGGTACTTTTAAAATATTTTTCTAAAGCTTACTATTTTTATCTGCAGAAATATTAGTCTGATATAAGCTTGTCTACCATTGCCAGGACCAGAATTCTAAAGTGTATTTTATGAAGACATTATCCAAATAAGTCATTGATAGAGGTTTTAGCAATATTGCTATTGGAAAGCATTTTGCTAAACAAAAATCAGAGACACCATATGTCTGACACATTTTTTAAAAGATTTTGTTTCATTTATTTTTAGAGAGAGGGGAAGGTAAGGAGAAAGAGAGGAAGCGAAACATCAATGTGTGGTTGCCTCTCGTACGCCCCCTGCTGGGGACCTGGCCCACAACCCAGGCATGTGCCCTGACTGGGAATTGAACCAGCGACCCTTTGGCTCACAGCCCGCACTCAGTCCACTGAACTATACCAACCAGGGCTCTAATCATTTTTTATATTAAAGTAGCAAGTTAATTTTTTGATTCAAGTTATTTGTTAAAGAAAATAACTAATTTTGATTATGCAATACAACACTGAGTCCTGCATACTGAGTTTGCCCTCAAAGTGCTCTACTGAACAATAAACAGATTGTGTGACATATGTTAAGTATTAAATATTTTTAAAATAAGATTTTTAACTAGGAAAAAAAGGGGTTGTTGAAATTTGACAAAAACATTCTTATTTCCAAAACTGACATGTGATGATGTATTTTGACATGTGATAGGTTTTTAGGTACAAATGTTCTGTATTTATGATGATATTTTCCTGTCTGCATACAATAACATTATCAATAATGAGGTTGATTTGGGAATCAGTTAATGAGCATATAAAAACTTGTAATTAGAAATAGAAACTTAGAAAATGTATAAGAAACACAGGTAATTTTCAATTTGTTTCATTCCAGTTGTTTGTAGAAACCAGAATGACTACATGATAAAACACAAGGTTGCCCTTTTACTCTCATTTTCCTGTCTTTTTTATTGTGGTTTCTTGTGGTTGAGAATTTTAAGACAGGTGAGAGTTTAAGTGTATATTGCATTTTAATAAAGAGAGAAACCAATGCTGATTGTAGAAATTCTTTGTTTCATGAGCTATCTGCAAACTGTTCTCCTAATGTAAGGTTGTCACTGGTTACCTGGGTTCCTAATATACTAGAAGCTCCCCATCCAGGGTGGCTTCTCTAAGTGATAGGTAACATTCTGTAATTTGCAAAAGGGTTAGAAAGATCTTCTGTAAAAGATACAATGGTGGGATTCATAATTTTTCATCCTTTCTTGCCCCTCACAGACATTTCATGCACATTCTTCATACACAGAAAGCTCAAGACCACATACTATTATTTATCTAGGTCCAGAGAATGATATTAGGTATAAGTGATTACAAGATTAGAGAGTCACATTACTCAATTATTTTTGAAATGACTGAGCATTAATTTGTCTTTTTCAGCTTGGCCAGGTTTATGGCTTCTTTACCTTGACTCAAGGTTCAGACATGACTGGATACTCCTATTTTCACGAAGCTTTAGACCAGTATCAGGCTATCTGCTGTAGGACCCATCTGAGTGGGGGGTAGCAAGCCTCTTTTCAGTGTGGGCCCTTGGTGTGTTTTAGGTCAAACCTGGCCTTGCTGTCCCCTTGACTTTGTCCCTAGACTTTGATTGTCAATCAGTGCTTTTGGAGACTCCTCTGAAGTTGTTGGCTGGTTCTGTGACATACTGTCTACACCAAGTTTGAATACATTGGTTGTCAATATATGAAATTGTACTGATAAAATTTTATCAGTTCTAAGAAAGCTGGGTAGGGCATTCTCTGTTTGTGGAATTCTGACCACCTGAGAAATGTGTGAGATGGCCTTCAGCAAGTCCAGGTTCTAACTGTGTGTACCAGCCACACACTTGGGGATGTTTATTACAAAAGCATTTCCTTGGCTTCAATTTTATGTATTCTGATGTTGGTTTTATAAAAAGACAAAACAAAATTAAATGAAAAAACAAATATAGGGTAGCAAATATGTTGAGCAGTGAGGATAGATGAAATTCTTGTTAGGTTTTCCAAAAAGGAATGGAGAGAAGTTAGTACAAGGACATAAAGAACTGGCTGATTAGACAAAATAAGCATAAATATCATAGAGAAGTCATAAAAAATGTTTAAGCAAAGTTTTAAAAACTTGCATGAATGCCCAGAAAGAATCTTTCATTCTGGGGATAAATTGCTAGGCAGAAATTACAGTCTTTCTCATCCAGCTTGATGAATGACATCATCTCATATCACACAGCTTGTGAAACTGACAGGGACCTAAAAATGCCCTGTCAGGAGCTGTATCAGGGTCAGACCCCTACTACCAACTGGCAGTTATGCTGAGGCATTCAAAAAATGCTTACATAAAAATTTACCTAGAAACTTGGCAGAAATGTATGTTTTGGAAAATAGATTTAAGAAAGCTGGATAAAATATATCTGAAGCAAAATATTGTTTCTATTCTTTGGAATAAATAGGAGTCTTTAAAAAAGATCTGCTTTATGCACATTGCTGGGGTGATAGATACCACCCTCTCTGTGAAGCGAAGACCTTATTGTTAAAAGATGTATCTGGAGTCATGAGTCATGGGAACAGTCTGCTGACTTCCAATTCAGGGATTATATTGCATCTGGTATTCTTGAGGAGATGTTTGGAAGCTCCAGTTCCTGTAAAAGAATGTAGGCCTTCTGCCTCACTGGGCAGCCCTCCTCAGGACACACACACACACACACACACACACACACACACATACACACACACACCTCTCCCTTTAGAATGAGAACTAGAATTTTTGAACAATGAAAGAAAATGATATTTAAACTATTCTGATAAAACTAATGTGAGCAACATAAGAAGATTCTTAGCTCTTGGTAAATAAAGTTGGGATCCCAGAAAATGATTGTAAAGTCACTATAAGCTGAAAACACTGACATATTTTGCTTCTGTGGCCTCAAGACAATGAAATAAAACAGCAATGGAATGCAAGGAATCACTAAGAAAGACATGGGAAATGAAAATAAACACTATTTTGACAGTTTGTCAAACCTTGGAATATCATATATTTTGGTCATTGCATTAAAAGAAATAAAACAGCCTGGCTGGTGTGGCTCAGTGGTTGAGTGCCAGCCTTCTAATCAAAGGGTCACCAGTTCGATTCTCTGTCTAGGACACATGCCGGCTTTGCAGGCCAGGTCCCCAGTAGGGGGTGCAGGAGAGACAACCACACATTGATGTTTCTCTCCCCCTCTCTCTCCCTTCACCTCTCTAAAAAATAAAATAAATAAAATCTTTAAAAAGACAAAAGAATAGAGGAGACTTTGATATGCAGAGATCAGAGACAACCCCTTCCCTCCAAGAAAAGCTTAGAGGCAGATGAAACTCCAATCCATAAAATAGAACAGACTGGCTGGATAAACAGACTCACCAAGAGCAATTTACCAGACCCAAAGATCTTGTAAAATTAGGAAAGGTGCAAATTGGGACAAATAAAAGGGAGCTGCACTTTACACAATGCTTAGTAAGTTTTATACAAATCTTTACTTCAAAGTAGTACTCATGGCAACCATAACACCAAGAAAAGCTTAGGGCATGTGGATGAGTAACACCATAGTTTTGGGTATGAACTTTGGCATTAGATGGTCTTGAGTTTGAATCCCAGTTAGAGCATTTGCTATGAGTAACTTTAAGCAAATTCATTAATCTCATTGAGTTTCATATTTCTTGTGTATAAAACAGATGTCATGTCATTGTCTATTTCACTGGGTTGTTGTGAAGATTAAGTCCAATAATGGATAAAAACATGTAACACAGGGTCCAGCACATAGTCGGAGGTCAACAGAGGTTAACTAGCAATGTTATTCCTGGTAAGAGTTCCTGTAATGTGATTAGTAGAAGAAACTTTGTGGCTCTGATCCTGTGTAGAAATTCTTATATTCTAAAGTTAGCATAGGCAGCTAGTTGGGTATTAACAAAAGAGAAGGGAGAAAGCTGACTAAGCTTAATTAAATTGGAAGATGACAGCTTCCTAGACACCCCAAGGGACAGCCACATCCTCCAGCATCCTCCATGAAAGGGATGGTTAATTCTGAGCAAGCAGGAAAGACCTGCTCTCTGTCTCCCTGGGAAATAACTTGCTGTTAGCCTGGATTACTGGGGGGAAGGAGAACTAGCAAGGGGAAATTCCTTTGCTGGGTGCATGAGTAGTAGAAGCCAAAATGGTGACATAAAGGGGGCAGGATTCTAGCCAAGAAAGGGATTGGATAGGGGGTGGTGGATAGGGGGTGGCACCCGCACAAGCCCACAATTAAGAAGATTGGTGAATTTGAAAGAAAGCTTATCTTTTCCCAAACCCAAGGAGATACAATCAAGGCTTAACAAAGGCCTCAGGCGTGTTGTCTCCTAGCAGCCTCATGGACCAAGGTGCGGTGCCAGTCGTGGCTGGGCGCCGTCGAGCCTTGGTGGTGGATGTGCAGACAGGGAAGTGAGACACAGAAGTTCTGCATCTCTGAGCTCTGGTCCCCCTGGGTCTGATGGGCTTGGGTGCGGCCCGGCGGCCCCTCAGGCTGGACTTCTTTTGCTGAGCCACTGAGTGGTAGACGACACATCCGGCACGTGGGGCAGTCCTCTGTTTTTGCTCCAGTGAGTCTTGCTACTGTACCCCAAATCCTGCTATGTGTGAGTCCCTGAAATTCCTTTCCCATGACTCTGTGAAAGAATCCTATTTCCTCCAACAACACGAAGACAGGGGTCAACACATTTTCTGTAAGAGACAGATTGTAAAAAATTTAGACTTCGTAGGACATACGGTCTCTGCCAAAAATACTCAACTTTACCCTTTAGCATGAAAGCAGCCAGAGACAATCTGTAAATGAATTGGTATGCTTATGATCCAATTAAATTTTATTTATGGACAGTGCAATCTAAATTTCACACAATTTTCAGGTCACTAAATATTTTCTTTTTTCTTTTTTTGTCTTTTTTTCAATCATTTAAAAATGTAAAAAACCGTTCTTCTCTCCTGGGATATACAAAAACAGGTGGTGGGCTGGATTTGGCCCAGGGCTGGAGTTGTCGCTCTTGGCTAAATTAATGAGGGGGTTCTGAATTACCAACCCCAGAAGCACCACTTTGGCATGTGGATTATTTTGAGCTGAAGGCAATCAAAACTCAGCTGACTCAGGAAAAGCTTTTTTCCTCTCCCTGGCATACCAGGAAGAGAGCTATTACCAGTGATAACTTTTTAATCTGAGAGACTTATCTACTCTGCAGGGCAAATATTTATTTACCAAATATTTGCTCTTCTCACCTTCTTGCGAATTGCCTTTCTCCCTTTGAAGCCCCAGGTCCCTATCCCATTTTTTAGCTTCAATTGCCTGGCTGCCTTTTGAGTCTTATATCTTTGTGGGGTTCCCATACACATAATATCATTTGTTTTTCTCCTGTTAATCTTTTTATTACAGGGGTTGTCAGCCAAGAACCTAGAAAGGTAGAGAAAAGATTATTTTTTGCTCCCCAACAATAATAACTCAGTTTACTTGGTTTTAACAATATCAGAAGCAGTCCTCAGGCTCTCTAGTTTTGTTCCGCTCCCTCGTCGTGTCGGAGGACACGCACACGCTGCTACCTGTGCTGCACGGCATCTCCGTGTCAGGTTACAGTGAACTGGAATGTCTCTGGAAAAGAACAGGAAATTTCAGGATTACATAGTAGATTCTGACCATCCCTAGGCCAGTAGAGTAAGGTAAGGAAAAGTAAATTAGAACTATGAGGACAAAGAAAATTATAATAAATTTTCTCTTGGTAATAAATTCTGAAAATGACAAATGTGAAATATTATAGAAGCCATTGCCAATCTTATGTCTTTCTGTTTGTGATTCAGTGGATCATAAGACTGGATACGCAATCAACAGCTGAAAAATATTATGATAATGAAGCCCAAGATTCTGAAGGTAGCTCTGTAAACATCTTTTAAAATGGTCTTTCTTATGACTAATGCTAGGACATCTGCAGCAATGTTTGCAGCAAAGGACAAGATTTATTCTTGATATGGTATTTCTGTTAGTGTGCTTAAATAAATTTCCCTTTAAAACTGGAAACTGTAACCCTCTATTACTACAGTATTTTGGTGACTCATGTGTGGGAAATGACACTTCCCTTCACATACACTTTCCCACCCTTCAAAGTGAATGGAGATCCAGTAATCATGGCTGAGAGCTGGAAGCCCAGGGCAGTGTGGACACATGGGAGGAAACACGGTGGAGGATTTTCTGCAAACCTCGATCTCCTCAATATGGTGTGCTCACCGCTAATATACCCACCCATCTCCAGGTAGTTAATGGGCACCTCTTAACAAGGTTGACATGCATTAGGCTCCACAAGCACAGCATCCAGGGCCAACAATGTTTTTAAGGGTCCATAAAATGTTTAACTTCTTTTAAAATCAGAAGAAAAATAATAACTCTTAGGTTGAAAAACTTTTAAGTGTATAATGCTAACATATTTGTCCTTTATACAAATACAAGAGTAAAATATCAATTTTAATATTTTTATGGAGGAAGAGACCCATGAAAATAAAGTTCTTAGGGCCCTCAAAAGTCAAAATGTGGCCCTGCCTTAGCTCTCCGAAATGAGCTGCAGAGGAAAAGCAGAAAACATAAGTTACATTCTGCTCGCCTTTCTTAACCTTACTCCTTTGGTTTTAGCCACTCTATGTGGCCAACCAAACAAAATGGGGAGAAGGTGTCCTGGATCTCGGCCCTGAGGTTCTAGCAAGCTACTGAGTTAAATATCTCCCAAAGTGAGCTTTAAAGGGTGCCTTCACCAAAAGTGCCTCCTGACAGACTTATGGTGCAAAGTAGGTGGCATGGACTCAGTACAGCAGCCTCTCTGTGTGGAGCAGCACCTCAGAATCCTAGGAAACTGGAAGCAATTCTGAAACTGTGGAGCCAATCTTTAGGAGAATGTCTGGCCAGGGGCTTGGTACACCGATAAAGGGTTCCATATGCACAGAGCCTCCTGAAGCTGCTCTAGATTGACTGGGTCCACTCCCTCATCATCTCTATAGGCTGCATGTAGATCTTTTAATTTGAGACTTTCTGGACACAGTTTCTGAAAGGTGAATTCATTCCAGAAAAGAAAAGAAGACAGAGGTGGACGTTAGGGATGGGCAGTGTAAGCAGTGTATGTAATGCAGATGGTCCCTATACTCACAAAGGGTGCCCACCCCAGTGGGTGAGTCATCTGGCATCAGCACTTGGCAAGTGCCCGGTGTGTGATGGGAGACTTGGACAGCAGGTTTGCCTGAAGCTCAGGGACTGCACTATGGCCTAGTCCTATACAAGACCTCCTCCCCTGCCTCCAGGGGCTAAAGACCCTAGAGCACACTGTCTGACCCTGGCAACACTGGCTAGTGTCCATTTTAAGAGCAACAGTAGTAGCCATGTCACAGTTTGCACAAGCACCTTGCTAGTGTGTGTGGTTTTGTGGGGGAAAGTGGAGCAGGGAGTGGAGGAGTCTGAATCCTCAGTCACCATGAGTGGGTCAGCTCTTCTTCTCTCAGCCAGCTGGAAGAACTGGTGCTCCATGAGGGTTCTGCAATGGGGGCTTCTCCAAGAAAGCTGGTGGTGGCAGCTCAAAGGCAGGTGGATCACCAGTGCACCCTGATGGATTGCTGTATTTCCCAATGTGGTAAAGGTTACCACTGGAATCTGTAATCTTTGTATGTAAGTTGCTATGAAGAGAGACAGCTTTTTATAGTCCACTTTATGGGAGTGAGGATGGTTGTAATTTCTTCCAGGAGGCAGTCTCTATATTTATAAATCAAGAGTACACTTCTGTAATTTTGTTTAAATGAACTGAGAATAATTCAGTAGCATATTTAGGGGCCTCTTTTTTCATGAACCTGGTTAGGATTTGGACGATTGGTCTTGAACCTTTTTTGCCTGTGGCTTCCAGGAATGGTGCTGCTGGTGATGCATGCCAGTCCTCACTCAGTGGATCTAACAGATCAACAGGCACGAAAGTTGCAAGGTCAGGAGCCACACAGCACGGCTCTCCTGAGGCAGATCTGTCACTGCCCAGCCAATGCCATCCAGGAGGGCTGGGGTGGCAGAGTGAGCCTCAGATCAACCTATGCATCCGTCTGGTTTATATAGGACATGAGACCACACCCTCCACGTTATAGGCAGTGGTCACCGCCCACCCTTCCTCAACCAGGAACTTGCCTTATTTCATAAGGATGATAACCTCCAGAATGGAGATCATATCCCAAGTGGCTGGCAACTTGACATCATCTGTACACTTTAAACAGCATTCCTGGAGGACCAACTGATGAGCACAACTGTCAATATTTCTGGTAAAGCTCATTGTAATGTCTAGATTGGGTCTTACAATCACCTCCTTTTTTATTCGCTTGAAATGGACACCATACAGGACTGCCTTGGCTGTTTTTAATAGCTTTTTGGTGCATTTTACCTGCTCTGCCATATTAGTTGTTTTATCCTCTCAGATACTAATAGTGTATGGCACCACTGAGAGTTGGGCTGCTATGGTAGTTTGAGTGATAAGGATTTGGAAATCACTGATAAGGCTTATTTGCTTTCAGAAACTGGAGAAATTGTGGGCAGGATAGGAGAACAGAACCCTGAGTTATGCAGATGACTGGCTTTGGGCATGAGAAGTGTGGGTTGACAAGGTCAGCATTGTAAACGCAAAACCTAAAAGCCTCTGTTTTTTTAATGCCAGAATTGCTTCAGCTATGGAGAGATTTTTTTGCCAAAGTGGTGGCCCTATGTAAAGTTCCCAGCTGCATACTAAAGGGAGCACAGAATTGGTGAACCACATGTGGTTTTGACCACAAGGGGTGGCTGCAGCATCCCCCAGGCACAGTGTGACCAAGCGTTGTGGAGAAGCAGAGTCGAAGCTGGTTCAGAGCATCCTGTGACTAAGAGATAACAAACATCCTTCAGAAAACAAAAGAATGCCTGAACTTTCACTTTGATAAACTAATTGGAAATGAAGAAGAGGATGGGGTTGCCACAGAGATCCTCAGAGACTGCCAGGGTGGCACCAGGGTACACCTGGGGAGCCAGAAATGGCGACCAGTTGGTTGGTTGTGGAACATGAATGAGTAGGTTCCTGTGCCCCATCCTGAGCTCTCTCAGAGTCTCGGTGGGGCTTTGGTCACAGTGTCCCCTAGTTTGCTTCTAATGTGACTGGGTGGCTGTGGGCCTCCAACACAAATCCTTTAATGTGTAGGAGATCTCAGCTCATGAGAAACTGATTTGAATCTTGATCGATGGAAGTAACTACCATGTAGGTTTAGCTTTGACAAAGAGAGACATCTGATAAACAGCTGCACTGTACCCTAAGGGGAAGCAAACTTCAGCCAACCCTGGAAAAGAAGCAGACCTTGTTTGGGGGTAGGCTGTGTGTATTAGATTAACTGTAGATGTTGGTGTGTTTCCCTGCCATCTAGTTTCAAATTTCCTGACTCCTAGATTTTCTAGAATGTGTTTTGCAAACTGTAGTTCTTAGCCTATAAGTGGATTGTGAAATCAATTTAGTGGGGCATGACCAACATTTTTGTTTTGCTTTAAAATTTTTGTTATGGAAGATATCGAATATATGAAGTCTGAGAGAGAATAGTATAATGAACCGCCATGTGCCCCACACCCAATTTCAACAGTTACCAACTCATGATCAATCTTGTTTCACCTGTACCTCACACCTCTGTCTTAGTTATTCTGATGCAAATTCCAGACCTCATAGCATTCATCTGCAAATACTTTGTATATATGTATCCCTAAAAGATGATGATTATTGCCATTTTTTAAAATCGTATTTATTTATTTATTTATTTTTAGAAAGAGGAGAAGGGAGGGAGAAAGAAAGGGAAAGAAAGATTGATCAGGAATCTCTCACATGCCCTTAATTGGGGACCTGGCCCGCAACCCGGGCATGGGCCCTGACCAGGAATTGAACCAGCGACCTTTTGGTTTGCGGAACAATGCCCAACCTACTTAGCCACACCACTCAAGGCTGATTGTTACCATTTTTAAATGTCATACATGAAATAGAAAATAGAGAGTGAAGGTTAAGTAATATTTTATTAAGCTTTTGTTTCCCTTGTGTGTGTGAACAATCTGTATACTTGGCTGAAATAACAATGCATGTCTTATAATAAGTCTTCAGGAAAGTTCAAAGGTCATTGTTTTAGAAAAATATTCTGAAGGACCCATCCTCACAAGCAGCCTCAGCGTCTTCCACCCAAGCCCCTCCCCTCCCTTCAGGGATGTCAGAGGAGCATCCCACTGAACCCAGTAGGAGAGAAGGGGGAAGCATGCTGGGTGGGTTATGAGTGTAGAAGGTGACCTGCAAAGCTTTCACTAGGGAGAATTTGTGATGAACTTAAATAAACTTTTGCAGCCTCCCTCTTCCTCCCCTTCTAGAGAGGCCTTGGAGCCTGGCTTTGTGTTACTGCTGAGAATAAAAGATGAATTGAAAGAAGCATAGAAAGGCTCAGTGTGTCTTCTTAGTGAGCAGAAGAGGGGAGGTAGAAACAGCCACCCCTGGGGGTGTTCAGAAGGAGAGTTTGTGCAGAGAGAGTGGGAAGGTAGCCAGGAGAGATTTCTGAGTGGCTGCTGTAGAGATGGGAGTGGAAGGCTGAGGAGGGACTTTAGGATAAGTTGCTGTGAATCATGCCATACACCTTGGTTTAGGCCTGTTTAAAAAAAAACTTCAGGAGAGTTTTTAAATCCTTTTTAGTGCTTTTTGGTTATCGAACTAGTTCTTCACTGACTGCCACCCCAGGAAGAGGAGACTCAGGTTGTGTGGGCTGGAATTGCCTACAGTCTCTTCTGCCCCCTACACTATAGACTTGATTTTCACTCTTCTTCAAACTGCAGTTCAGGGAGCATTGTTTCCAGAAAGCCCATCCACAGGGCTCCTATATCCCCTGTGCCTATCTTGTTCTCACACTTCCATACCCCATGGAGTTGAATAATGGTTGTAGGCTGGTCTCCTCCCACTGGGCCATGAACAAGCCAAGGGCCAGGACCCTGTCTCACTCACCACAGCAGTCCCTGGGCTGCTAGCATGTAACTCAGTCTATGGTATTTCTCTGTCTTCAAGGAAACGATCTTCTCACTGTGGTGGGGGGTGGGAACAGGGCTTGTTGTCTCAGGAACAGCAAGTAAAAATACAATTTGGAATAAAAGTAAAAATTAAATTTGTGGTATGGACAATGCTGTTAGCTCTATGAGTTTAGAACAGAGAAGATGGAGCCATAACAACCACAGTAGTAAACACTTCTTAGTGATTTCAATGTGCCAGGCACTGCCTTAAGTACTTTACATATATTAACTCATGGAATCCTCACAAGAACCCTATGACTTGGATACTATGATTATTCCCATTTTGTAAGTGAGGAAAACAAAGCACAGAGAGGCTAAGTGAGTTGACCATGATCCTGCTACAGATGAAAGGTGGAACTGTACAATCCAGCTCCAGACTCTGAGCTCTTAAGCATGACCATACACTGAGTGATGGGCAGATGCTTTATGGAGGAGGACAACTTAAATCACTGAGAGGAGAAAGGAGGTCCTTCTGGGCCAAATGCAAAAATGCTGGAGGGAATGATTTTGGTGTGTTCATTGTTTATGAAGTAGTATCCTTCAGAAGAGGTGCTGGTAGATCAGTTTAGAAGAGAGGTATGAAGCCTGCTGAAGGGGTTTAGACAGGATGGTGCTTTGGGCTGAGAAGCCACTCAAGTCTTTGGTTGGAGAAGTAGGGTGATGAAGGCCACTTCCTAGGAATATTTAGTGTGGACCATAGGCTAATGGGATTGGTGTGTATGTGTGTGTATGGTGAAGAGGATCGGGTAGGGGAGAGTAGGGGGTCAGACAGAAAACCATCACAGGATCTAAGATGAAGGCCTAAAAATCTGTATGACACAAAGGTGTTCATCTCTGCCACCTCCCCACTCCCTGTTTTTCTATCTTTCTCCTTTTTCTCCTTTGATCTTTGCTTAACTGCCATGCCACCTTCTCAAAGAAATGGTTCCCGATACATGACTGAAACTAGGTTACCCCCCTCATTATTTTCCTGTAGCACCCAACACTTTTCTTTATAATCCTTACTACACTGGTGATTGTTTCATTTGGTCAGTTGGCAGATGTTTATTGAGCACCTAATATGGGGCCAGGCACTATTCTGGGTATTGGGAAGGCAATAGTAGACAAAGACAAAGCACCTATACTACTGTAAATGATAGCTGAGAAACAGATAAGTTAAAAATACATTTACATGAACCCTGCTTTCATGTAATCAGTGCTATGCAAAGCATTCCATCATGCTAGGTTGGGTAGTCTAGAAGGAGACACTGGAACAAAAAGCTGAACAGCAAGAGTCAGCGAAGCTGAGGCGAGGGGTTAGTAGCTGGAGCAAAAGCCTAATGTGAGAATGAGCTTGGCCTGTACCAGGACTGAAGTAAGACTTCATAGCTAGAATGTGGTGGGTGGAGGTGAGAGTCATGTTAAATGAAGTCTGAGAGGCCAGATCATGGAAATAAGGACAGAGAGTTTAGAAATAAGGATACAAAGATACAAGCTTTCTAAGTACAATGAAAACCATAGGTGAGCCATTAAACAGAAGAGTTACATGATTCAATTTATGTGTCTAAAATATACTCTGCATGCTATAAGAAAAATGGATTGTGGAGGAACAAGAGTGGAAAGGAGGAAGTTTGAAATTTCAGCAACCTGGTGAGAAAGGATGGTGGTTGGACCAGGATGGAGATGCTGAAATTGAAGAGCAGTGGGTATGTTTTGGAGGTGGACTCAATGGGTTTGCCTGCTGGATTAGATGTGGGGGTGAGAAAGGAGAGCAATCAAGGATAATTTGCTTAATTTAGTGATGGAATTGTGAGGAAGTCATTTACTGGGACAGGGAAGACTGTGAGGGAGGTTAGGCTACAAACAAACATCTAGAGTTCTGTTGGGTCATGTTAAGTTTGAAACATACTAAACTGAGGCGCCAGGAAGGTGGCTGAATAAATAACAGTCTGTGGTCCTGGGAATGGATTGAGGCTGGAGATATGGATTCCTGGGACCATCATCCTAAGGATGGTATTTCAAGCCAAGAGCCCATTTGAGATCATCTGAAACTTGCTTGCATTCTGATGAATTGATGGGGGAAGAGGAGGAGGAGGAAGAAGAAGAGAAGAAGAAGAAGGAGGAGGAGGAGGAGGAGGGGGAGAAGGAGGAGGAGAAGGAAAGAGAGGAGGAGGAAGGGGAAGGGGGAGGGGAGGGGGAGGGGAGGAGAAGGAGGAAGGAGGAGGAGGAAGGAGGAGGAGGAAGGAGGAGGAGGAAGGAGGAGGAGGAGGGGAGGATTTGGTATCTAGCTTGTGACATCAATCCATTTATCTTAAAGGTAAAGTCAAATTCTCAAATGCATTTATTTTTAGAGACTAGTAAGTCTACTTGATAAAATTAATAGCAGTTGCTGCTTTATCCCTACATGGAGTGGAACCATGAATTGTTCTGCATGGGTTTCAGTGTCTACTTACATCCAAGGTTGTTCTGGTTTAGTTCAGGTTCCAGCCAGTGACAGTGCAGGTGGTTTCAAATGATTCTCATACATAGCATCATTCACATACCCCACTGTAATGCTTGATTAAATTTCAGAAAACCC
Source organism: Phyllostomus discolor (assembly GCF_004126475.2). Classification (NCBI taxonomy): domain Eukaryota; kingdom Metazoa; phylum Chordata; class Mammalia; order Chiroptera; family Phyllostomidae; genus Phyllostomus; species Phyllostomus discolor. Next base: position 60,080,810 of record NC_040904.2, read on the forward strand.
TAAAAAATAATAAGTTTGGTTTGGTTCTGAGATTGAAAGAAGATGACAGTTATGCCAGATTTAAAATTGTGTTTGGGCTGGAGTCAGTTATCTGGCTCGTTCAATCATTTTCTTTTTTCTTTGCCAATTAAGCTAATTCCCAGTTACACTTTATCGGAGTCTCAGCTCTCATTGAAAAATGAGATTTTTATCTTTGCAGAGTTAGAAAAGGGAAAGCATAAAGCAGAGGGGCTGTTGAAAGGAAAAGGTGACTTCAGCGTCAAATGACAGGACTGCAAAATGAGGGTGTCAGAGACTCCAAAGAGGAGACAGCCAGGGGATGGAGAACAGAAGGTAGCGGAGCATGATGGGTGGGAGAGGAAGTCAGATTATCTCTGTTGATCTGATGTTTTCTCTTAGAAATCAGATATAGCAGCACTGTACCCTTGCATCCAAGGCAAATATTTATTGCATCAATTTATTTATTATGGAATCATACAGTGTATGTGCTTTTTTAAAAAAGATAGAAAAATTAAAGTGTAGTTACAACCCTTTTATATGAGCCAGAGACTATACATATGTTCCCGCTCTTACACAGACTTTTCATGTCTTCTGCTCCAGGCTCAGAGTTAAGACTGAGGTCCGAGGCTCAGATTTGGTCTTGAGTATGTGAACTGTTTCTGAAATCAATTAATCTTAGTTTAAATTGTATTTCCCATGTTGAGATGGCTTCAGACATGGGACATTATCATTGACGCTTACTGTGGATGCTGGGAATTGCTTCCAAGCTCATCAGTCCTCACCCTTCATTTAACAGATGAGAACACACAGTCACCAGGAACTGAGTGATGAACTTATTCACGTTATTTAAAAGATGGCGAATTTCATATGAGACTTTGTAAATAAAAATGTATAGATCCCTTCAAAAGATTGTTATTAGTCAATGCATTATTCCCCTTTTCACCATTCAGATAAACTCATCATTGTCATAAATGTTTTGAACTAAGTCATACCAAAATGTGATGTTTTGAATTTCACTTCTAATGTCTCTGAAGTCACTATTCTGGGCTTTGTAAACTTTTTGACAAAATTAGTCCTGTAAGTAAGTCTGAATAGAAAGTATCACCATAGTTGACATTGTATTAGTTAGGGTAACCTCACTGCTGTAACAAATAGAACTTCTAATCAGTGGCTTAAAACAATAGTTGTGCTGTTGGGAAGTTATTTATCTTTTTTTGTGGATCAGTTTCCTCATCTATAAAATTGGGAGCATATTAGCACATGTTGCACAATGTTGCTTTGTGTATTAAATGAATATAAAAGGCCTTAGAATAGTGCCCAACACATAGCAAATCAATATAACTGGTTGTTGAATGAAAGGATGGATGGATGGATAAAAATTTGTTTCTTGCTCACTCACAGGCCAGCATGGGTACAGCTCCTGGTCTGTTGGTTTCCCCTGGGCTCATTTAGAGGCCCAGTCTCCCTCCTTCTTGGGACTCCATATTTCTTGAGGTATTCAGGGTGGTGGCATCCAGCCTCAATCCCCGCAGTGGCATCCAGCCTCAGGAACTGGGTATGCCCTCCCTTCCCTGACATCAGGTTTGGAAACGATCTAAAATTTGCTGACTGGGGAAAGACCCTGAATGTGCCGTCACTACAGAAACAGACCTTTATCTGAGAGATGTAGACCTCATTGGGCTCTTCTGAGAATTGTACAAAACAGCGTTTATAAAGTGCCTGGCACAGCACCGAACACATGGTGGCCACTACTAGTCTGCCATGGTTCGTTTACATTTGTTTTCTCTATTTTAGCTGTTCTCTCATTCTTTTTCCTCCTTCCCCGGCCTTTCTTAACAGGTGCATGTACTTGGCATTATTTTTGTTGGCATTTAATGACACTTTTCGAGGGTTAGATATGTTAGAGTGTTTTCTCAGCACGTTTCTCCCTTTATCTGTGCTTTCTCAATTGTTTTGCCTCTGGAAGAAACCTGCTGGATAAATGTGGGTGTCAGACAAAGGTCTCCTCTTCCTTAGCAGAGGTGCTAATGTGGCTGAGCTTTCAAGCTGAGTTCTCCTTACTCCTTTCTCACACGTGACTCCTGGTACAGGATGAGAAACAGTGATGGGGAGTGAAAGAGGGTGTAGAAAGGGAGGTTTTATGTTCTTATTTGTTTTTTTCAAGGTGATTTATTTTTAGAAGTACTGTAATCATTTAATGATAAGAGTATTTTGTAAAAAAATTCCCCCTAAAACCTTTGTAATCATAGTTACAATTTCTTGGCTGCTTACTTATATCCATTTTGTGTGGATTTCGTAAGTTTTGGCTTCAGATGGAACATTATTCCTTATTTCCAGGTGCTTGCAGGAGGTCAGGCCTCATGGGCAGGCTTCATGTGTCACACTACTTGGTAGTTTCTAAGACTTTCCCCTCAAAAGCAGTTTTAGTACATTAACATTATAAGGTACAGAGAATTCAAACTACTGTCTTTGAAAATCTGCAGAGCTCCTAAAATGACTACAGACACTTAGACTTAATGTGTTGCTAGAATGATTGAAGGAGTTGATAGCCAACAACAATGTCCCAGTTACCTCAATGACAATGCAGCCAATGTGGTTATTTCCCCAAGGACGTAGTGCAATATTGAAAGTACTATGGTTCAGGTCTCACCTGGACTCAGAGTAGACTCTCTGGAGATGAGATCCAGACACAGGCTCGTTTTTATTCACGCTCCCAATCCTAATGGGTTGCCAGGGTTGAGAACCATTGTGGTAGACATTCATGATTCTTCCTAAGTTCATATAAGAGGCACTGATTATTTTATTTTTCTACTAGCGGAGAGTGTACTGCCCATTTATTATATATACGAGAAGGCACATAAAGGTGGAATGCCCGAAGACAGTAGGAGCTGGATATCAAGTCCACTCCCTGCGTCAGAAGTCCCCACAGCGTTTGCAAAGCCAGGTGAGATTCACCTCTCTGAAGCCCAGGATCACCTAAGACTGGGGAACGAGGTTGGGTAATGCTGCTGGTGTTATCGCTGAGAGTTCTGAGACCGGAGTGTCTGTGGGGGTTGGAGCACCATAATCATAATAGGTGGCTTAACCTTGACATCTAAACCGACTATATTTTGCTGTTATTGGTGAGCCCTCTCCCCTCTCCCTCACCCTCTCATTAACCTTTTATTTAACTGGTCATTGTGATAAGCAAGGTTTACTAATCGTATTTCCACCCTGATTAGATCCTCCATATTACTCAGGAAAATTTGTAAAGGATAGCTATTGGAGGGAGGTGGTATAAGGAGTAAGGCAGTTATTTGCTCACATGGGTGGATGTTTACACAAATATTTTCTAAGCACCTGCCATTTTCTGTGTCCAGGTATTGTGCTCAGGACCAAGGCCAGCAGCACCTGCTAGGAATTTCAAATTTCTAGGCTCCTCCCCAGACCTACTGAATCCTGGTTCCTGGCAAGGGATACTTTTTTTTTTTTTAAGGTAAAAACATCTCAGAAAAAGATATAGTGACTTAATTTATTAATGAGGGGATCGCCAAAGTGGTAAAGTTGGTTCAAAAGAGGACAGGAAAAACTGCCAAATGTAACCAGAGGGGAGGGGGAAGGGCGATAATGGAGAGGGATCAGGGGAAGGGTCATCAAGGAACTCGCACAAAGGACACAGGGACAAAGCCAAAGGGGAGAGGGATTGAGGGTGGGAGGTGGAAGGTGGGAGGTGGGGCGGGCGAGGTGGGCAGGGAAAAGTGGTGGCAGGAAAATGGAGACAACTGTACTTAACAACAATAAAAAAAACTACATATACAACATCAAAAGAAAGCAATAGGTTTAAATGTCACTGGAGTAATTTATTAAACCAGAAGAATCTAAACATTTATATTTCAGCTATGGGAAAAATAATATTTTGTAATCTTCTCTGTTTAGTACGATTATAAAATTATTTTTATTGTGTGTTCCTTTTGAAATGTTTTTAATTTGGTTTAAATTAAAATGTCATTTAAATTAACTTCTCAAAAAAAGAAAAAAGAAAGAAAAAAATGCTGGAATAAGATTGCAAGGTTCAGTACCAAACTGGTTAATGTCTTACAGGAACCCCAAAACCTTAACCTTTGTCTTTATTAATTTATTTGTTTTAATTGAAGCTTTCCTCTTTATTGGCTACAAATCATTATCAACCTTCTACAAATTAATATATTTTTTAAAATTATTTTATTTTATTTTATTATTTTTAGATTTTATTTATTTTTATTTTTAGGGAGGGAAGGAAGGGGGGGGAGAGAGAGAGAGAGAGAAAGAAACATCAATGTACGGTTGCTGGGGGTTATGGCCTGCAACCCAGGAATGTACCCTGGCTGGGAATCGAACCTGGGACACTTTGGTTCCCAGCCCGCGTTCAATCCACTGAGCTACGCCAGCCAGGGCTACAAATTAATATTTAACTTTCCAAAATCTAGCTTCTAACCAAAGGATAGTAATAAGTCAAACAAAGTGACTTTCTTTTTGGGCCTGCGTGTTAGATAATGCTTGAGTATGACTTAAAAAGCTGTGGTTATCTTGTTTAGGATGCTTTTTAAAATTCAGAAAGGACACGGATCTAGAAGCACATATTGCAGTAACATGTCATAGGTAATGATAAGAATAGTCAACATTATGGAGTGCGGGGCACAGTTCTAAGTATTTTCACATGTGAGCTCTTTTAGTCCCTGTTACAATGCCAGGAGGCAGGCAGGCCTGTCACTGTCCTCATTTCTCAGAGGAGGAAGTTGAGGCAATATGTCTCGGAAGCCTGTGTGCTGACCCGCCTCCCATGAACAAAACAGCTATGGGCACAGTAAGGTATCTGTGGTGTGTGCGTGTGTGTGTGTGTGGATTTGATTGAACTGGAAATATAGGCTGATGTTGGAATAAGATACAGTCCAATTTTTCATTTCTAATCTAAAATTTGAATCAGGCAACAAGATATAATGTGACCATTGTCTGTTATGTGGACTGCCTGGAAACCCCCAGAGGGTTTGTTTAGACTGCTAGATATATATTGCCAGTAGGGACCACCACTCCTGGTAATCACACCTGGTGTGTTAGCCTATTACACTGTCATTCCCAGTCCTGAAGCTGAAGCAGTTATCTTGGCATGCCTAGTAGAGACAGACAAGGGGAGGGAGATTTTCATGTACATTATAATTCAGTGGGATGGGTTTCAGTGTTCTCAGTGAAGAAAAAAAACACACACCAGAATTTCATTAGAATCTGGCATCATCTAAGGGTTTGCATGCTGAATTAGAGGGCTTTTTGGCTTGATTTAGTAATAGAACTCACTTTAGCAGAAGGCCCAGAAGAGTTGTTCTTTTCTTTTTTTAAGATTGTATTTATTTATTTAGTTGTTAGAGAATGGGGAAGGGAGTGAGAAAGAGAGGGAGAGAAACATTGATCAGTTGGCTCTTGCACATGCCCCATCTGGGGACCCCTTGCAACCCAGGCATGTGCCCTGACCAGGAATCTAACCAGCAACCTTTCACTTTGTGGGAGGATGCTCAACCAACTGAATGATGCTGGTCAGGGCTGAGTTGTTCTTTTCTAATTAAATAGATCCATAATCTAATTGTGTAGAAACACATTAGTATGGAGTGGAAGGAATGCTGCAGCCTGTAACACCCAGTACCCTGTCCCGCTGTTCTGTCTCTTATAGCTGGAACACGCTTGAAGCTGGCATTACGACTTGATGAGCCAAATTGTCCTCTCCAGCCTCCTTTGTTTTGTCACTATTAGTTGCACGTGCAGACCTGTTTTCATATGTAATTGCTCCCATGAGGGGGTAATTGCACCCAAAAGTGCTTGGTTGCACCAACGGCAGGAATAATTAGTAACAAAAATGCAAATAATTGTAGGCATCCAAATTGCAGTCTTAAAAAAGGGACACCCGATGGAAGCTTAGCTAAAGATTTGGCCTGCTGTCTTCTCCCACTGGAAGTGTATTTGTTATTTGAAACCAATATTGTAATCGCTGGACCTGTTTGACTTTCGACACCTCGAGGGCCTCTTGGAAGTGGTGTACATTACAGGACAAGTGAAAAACCAGACTGATTCCAAGTGTCAGCTCATTTGGGAACTAGAAAGTGGAGTAACTTTGAGACAAAATTATATTTGGTGGGTGGAAGCACAGGCAATTGAACACATGCATTTTCCCTTTATTTTTATTTTTTGAAAAATTATCATAATTTATTAAATTATGATAAATTATCCCATTTTTGGATATAAAGATGTTATTTATGTTTGTTAGGTTTTCTTTTTTCCTATTTTTATTGTTGTTCAATTACAATTGTCCCTATTTTCTCCCCATTACCCTCCTCCGCCCTACCCATTTCCACCTCCAAAATTCAATCCTCCCCCACCCCTGTTGTCTTTGTCTGTATGTACTTTGTACATGTTCCTTGGTGACCCTTCCCCTCCTATCCACCCTATTACCCTCTCCCCTCTGGTCACCGTCAGTTTGCTCTTTATTTCCATGTCTTTGGTTGTATTTTGCTTGCTTTTTTGTTGATTAGGTTCCAGTTAAAGGTGAGATCATATGGTATTTGTCTTTCACTGCCTGGCTTGCTTCACTTAACATAATACTCTCTAGATCCATCCACGCTGTTGCAAAGGGTAAGAGTTCCTCTTTCTGCTGTGTAATATTCCATTGTGTAAATGTACCACAGTTTTTTATCCACTCATTTACTGATGGGCACTTAGGCTGTTTCTAGCATTTGGCTATTGTAAATTGTGCTGCTATGAACATTGGGGTGCATAGGATCTTTTGAATTGGTGTTTCGGGATTCTTAGGGTATAGTCCCAGCAGTGGAATTACTGGGTCAAAAGGCCGTTCTGTTTTTACTTTTTTTGAGGGAATTCCATACTGTTTTCCACAGTGGCTGCACCAGTCTACATTTCCATCAACAGTGTACTAGGGTTCTTTTTTCCACAACCTCACCAGCACTTGTTGTTTGTTGATTTGTTTATAATGACCATTATGACTGGTGTGAAGTGGTATCTCATTGTGGTTTTAATTTGTACCTCCCTGATGGCTAGCAATGCTGAACATCCTTTCTTATGTCTATTGGCTCTATGTATGTCCTTGGAGAACTGTCTGTTTAGGTTCTTTGCCCATTTTTTAATTGAATTGCTTGTCTTCTTGGTATGGAGTTATGTGAGTTATTTATATATTTTGAAGATCAAACCCTCGTCTGAGGTTTCATTGGCAAATATGTTTTCCCAAATGCTTGGTTTCCTTTTCATTTTGCTGATGTTTTCTTTAGCCATGCAGAAGCTTTTTAATTTGATGAAGTCCCATTTGTTTATTCTTTCCTATATGTCCCTTGCTCTAGGGGACCATCAGTGAAAATATTGCTGTGTGGAATATCTGAGATTTTCTTGCCTATGTTTTTCTCTAGTACTTTCATGGTGTTGTGACTTATATTTAAGTCTTTTATCCATCTTGAGTTCATTTTTGTGTATGGTGTTAGTTAGTGGTTGAGTTTCATTGTTTTGCATGTAGCTGTCAAGATCTCCCAACACCATTTGTTGAAGAGGCTATGTTTACTCCATTTTATGCTCCTGCCCCCTTTGTCAAATACTAATTGACCATAGAGACATAGATTTATTTCTGAGCTCTCTACTCTGTTCTATTGATTTATGTGTCTGTTCTTATGCTCATACCAGACTGTTTTGATTACAGTGGCCTTGTAATATAGTTTGATATCAGGTATCAAACTATATTATCAGGTATCTATATCATGTATTTGATACCTGATATCAAACTATATTACATCCCTCATACTATATGTGATCCCTCATACTTTGTTCTTCTTTCTCAAAATTGCAAAGGCTATTTTGGTTTATTTATGGTCCCATATAAATTTTTGAAATATTTTTTCTATACCTGTGAAATATGGTATTTTAATAGGGATTATATTGAATCTGTAAATTGCTTTGGGTAATATGGACATTTTGATGATGTTAATTCTTTTAATTCATGAGTCTGGTATATGCTTCTACATATTTGTTTTCTTTCCTCCTTAATGTCTTTCTTCAGTTGAACACATGCATTTTTATCATAAGCATGAATCTCTGTTTCTCCACACCAAATCTGGGGAAAACAGAGTCACAGAAATAGTAATAATTAGTTTTCTTGATTCAGCCTCCAATCACAGAATTACAGGAACTCTGGCAACACACAATTCCCACCCCTGCTTCCCACCAAGTTATTCTCCAATACTGCAGGATTCTGGCAGCCCCAGTGAGGTGTGACCATAGTGTCTTCATGGCTTTGCACATGCTCCCTGTGACATCCTCGTGGCTTTCTCCATCCAGACAGCACAGGGCCCTGCCTGTAGCTTTGCCTCTGTGACTCTGGATAGCAATGTTGGGCTCCCAGGTTGCCCCTAACATTGTTACCATTTGTGTTGCATTCTGTAACACAGAGCACAAGGTAAGGAATAGTCTTTTTGCTCTCAAAGCCTTCCAGTGGTTTTATTGAAACACTTCTTTGTTTTTGTATTTCAACCTCCCCAACAAATGTGAGCCAGAAACTTGGAGAAGAGGGAATAGGAGGAAAGCTAGGCATGGAGGTGTAGCAGGAAGGCCGATCCAGAGGGCAGTGTGAACTTCACGCTCTCCATCACCCTTCCACTCACATTTGCACACACACACTCACTATCTTTTTTTTAAGGTGTCTCTTCCCATTAGTTTTTGTACCTTCATACAAATGGACTTTCAAATGAGCTCCTCTTATTGGTCCACAGTGTTCCAGAGGTACTTGGACATGCCTGAACTTTCCTGGAAACACAGCCTGAACTGTGTTCCCTAGGGACACCAGCCACAGTGGTACTAGTTGGCAGAGAGACATTCATCTCAAGAAGATAGGAAGGGGACCATTTATCATACAGTAAAATGTTTTACAGCACGAAAATAATAGCAAACTCCTATTGATTACAGGCCCATAGGGACCAATGTCACCAACAGAATGAAGAAAATAAACTCTGATGTGTGTATTCTTTAGCATTCCCATATTAACACAGCCTTTTCCTCAGGGAATGAGTTTGCTACATGAATCAATGTCAATCCAACCCAAAGAATGTGGAAGAAATAAAGACATGTATAATGCATTTCCCTCCCCTACAAATACACTTTTGTGTTGCTTGCAGGGCAGAGGTAGAACTTGCAACCCTTTGGGGTGAGCTTATTTGTTGACAAGAAATAACTTGGAGAAAACATTGGCCAACCTGTGGGCAGAATGTATTTAAAAACCGAAGGTTGGCCCAGCAGTAGGATCTCACCACTGCTGCTCTAGGTGTGAGCTCTTAGTCCACTTAATAATAGCTTTCCCTGCCCAGTGCTGGGGAAGAAATGTCGTGTTCCACTTACTCCCACGGTTTGTAGCATCTGCGGTGCTACTCCATCATCCTGCCAATTTAGCTCTCCCTCCTTCATTGCTGCAGGCAGCCATCATCCAAAAGGTTTACTTTGAAGATAAACGAAAAGGAAATAAGTGGTCAAAAGTGACTAAGATAAGGGGCTATGAAGTGTTTTTGCTACCACACAGAGAGGAAGTATATAGAAAAAGAGAATTGTTTAAGAATATTTAAGAGAGCTGCCCATATATGGTGACAGTGGGTTAGATGCGGTTGGGCCAGCTATTTGATTTGGGTAACCAGAGAAAGTAAGATCATCCTGAGTCCTCATAAATCCCCTTGGGGAGAAGCAGCTGCCCAAAGGCCGTCTCAGGCCTTTAAAAAACCCTATGACTGTTTGTGGAAGGAATTTTGTGCACAGGAGTCAGTCAGATTCTAATTTTCTACCTGAATGATCCGGCATGTAGTCGGTGGAAGGGTTTGACGTCATTGGCTCTCTGTGACAATGGCTAGCACAGAGGAAAATGGACATCTGTGGACGTTCCTGTTTTGCAGAGAAGGCCTCCCTCCCTGTTTGATTATGTTAGAATAAATTTACTCTGGGAATAAAGGTTTTAATTGCTTGCTTAGACTTTAAATCCAAATGTTATTGGGAGGCAGTGCTTAGCAAAAAAAATGACATTAAAATGTTAATGATTGACATGTACTTTTAAGTCACAGGAGGCTGTGGCATAAGGGAGCAACAGAGCAGAAGTGAAATCTGTTGAGATCTGTGGATAGGCTGATGCAGGCCTGTTGGGCGTACAGTGGTCATTTCTGAAGACTGTGAATGAGAGGGAGTACTGGGTCGGCAGGAGGAGAGGAGCAGAGCATGGCAGGATGTTATGGCACCTGTTGATTTCACCTGGTTAGTATTCTGTCTTCTTTGTCAGATTAATAGCATGCTGTTTTCTTCAGAGCACTCTGCTTCTCATACTCCATGTGGTCATGGAAGGATTATGGTCCCTCGTGACCTTTCCCACCTTCCTAAGGCCCCAGATATCCAATCAGAGGTCTCAGTTCTTCAGAGCACTGGCCTTCCTTATGACATGATGTATGAACATGGGAAAAGAAAAAATGTCTATTTTATTCTGGGGTTTCTTATTGTACAAATTACATGAACCTGGGTCTGCCAGAGGCAATTTCCCCAGGAGTGTGGGAGAAACTGCCAGCAGGATGGAGTCACCACACAGAGAAAAGCAGAATCAGGAGATGGAAAGACAAACACACACACAGCTTTGATGGCATTTCTAAACATGCTGGATCCAGCAGTACCTGAAGGGAGACACTCCTAGTTACGAGAGCCTCGACACAACCCTTTTGTTTTGAGAAAGTTTGAGTTGGATTTTTGTGATATGAAACAAATGCACAGGGAATTAGCAGGAGAGGCCAGTGGATTTTAGTAAGAGTAGATACAAACTTTGTTTTTCAAGGACCTACAAAATAAAAAACACATCTTTTGTGTTGCTTTGAATGTGACTTTGCTCTTGGATGGAAACATGTAGGTTTTGGCTTTACTGGGAAAGGTATTTAATCAATTTGTTCCTTCTTTTGTAATATAAGGCAAGTAGTAGCTCCTGTCACTGACTGGTTAACCCACGCAGAACCCTTAGGATGGTGTCTGCACGCAGGAAGTGTTTACACTTGTGCCTCCCACTCTCCTTGCATTTCCTTTCTCTCCTTGCTCTCCTCTCCCCCTCCAAGTCTCTATCCACCAAATAGGTGGAAGAACTAGTCTGGTAAAGGCAGAACTTAAAGCTGGGAAATAACTGAACTGGTGATGGCAGAAGCCTTTTTAGTGAATAGGGATGGAAGAGAGTCTGGCGAGAACACACATTCATGAAAAATGCTAAGTCTGTCACTTGTGGATTAAATACAAACACATCATTTTATTCATGCTGGCCCTCAATGTCTCTTAGCTAGTGAAAAGCCAGTGCCTGCACATATTTCCTGGTATAAGATTTTAAACACAATTTACAAAAGGTAGAGAATTCATTCAACTAGATTGCCCATGTTAATACCTTGGATCAGTGAACTGAGTGATCCTAGCAAGATACCAATATTAGCAAACCCAAAAAGTCATAGGTATTTAGGCTGATGATACTTTATTCAACCCAGAATTAAAGACACTTGATTACAAAATATTGGAGATTTAAAGTGAAAAGAAAATTATTTTCGGTCAGATACTTTATTCCTTTTATACTAAAATAATGCTATGGTGAAAGGCAGAGGCAACTTACAATGAAGCTTAATGCAGCTTAAATCGCAGGGACCCTCTGAGTATGGCCCTTACAAGGCCCTGAAGGAACATAAACTATGTATTCTCATGTTTATATATTTTTGTAATATTTATAAAAGTAAAATGTTTTTGCATTTTTTTAAAAAAAGAGATGCCAATATTCCATAAGCTACAGGCCCCATACAATTTGGACCCACCCTTGTTTAAGGCCCTGCACTATTACAGTAGGTTCCCTGGTATGTTATTAAGAAATCATTGGTAAAAACTTGGAAATAAGACCAAGAGAGTTTTATTTGGCTCATTGAAAGACACAGCCTTTCAACATCATGTTGGGGCATTGCTTTAAAACCCACCAGTGAGTATTTAATTGTCTAGGGCAATGTATCTTTATTTGACTCACTTTTTACTAATGTTTAATGGTCCCAGATTTTGTGAAATTACATGTTAACTTGTAGATTTTTTTTTGTCTGGTAGAGATGCAAATCAGTTTTGTCTGGTAGAAAAGATATTCTCAAAAATTATGGGTTTATAGCCAATTTTGTATCTAATCTAGCAATCTCTTCTATTGTTTATAATTTCCTGTAAATACCCAGTTCTTCCAACACTCTGTGCACCAGATTTACCATCTTAAGAGTTTCCTCATTAATGATCTAAATAAAATCTTTGACATGTGTTTACCTTATATTTATACAAATGTTATATTTTTAGATTTTTGAAAATTATACTGTGACAGTATGTTAAACTCTCTGAAGAAAATCATTCTGTTTATAATTTACTAAGACATGTACAAGTATATGAAACACATCTGTGTGATTACCTTTTGTGCTGCTCAAGATTCTGGCACAAAGTCCCCCACTTGAAGGAATGTATGTAACCTTTCTAAAGTTACAAGATAAATTATGACATTGTTTTAATTAAGTGAAAAGAAAAACATATCAGATAAAATTGGGCTTAGAGGAAAATTTATAGAATTAAAAATATGTTAAAGAAGAAATATCTTTAAGCATTTAGTCTAAGAATATTTAAAAAAGAGCAAATTAATCTGAAATCAAGCCAAAAGAAGAAAATATGAAAGAGATTGTATTTATGGTTACAAACCATTCAATAATGAATAATCCAGGCCCAGATGGCTACCATGATGAATTCTATCAAACCTTAAAGGAAGAAATAAGACCAATTCTATACAGTGTGTTTCAGAAATTAGAAAAGTAGGGGGATACTTCCCAACTTGTTTTATAAGGCCAGTATTACTCTGATACCAAAACTAGACAAAGACATTACAAGAACACGACAAACTAATATTCCTACAGAGCAATTTTCCTAGACATAAATGGCCTTCAACACAATGCTAGCAAATAGAATACAGTATTATAAAAACAGCTTTCTCTCCCTCTCTTTCCCCCTCCCCCTCTCAAAATAAATAAATAAAATCTTTTAAAAATAAAAATAAAAAGATAATAAATACATTATGACCAAGTGGGGTTTATCAGAGGAATTCAAGTCTGGTTCAACAATTGAAAATCAATCCGTATAATTCACCTTATCAAAAGAACAGAAAAGAGCCCTGGTTGATGTGGCTCAGTGGATTTAGCCCTAGTCTGCCAACCATAGTGTCACCGGTTTGATTCCCAGTCAGAGCACATGCCTGGGTTGTGGGCCAGGTCTCCAGTTTAGGGTGCATGAGAGGCAACCACACATTGATGTTTTTCTCCCTCTCTTTCTCTCTCCCTTCACCTCTATCTAAAAATAAATAAATAAATACATACATACATACATAAATACATAAATCTTTAAAAAAAAGGAACAGAAAAGAAACAGCACAAGATCATTTCACAGATGCAACAATGCATTGGAACAATCAACATAGATCCATAATAAAACTTTCAGCAAACTAGAAATAGAAGGGAAAGTCCTCAATTCGATAAAAGCCATCCTTGCCCTTAGGACCTAATTTTAAAATTTTATTTATTTTTCAATTACAGTTGATTTCCAACATTGTATTATTTTCAGGTGTCTTTTGACCTATGTTACACCTAATAGCAGAATACACATTTTTATTAAGTGCACATGTAACATATACTACAACTACTATATACCTACAGCTACCATAACATTTAATGTTGACAGACTGAATGCTTTCTTCCTAAGATCAAAGGGCAATAAAGTCCACTCTCACTACTTCTATTCAATATGTAGTAGAGTTTCTAGTAGTGTAATAAGGCAAGAAAAAGAAATAACATGCATATAAATTAGAAAGAAAAAAAACAAATTGTTTCTATTCATAGATATCATGATTGTCTACATGTCAAAGAATCTCCAAAAATCTACCCAATGAAAAAGCTTATAACTTTGCAAGATTCAATGTCAACATAAAAAAATTAATTCTGTTTCTATATGCTATCCATAAGTAATTCAAAATTGAAATAAAATATAACATTTGCACTAATATCAAAAACCACAAAACGTTTAGAGATATAAATCTAACAAAATATATGGAAAATCTGTATGAAAGAATTCACAACTGATAAGAATTCATCATCATAGACAAATCTCAAAAGCACTATGTTAAGTGAAAAAGCTGGACACAAAAGACCACATACATTAAACTGTAGTAACAGAAAGATATTAGAGGTTGCCAGGGTCCAGTTAGAGGGGGAGGCAATTGTCTGCAAAGAAGCACTGGGGAACTTTTTGGTGTGATCGAAATGTTGTAAAATCTTGATTGTGGTGGTGGTTATATAACTGTATATATTTTCAAAATACATAGAACTGTACACATAAAATGGTGAAGTTCATTGTATGTAAAATGTACCTGAATAAGGTCAATTTTAGAAAGATGCAGAGCGGGAGGCCCCTCTCTTTGCCACAGAGGATGGATTGATGAGGATAATCAAGATTAATTCTCTAGATGCTAATTATTTAGAGATAGAAGCTAGGGTTTAAAAAATTGAACTTGACTGAGAAATAAGGAGAAAGTCCAAAAAAAAACCAAAAATGAAAATACAAAAGCACATAAGCAGATGAATTACTTGACACAGACTTTGTGCCCTAAGATAGCTTAAAGACAAACCACAGACCGGTGTGACAGCAAGAGCAACCTGGCTAATAGGCCCCTTATTTCTCTCTCTGTCCCACCTTGGTCTCACTTGGATGCTGTGCTAAGCTTCTTGGGCTAACGCTAAATAAGGTAGGCTCATGTTAATACCACTGTTTCATATGTAGAATAAGTAGCATAGATGGTAGGTAGAAAATAGACAAGGGGAGGGCAAGAATAGTATGGGAAATGTAGAAGCTAAAGAACTTATGACACATGGACATGAACTAAAGAAGGGGAATGTGGGTGGGAGAGGGTGTGCAGGGTGGAGGGGAGTGAAGGGGGAAATGGGATAACTGTAACAGCATAATCAATAAAATGTATTAAAAAATAATACCTCTGTTTCAGTTTGCTAGTTGCATTTGTGGGGCTCCCTAGGACCTGTTCTGCTGTTGGCAGAATTTGGCTCTCAGCTACTTTTTGAGGCTAGCATGTCCAGGGGCCAAGTGGATCCAGTTGCTACTTGTTCACTCTTTTGGTTGGTGAGCCCATATTCCCATGAAGCATTCACCCAGTGGCCACTTCTTTTCTTCACATGATTCCACCTTAGTAGTGTTGTCCCATGCAATATTTTGAACTTGTACTATTCATCTAAAATTTAAATTGACATGGACTGCCTGCATTTTTTGTTGCTAAATTTGGCAACACTTACCTCAGGCCACTTCCCCTAGGATTCTACCTATTGTCCTTTCCAGATAATCTCTCCAAAACTGTTTTTCCTATATCTTATCCCTTAAGTCTACAGTGACAATATGTTTACACATCCAGAAACAAAAACAGACTCCTGTCCTACAATCTGGAAGAGGAGTTTGCCCTTTCAAGGTTCAGGCTAGTCAGAAGAATGGGGTAATTTTTCCCCTAAGCAGGTGTTCTGTCCCCTTGGCACAGGTAAGCAAAAACTGCCATGTCCTATCTCCCTACCTGTGGGAGGAATATTTCTTTTGGATATTTAGGGAGAATTAAATTAAATTTTTGCCTTAGAGTAGTAGCAATAAGGTAAAGATGTGATCAATCCAATCTAAGATTGATTTATTTCTTTCCCCCAACCCTCCTTTTGCATAGAGTTTGTACAGAAAGACCCTATACAATTTGACTTTTTTCCAAGTATGTCTGAATCTAGCTTGAAAGCAATTTAATACCAAGAAAAACATCCTGAATCATGGTATTTGGTTCAAGAACTAGAAATTCTTTACTGTCTGATTAGCGTTCAAAAGTGCTTTACTCATGAATAAACCACTAATTAAACCTCAAGCATAATCAACTGTATTATTTGAAATCTGTGAGCTTATATTTGCCATGTACTTGAGCATGTTTTTCCTTTTTGTAATTTCCCTTTATTTTTGTGTACTTTGTTTTATTTGTTTATTTTTATTTTTAATTGAATTTACTGGGGTGACATTCATTACTTAAATTATATAGGTTTCAGGTGTACAATTCTATAATACATCATCTGTATATCATATTGTGTGTTCACCATCCCAAGTCAAGTCTTCTTTCATCACCATTTATCCCCTCTATACCCTCTTCTACCTCCCCCACCCTCTTTGAGCACTTTTAAAACTCCCATTAATGATGAAACAAGACTGTTAATAAAACTAAATGACATGGCTAGGGTTATAGTGAGTCAATTATTACAGAGTACATGAGTCAGAAATTCTTGGTTCTGTAATTGGTGATGAGAAATCTATCTATCTGTCTCTCCATCTATCTATCATCTTCTGGTTCTCTACTTCTCCCAATACCCTACAAATCCTAAATTAGAAACATAAATAAAAATGCTTATGACTTAAATATTTAAGAATTGGGTTGAACAAGTCATCCATGGATTTGTCACCCAAGCCACATCAGCCAGGGAGACTTTTCTATTTATGATGGAGGCTCAATAGGGTAAACAGAAAATTACTGTAGTGGTTTCCAATAAGGAAAATAAAAAGAAATCGTGTGTGTATGTGTGTGTGTGGTGTATAATGAAGACAGACATAGATTTTGAGCTAGCACCTCTATGCCCAGAGCAGTTATGATGCAGAGAGACTCTACACTTTATTATAAACCTGAATAACACATCTTCTGGTTTCTTCAATCCACTTGGGTGGCTTCAGTTATGCAGTTAATCTCATGGCCTCATGTGCTCTCACACTGAATGGGCAGAGGTCCTGTTGTACCTCTGGTGGTGGATGCTGCTTTCTGAAGGAATTAGATGGTGAGGGGGAGACACGTTGGCTTAGTTTGGCCATAGCAAGCATTTTCTCCATTAATGATGAAGCATGAATAAATCAAAGGCCCTTTCTGAAAGTTTTGAAATAAAGCATTGATCTTAAGCTTACATTTAGGAAGGAAAAAAGAAAAAAATATTCTGGTTTCTCTTCATGAATCACTTAAACCAAAAAAGAGGTAAATTTGTGAATAGCATGCTAGGTAGACATTCTAATCATGAAAGAGGCAATATGGTGAAGTGACTGAAAGCAGAGACCCCGGAGTCAGGTGGCATGGGTTCAAACTTCAGCTCTGCTCCGTTTGGCCTCCATACCTCAGCATTCCTACTTATGAAGTGGGGTTCATACATTTACCTCATGGGGTTGTTGTGAGGATCACATGCATAATCTATAAAGAAACTAGATTAGTAAATACTATGTGTCTGTGTGCTGCTGTTATTTTAAGAGGTTAATGTGCTGAGAGTGACCACCAGCTTACTCTTCACCGCTCAGGCAGAGTCAGAGGGAATAGCCTAGAAAGCAGCAGGAGGGACTTCAGTTAGAAATAAGAGAACTTGGACAGTTCTTGTTGTTTTGTAAATTCTGGAATAGTATATAAGGAAGTTCTATGGGCTTGAAAACTAAATACCTTTAAAAACAGGGTTACTCCTTTGATCAGGGTAGTTTTCGTGAAAATCTGTTATACTAGAGCCATTTCAGGGTGAGCACCAACCTTCCTGATCTGGGTGGTTTGGAATCTCACACAGTTGTCACGGTCTCTTCTGGCTTTCAGTGAGCAATGTCACTAGTGGTAATGGTGGGTGGTTTGTCATTTCCTGAATGTACATTTGCCCTGGGGGTGGACCAATTGCATATTAAATGCCTGCAGAAGAGACTGGTACTGAAATAGAGTCAAAGTTGTTTTAATATTCCAGATGGTGATTTACAAAGAGCATTTTGACATTCATTTTGACTGTTCGGGATGATTTTCCATGTGAGTTAATGCCTTTGAACAAAATAGAAAGTATGTTAATGTTTTCCTAAACCAAGCTGTGTAACTTGATACATGTTCCTCAGTTGTTTTTGGGGGAAAAAAAACTGTACAGAATACACTGTACAGAACAATTAAAGTAAAAATGTTAAAGTAGGTTTTGGACTGTCTGTGAGCTCCTAGAGGTTTGCCACCAAGAACTAAAAATGATCTGTAGTCAGTGAATCTTTTGGTTGCAGTGATGCATCAAAGGATGCTTTCAGATAAGAGAAGTAAAGGATTCCAAGTCATGGGGCCTGGTTGGTTTTGCAGGTAACTCTTCCCTAAAAATCAATATACTTACAAATAAGCAAAAACACGTAATCGCTAAGAGTTATATTTGACTCCAGTATTGTCACCATAGAAAGAGTAATACAGCATTTAATCTGTGCTTGTATTCTATTCAAATCGTAGAATTGAAAGGACCTTAACGATATCAAGGTCAATCGTTTCCCCCATTTTCCAGATAGCAAAACTGAGGCTCCAAGAACATAAGAGTTTTATCCAAAGAAATACAGTCAGCTGGTGGCACAGCTGAGGTAGGAACTCCGAACCCCTGCCCAGCCCCCAGCTTCACCCCATATGGCTTCCCCTCGCCCTCATCATACCCCAGAAATGGCTGTCTTCATTCTGTTCCCTGACAGGCCAGGCTTGGTCCCACTTCAGGCCTTGGTACTCACCTCTACCTTGTCCCCACCCATATACTCCTGTGGCTCCTTCTTCTGTCAGGTGTCACCTCAATTAGGATTTTTTTGTATCATAATAATCTTCCCTAATAACCCCCGTCTATTGCATTGCCCTGTTTAATTTTCTTCCCAACCAAGAAATACTTGAAATCATTTTTTTTGGTTAATTAATTCCTTTTCTATTGTTGTCTCTCTGCCATGTGCAGGTGACCTGCCAGAGAGCTGGAGCCTTACCTGTCTTGCTCCCTGCTGTATTTCCTGCTTTTAGGATGGTGTCTGATACAGCATAGGTGTTCAATGAACACTGGCGACAATAATAATAATGAAAAGCGTTTTAAGAGTCCTCTGTTAATCTGGGTTTTCTAATAACATTGTACTGCAACTTTAATATAGCATGATAATAATATCTGCTATTTATTGCGGATGTGCTGTATTTTCAAACATTATGTTAGGCCTTTTTCAAGTCCTGCTTTATGTAATCTTCACAACAACCCCAGGTGGTAGGTGCAATTATTCTTGTTTTAGTGATGCAAAAGCTGAAGCTCAGAGAGTTTAAGTGGCTCAAACGAGTGTCAAACCCATGCTTGTCCAACTTGACAGTAATCATACCTAGGACTTGCAGCATCCTTTGTTTATGATATGTGTTCCCAAGTGTTCCATATCAGGGCAATATCAATAAACACAATTATAGGACACTTACCAGATTGTGAGAGCTAAGAACGGGTTTTAATTTCACATTAATAATGAAGCAGTCTGTTGAGAGTACAAAGATGCTTATAATTGCATCGATCTTTGAATGTTCAAGTAAACTTTGGCATCCTCACTTGTTTAGATTTTGATTTGTTTGTTGTGTCTGCTAGGGCCAGAGAGAGGAAAGGAGAAACAAAGTGTCTATGAGGAGAGAGCTGCTGACTCTGGCCTCAGGCCAGGAGGAGTTGATGCAAAGCTCTGGGTTCAGCTCTGCAATTGTTCAGGAGGCTTCACGCAAAGGACACAGGGTTGGGGGTTATTCATTCAGCTATGAATCAGGATCTAAAGAAGACTCGAAAACAGACCCACAGCCTAGTCTAGATTTCTGTTCTGACTGCTAGTTACTGACTGCCCTCTGCTCCCCAATCTGTGAATGTGGAGAGCTGTGCAAATGTTGACTGACAGTTTGGAAGATAGTTGAACATCGTTTTGGACTGGAGACTTTTTTTTGCTTTTTTCAAGGCTTTCTGCCTTGATTCTTACATACTGGACATTATTGGAGAAGGGTAGTGGGGTGCAGAGGAAATCAAACTGTTGTTCCCTTCAAGTTCAAGGATGTTTCCAGTCCACCCAGAGAGCACCAGGCAGAGAAATTTCGGGAGTGGTATTACTTGTTGAGTCAGCTGCCTCTACTCTTGGCTGTGGACATGGCTTCAGGCGCAGACTGTCAGGCACATTTGTGACCACTCTTGTGGGCAGGCACTGTGCCCCAAAGGCCTTCTCCCTCAGGTTACTCTGTCCCCTCCCACCCTGGCTCCTCAGTCCCTTACAACATGTTATCAGCAGTCCCTTTCTGCTAGCCTATCTCCTGTAGCACATTGTGCAAAGAGCCCCTTCCCCAGCCTGGAATCCCAGTGCAAAAGCCCACTTCCACAACTGTAGTGTGAAAAGGCAGTGACCACTGCATTTGTCGTTATCCAAATATCCCTTTTAGAAAAATCCTGCATTGAGGCCCACCCTAGTAACACAGGCATGTACAAAGGATACCCAAGGACTCAGTGGAAAGGAAGGAAAGTTCGGTTTAAGAACTCTCTAAAGTGTATATGTTTTTTGAGTGTGGGAAATAGAACTGCAGGGAGCAGGTCCTGAGCCGGCCTTATGCTCTGTGGACTGCTGGGTCATGCCAGACAGAAACTGCAGTGAAAGACATAAATTTGGATTTTTAAACATATTAATGATAAGAGGAGAACACAACTTGTGCATTTAAACATAAAATGAGAGAGGTGAAATATTTTTCCTTGGCAGACTACCTTGCACCTTTAGGAGGGGAATATGGAAGAAGAAAGCAAAGTGTGATGTTTTATTAATGAAACGCTGTGGCTTTCAGGAGGAAAACCAAGTGAAGAGCCCTGGAAAGAAACCAGGGTATGCTGACCGGGACCAGAGGTTCATCTGAGAGAAGGCAGTGTAGGATTGGAATAGACAGGAGGCTGGTTTAGGGAATTTCTGCCCGAGAATCCTGGGGTGTCAGCGTGCCTGGGGAGGCTGCATGTGTTTCAAGGTCAAGGAGTGAACATGGGACTTAGGAAAGGACTCATATATGTTACCCCAGGTTTTCAAGTGGTCAGGGCTGGGGAGGATAGGCAGACTTTTCAGGTGAGTACATGGAGCACCTGAGCCCTGGGTGACAGATCAGCCGTGTGGCTCATGGGAGTAGCACAGACACAGTAAGCTGCTCTCAGAGATGGCTGAGCCATTACCAGGGGTCAGTGGAAGCCTTAGCTTTGGGCAGTCAAGGAGTACAGTCTGGGTGAAGTGCTGCCCAGACTAGGGTGTACTGCCCAAGGTTGGGGAGGGGCCCAGAGGTCAAGAAGAGGTTCATGAATCCAGATGTCTGCAAGAAAAGAAGGGAGTCCACTTTAGCCTCCACAGGAACTTGAACTAAAGCACATCTTTGCCATACTTTCAGGGGCTCACTCCCATTCCTACCCTGGTAAGAGCTGATCTCTGAATATGCCGCTTAGGGAGATATGTAAAGCAGCTGGAGAAGCCCTTATTATAAAGGCAGAAATAGTGTGTTTCATTTTGTCAAGAGCTAGAACCAGAGGCTGCTGACTGGAAGGGACCAAAGGTGGGTGGTCTGGAACAGACTGGGATGGTGTCTGTTTATGCTAAGTTACCAGGATATCTGAAGCTATGGACCCATCACTTACCACTCCCTCTCACTTTTGCTGAATTCATCTACAAGGTTGAAGAAAACTCACAAAACGGCTCATTAAGATTCTTCTCTAACTTCAGAGAAAGTTAAGACAGCCCCAGATACCACAAGCTGACTAAGTGTGGGTGGTGCCAGAAGAAGGCACAGATGTGTTCCTGGTAGAAGGTCCCAGTGTGATCTTTCCGGAGGGAATGCACTCCTGGGACCAGGATCCGCCTGCAGGCTCAGCTTCCCAGTCCCCAGGAGCCAGAAATGTGCCCTGAGGCTGCTCTGTGAAGCACTCCTTGCTTGGGGCTTAAGAAGCTCCCCCTCGTCCCAGTGAAGAGTTGCCTGCAAAGGAAAGCTGCACAAATAGGCAGTGCCTTTCAGTGGCCTGATGTCAGATAGCGAGGGAAGCAGCTCAGTATGGCTTCTCTCCCACTGGCTTGTATTTTCTCCAGTGTTACAATGCAAGTGCGGAGTGATGTGTGAGCATGCACCCTAAATTATATCAGTTATCGCTTTGTGTGAATGTGTTCATCAAACCCTTGCCTGAGAGCAGGTTTGGACTTGAGGAGAGGAGGGGGAGAGCATGCATGCACTGGTCAAACTGGCTGGGGAAGGAGACCTGGAGGGGAGAACCCACAGGGAACAGTTGTTGCATGTTGGCGTCTTGATGGACACTTCTCATACATTGTCCTAGTATTTCCTGAAGAGAGTGTGAAGAATGCTAGTCTGGCAAGAGACAGGTCTCTAAATGTTTTACCTCACCGACTTTTTAGGAGAATTTTGAAAAATCATGTCCCCTCTTACACATTTTTAAGTTAACACCTAAAATTTTTCCTTGTAAGTTAAAGATTTTTTAATAGTGTAAAATATAAAACATTTGAACATAAACCCAGGTTAGGACTGATCACAACTGGTATAAACATTTCATAACATGACTTGCTCAGATAAATTTTGACTAGCTTATTGAATGAAGAACAAGTCTGAAAAAAGCATTTAAAATTTTTATTCATTAGATTTCTTTGCTACATCTCAAAATTTGCTGATCTCAGAAAACATCCCAATTACAGGCTAGAGAATATACATCAGAAACCTGCGCCACTTCAGCTACTCAGAGCATCTCAGCATGCCCCAAACACCACATTAATGCAAAGCTTCAGGCTTAACAAAAGTCTGTGTAAGACAGGGAACCTTATGGGTTCCATGATTTAACATTAAAGGAGCAGGCAATCCAGGATACTTGTACCACAGTGCAAAGCCTCATGTTAAGATTTGGGATGAGTGAGAGAGCAGGTTGTCACTTATAAAGGAGAGAAGACCATAGTATTGGCAAGGCAATCTTAGTATCAAGTAGATCAGTTTTATTAAAAAATATAGACTTTAGACCTGAAAATTGATTCCTTTTAAATGATCTGTATCCCTTGGGAAGTCTTCTGCGCTCCTGAGGTACCTGTACCCCAGTACCAAGTCAAACCTTGTATATAGCTCCATGGCTGTAGTAGTCCGAGGTTAAGTTAATTTGGGGAATGATGCCAACTTCCCTTTTTGGCTTCTTAAAGGCTCTGAGAGGATCTACAGTAAAGAAACACTTAAGGTTAAACCTTCTTTAACCTAGAGTTTTCCAAGTGTGCTTATTTATTTTTGTTTAACATCTGTTAGCATTGCCACAAAACCTTTTGGAATAGTGTTATTATCCACATTAAAGAACAGATAAAGAAATTGAGGTTAAGTCACTTGCTCTAGGCACGGGTCTACAGACTTTTTCTGTAAAGGGTCATATAGTAAAAGTTGTAATCTTTGACAGTCTATGGTCTTTGTATTGCTACTCAGCTCTGCTTTTCAGTGCAAAAGCAACCATCAATGAGTGCGCCTGGCTGTAGGTTCCAATAAAACTTTGTTACCAAATCAGGCGGTGGACTGGATTTGGCCAGCAGGCTACATGTAATTTGACAACCCTTGCACTGGACCATATACCGAAAGGGATTTGAAGTCAGGTCTGATGACTTCACCATGTAACATCATTGTCCTCACATCACTCTGGTGAGGTGTCATGGAAGGACACCAAGTAGGAGGCTGTGGCACAGGACACACATGCATTCTCTCAAGCATTTTGCCAAGAGCCGGCCCCTCCCAGCTCAGCTGGTTCTGAGTTCAATCTGGGTCTCTCCCTCAGGGTAACAGTTTGCCTTCTGTCTCCTCCCATCTTTAATAAGAAATAGAGAAGGATCTCAAGGCCCAAAGTCGAAGTATCCCCACAGGCCTCAGTTGCCAAGTACAGAACAAAGTGCACAAGTCACCTTCCAGGTCAAACCGACACCCAGGCAGGTCTGGGCTCCACGGGGCCCATGCATATTTCTCTCTCTTACTGTTGAATAGACTTGTCCTTGAGTCAAGAGCTTATGAATAGTGTGGGTAATTAGATTGGCCATTTTTATTTTAGTTCTTCAAAGCTTTCATAATGTTAAAAAGTATTCATAAACCTTCTGCTGTCAAGGTACATGTTATTTACCTGGGAAGGGCTTGCCACGTGTGACCTGCCCTGATTGGAAGCCACACTCTTTCGTAGGGCTGACCTTGGGAAGACTCTAAGAAAATTCATTTCTGGACAGAACCAAATGATGATTATTATTATTTCTGGGGCAGAGATTGCTCCCTGGAAGTGGAAGTCATCAGAGCATCTGCAAAATGCTGGAGTGTTCAGCAAGCCCTCATCATGGAGGTCTTTTACAAAGACCTTTACTACGTTGTTAACTTCTGCAACAATGGAAAGAACTACTTTCATTTTTCTGAAAATGGTAGAAAGGTAGAATGTG
This sequence comes from Phyllostomus discolor, assembly GCF_004126475.2. NCBI lineage: Eukaryota > Metazoa > Chordata > Mammalia > Chiroptera > Phyllostomidae > Phyllostomus > Phyllostomus discolor. The sequence goes on from NC_040904.2 coordinate 60,105,173, forward strand.
ATGCGGGTCACATCATCATAGCCTAGAGCTGCCATACTAAGGAAGTCAGATTGGATACTGCAGACAACTGCTGAAGAGGGGAATGACTGACTGGCTTGCCTGGCTGGATATACATTAGGAGAGTTCCTCCAGGAGTCAGGATGAAGGGGAGGACAGTGGGAGGGTTTTATGATAGTCTAGGAGAGAGGAGATGGGGGCCTGCCTTTAGGCTGTGACTGTGGGGGATGGGAAAGAAAGGATAGGTTCAAAAGAAGAGAGTCAAGGATCACTCATATAGCTAGTGAAACTGTAGGTCGAAATAAACATTTGAAATCAATTGAAAAATTGGTTTGACAGTAAAATGCTAAAAGCAAACAAAACTTTCCTTGGGAGGAGTGGAAAAGATTCCAGATCATGACTAAGCTAAGCAGGGGTTGGGGAAGGGGGTTGTGGGGGTTAGGGGGACTTCAGTCCCCACACACTCTCTGAGAGGGTCTGCTGAGGTTACTCCGTATTGTGGCAGGTGTTGTGCAAATGCAGCTTCCAGCCTCCTCTTCTATTTCCAAACATATCAGCAACCTGAGCCCCTCCCACACAGAGATTTGGGAGCCACCCTTACCACTAAGCACTGTAAGTGCATGGATTTTGCAATAAGCATGATACTCTTCAAAATGAAGATCACTGACCTTGGCTTCTTGCTTAAATATAAATTAAACAATCCTTCTGCTTTATAACCATTACCCCAACCACAGAGTAATATCTAGATGAATTACTTCCTGAAACAAAGAACAAAAAAAGTGCCTTTTACAACATAGAGTGTCAATTACAAAGCAACATCACGAAGAAGCACTCATAGCTTAGTTATGACAGACTATTTCCAAAATAGCCTCTGAGACAACAATCTTAAATATGGAAATCCGCCTGCAAAGGCAACTGTCTTTTCTGCCCTCTCAAAGTGTGCCAGGACTTAGAGACTGTGTCATAGATCAGTGCTACCAAAACCAAGGGGCAAGGACTTCTGGTAATTGCTACCACTTCACCGATTGTTTCCAAGGCATATCAGGCCTTGGCAGGGAGCTGCAGGCCGACTCATTGCTTTCTTTGAAGCCTCTCTCCTTTGCTCTGGCCAGTTCATTAGCTGCCAAAAGGCTGCAGCCTGGCCGCCCTGCTGCAGCCACCTGACACCGCTTTGGGCTTCATTCCTGCACCGCTGGAACTGGATGGCAAAATCAGATCCAAGTCAGCGTTACCGCGGGGACTGCAGAAGTACCTTGTCCTCAAGTTTTAGTGTTCCTCCGCATTCGGATTCTCCTGCCGCCACCCCCATGACATGTCTTCTGAGCTCCAGCTTATTTCTGCTGACTGCCCGCCACAGACCAGATCGACGTGGGGCTTAGATACTGGCCTCTGCCCTCAAGGATAGAAAAACCAGCTGGAGAGAGAGGAATGTGCACATGGAACACTCTCTTAAGAGCACGTGACTCTATGTTCTCTGGTCTCACAGAGAGGCCCTCTCCATGGGTCAGTGTGGGCAGACGTACCCAATCAGAGGTTCGATGTGAGAAAATAAAATATTTCTTCCTGGGGGTCATAGAGAGCCTTCTGTCAGGTGCATGTGAGAGTGTAGACAAGTGTGGATAATGTATAACTGGCTGGTGTTCAACAGGGAATAGGAAACCCTCCCGTGCTGGGACAGGATACCTTTCAGTAAGGTGGATCAGGTCCTTTTTATGTCGTATAAATGCTAGTTGTGGTTTGAGGGAATTTTAAAATTGTTTGGGTGGCTAGACCCCAGGATCACAAAAGGCCTCTCCGGAAGACTAGGTAAATGTGTGTGAAGGATGGAACAGGTGTCTATTTCTATGTAAACCTGAACAATACGGTTCCAACAAATCCTACTCATGTTTTGTTTCTCGTCCTCCCCTGCAAGGGGTTCCTTCCTGCAAGGTGACGCAGGAATGAAACCAACAGAAAGCGTGAGCAGAACTCCCAAGGAGCTTCCAGTTCTTTTTCTTCATCCACTGATCTCTCCACACTGATGAAATCATATTTATGGGGGGACACCAAAAAACCAGAAATTTATTTATAAAAATTGTGTATTTATTCTCACATGTTTAAACTTAAGTCACCTTCAAAATACTCTCCATTTGCTGCAATACACCTATCGAGACATTTTTCCCCCCTGCTCAAAATGGTTTTGAACTCATTGATTTTGACACCTTTTAGTGCTTCTGCCGTTTTTTTGTTTCACCTCTTCCACATTAGCAAAATATTTCTCTTTGAGGATTTCTTTCATCTGGGGAAACAACAAAAAACGTCACTGGGGGCCAGATCAGGTGAATAGGAGGAGTGGGGTATGGGGTCATGCCATTTTTGGTCAAAAACTATTGAACACTCAGCGTGGTGTGGGCAGGTGCACTGATAAATCATCCATCTTGAAATGGGCAAACGTGTTGAAAGAGTCTTCAAAAAAATTCACTAAAGCTGAATTCTGCCTCTCACAACAATGCCATCTAGTACACTGATACAGATGGGTTCCTAGAACACTTACCTAGCAGGGGAAGCCTGTACTGTAAGGGCCAGTCCTCCAGAAGGTAACTCCTTTTTGGGGTGGGATTCCCACTTGTAAGCCCCTAGTGAAACTTGTTCACACAGTGTTCCTTTCAGACTTTTGTCCTGTAAGGGAGAAAAAAGGGATTCCAAAGAGCTGATTTTACTTTTATTGTTGGAGGCGTCTGAGTTCTGTCTGTGCAAAGAACATTCCACTAATTAGTCAGCCAGTCAGTGAGTTAGGGCTGCTTGGCTTTTAAGGGAATAAGCATTGTACAGAGTGTAAGTACCACTGACAGTTGGGATTTCTGCTTTTAGTTTGCTAACACTGAGTTCCTCTCTGTCGTGATCAAAAAAGTCCAGCCCTTCTGTGGTTCCAGGCAGCAGTGAACATTAGAACACAGGCCTGTGTGTGGGATGGAAGAGGAAACCATCACAAGACAGGTCTGGGATAAACTGCAGGGCTGAGCAGCGAGAGAACAGACTTTGTACAGATACCAAGGAGTGAATCAGAATTTTTTGGCTCATTTACACCAGTCATTTGCGCTGGCTTGGCTCATTGTCCTTGGTCGTCTTTAACTTTTTCCTCTGTTCTCATGTGACTTGTCATAATCAGTAAAGTGTAGCACATGGGTTTAGAATCAAACAGACATAAGTTCCAATCCAACTCTCCCTGTCTCCTAATCTAAGCCTCAGTTTCTTCATCTGAAAAATGGGGATAATAATAGCATCTAGGGTTACCGTGAGGATTAGCCACAGTAACGGATAATGATTTCCTGGCCAATTACCTAATCAATGATGGTTACTCAGGAGTTTGTTGCCCTCCCTGGTCCTGATTTTGCTGCCAATTGCTGTGAGACTTTTAGCAACTTATTTAAATGTTCCTGGCCTCAGTTTTCCTTATCTTTAAATTGGGTAGAAGACCACAAAAATGCCTGCTCCCTGGAATGTTCTCAGGTGTGTCTGGACAGATGTTCCTATTGTTGTGGATGATGGCCACCACTCTCACACCTGCCCGATAGCTCAGTGGTGGACTTCACAACCACGGCCATTGTGCAATGGAAGAGTGTCAGGCTTCTGTCTGAGATGTCAGGAAGTATGTCTTTCTGGAGGTGAGAAAAACCTGTGTACATACTCTTTGCATGTGGATATCCTGAAAGCAAATAGTAAAATTGTTTGCCTTTGCAAAGTGTGATGGTTAACATTTATGTGTCAAAGTGACAGGGCCACAGAATGCCAGAATTCCTGTCAAACATTATTCTAGGTGTATCTGTCAGGGTTTTTCTGGATGAGGTTCACATTTGAATCAGTGGAGTGAGTAAAGCAGATTGCCCCACCCAATGTGGTGGGTTCCATCCAGCTGAAGGCCTGAATAGCTCAAAAAGGCTCAATCTCCCAGGACTAAGAGGGAACTCCTTTTGACTGATTGCTTCATACTGGGATGGCAGTCTTTTCCTGCCTTTGGATTTGAACTACAACATCAGCTCCTCCTGAGGCTTGATCCTACTCACCTTCAGACTGAAACTTACACCATCAACTCTCTTGGGTCCAGTTTGTAAATCTTGGGACTTGTCAGTTGATTCCTCAGAATAAATCTTTCTCTCTCTGTGTGTACATATATATATATGTGTGTGTGTGTATATATAAATATATACCTACATATAATGTCTATATATATAGTGAACTCTCTCTATATCTCTAATATGAACTCTATTGGCTTTGCTCCTCGGGAGGACCCTGCTATAGAACATCTCTCAGGTGTCATCTTCCCTCTCTCACTGCTTCTGTCTTAATCCAGGCTCTTCTTATTTTAAATACAAACAACAGCAGTAAAACTGATCTTTTAGTTTTTAGCCTTTGATGAATCTTTCTAACATTTTAATTACCTCTCGTCTTTTTGATACAAAAATACCCAGTGGTTCCATCACATCCTAGACAAACCGAGGACCACTCAGTCTGACATTTAAGACCCTCTAACTGGGCCCACTTTATTGTACTTCCTGCCGTCCCCCTCACAAACTCCTCATTCATCCACTAGGATCTCATTGCTATTTTTCAAAGACAAGGTGCATATTCTCAACTCCCAGCTTTTGTCCATGCCATTTGTTCTGCCTGGCATTCCTTTGACTTCAACCTATCCGAACTACAACCTCATTTTATTTTTTAAAAAATTTCATTTACTTAATTTTAGAGAGAGGGAAAGTGAGGGAAAAAGAGAGGGAGAGGAACATCGATGTGAGAGAAAAACATGAACCTGTTGCCTCTCATATGTGCCCTGACCAGGGACTGAGCCCACAACCCAGGCACATGCCCTGAATGGGAACTGAGCTGGTGACCCTTTGCCTTGTGGGATGACCAACTGAGCCAGCTAACTGAGCCCCATCGGTCAGGGCAACATGCCCTGGTTTTAGCTGTGAGGTCATTATAGCCATTACACCACTGGTTTGGGAAGCAAGTGCCTGAATTTCCGAGCTCCAGAATGGCCACAATAAGTGGAACAGGGAGGAGAAGCAGAGATGATAGGGCAATGATCTGATAAATCTTTGAGATGTTAAAGTTATGGCAATAGCATTTTTTTTTGTTTGTTTCTTTTTTCAAAATCACATTGGATTTCACTGAAAGACATGTTCAGGAGATATGTTTCTTAAGACTTTCTGTTTCATAGGCATCTGACAATCTTCTCCAATTCTAATTTAAAAAGTAGGAATAGTTTTTATTCTAGTTAGAAAAGAGTAAGGAATGAAAAGATAAAACTAAAAAATTAAGATTGGAAACAAAGATTTAGAAAAGTAACAATTACCTTATTACCCATATTTCTACAGACATTACTACTGATATTTCAATGTATATCCATTTTGGCCTTAAAAGTGACATTTTAAAATTTTTTTAAAAAGAATTATATCATGTATATATTTTTTAAAGCTTTTATTTATTTATTTTTAGAGAGGGAAGGGACGGGGAGAGAGAGAGGGAGAGAGAGAAACATCAATGTGCGGTTGCTGGGGGTCACGGCCTACAACCCAGGCATGTACCCTGGCTGGGAATCGAACCTGCAACACTTTGGTTCACAACCCGTGCTCAATTCACTGAGCTATGCCAGCCAGGGCTCTCATGTATATTCTTTAATACATTTTTGTACATTATATTTAACAATATTGTGAATGTCTTCCATATCAATAACTATAGATCTAAATAATAATTTTAGTGACAATTTAAGTGTATACTGGAATGTATTTAATCAATTCTGTATTGATTAATATTTAGCTTATTTCAATTGTTCAGTTTCATATACTACCCCATCATGTACCAATTATCTTCTTGAAAGAAATTTTTCAGCCCTGGCTGGTGTGGCTCAGTTGGTTGGAGTGTTGTCTCATAACCAAAGGTTGTGGGTTTGATTATAGGTCCAACCACACATCTAGGTTACGGGTTTGATTCTCGGCCTGGGTGTGTACAGGAGGCATCCAATCAATGTTTCTCTCTTATATCAATGCTTCTTTCCCTTCCCCTCTCTCTAAACACAATGAAAAAAAAAATGTCCTGGGGTGAGGATTTAAAAAAAAAAGAAAATTTTTCAATGTATGGCAGTGTAATTTTTATAGTAGGTTTGGAAAATTGTATTAATTTTTAGAAAGAAAATTTGTAGGTGTTCAAAAACAGAGGCAAATAGAGAGATAAGCAAAAAGAAAATAAAATAACTCACAAGTCCATTCCCTAGAGATAAGCTACAGCACTCCATCCTGGAGTTGCTGGAACACTTACTGCAGTATTCTACTGATTTTCTACTTTCCTGTGCCCAAGTGGTCAAAATTTTATCTGGACACTCATGTTGTAAAACTTATTGATGCCTTCACATTTTACACATTACTATTTTTCTTTCAGGGCTTATATATTAGGTATTTCAGCAAAATCAAGATTAATTCTAGCATGATACATTACAAATGTTAAGAGGGAAAAATCATACTTCTACTGCTCCATGTGTTATCATCTATATATTTTTAAATTTTGGCATTTTTATTGTATTTTTCCATTGTATTTATCCCCCCACACCCTCTTCCACCTGCACCCGCCCCCTCCCTGCTACAATCACCACACTGCTGTCTCTGTGCACGAGTTCTTTCTCTCTCTCTATTTTTCTTTCTTTTTTTAAGCTTCAGGTTCCTGACTTGGAAGATGGGACAATGCCACACTGCTGTGTCACTGCTCTCCAGACACACAGAGGTCATCATGCTGGGATTATGTGTTAGGAACTTTCCACCCACACACATCATTGGCTTTCTGAGGAAACAGTCTAGCACTTATCTCTGGATCATTCCATCTCTTTATCTCCTTTTTTATTGCCCTCCATTACCCAGCACTGTGCCTGGTGACACCCTGAGTTCAGGGACCCCTCTCACTCTTCTTTAGATTTCACTCTGTGTAGCATGGTGCCTGACTTATAGCAATTTGAACCAAATTATCCATTGGAATAATAATGGATGATAAGAGAAACGGAGACACATGACTTTCATGGGACCTTGTGTGTTCATGGGGCTTTTTCTCCTCTTAAAAAAGGTTAAAAATCATATTTTATAATTGTAGTGGTATAAAGATGAAGATCATTTGGGCCATATGCATCAGTATATTATTCCATTTTCTTCTGCTTTTTAAAATAAATAAAACACTTTCATACTCACTGTGTCTAATGGGTAAGGTGCCCATCTGTGTATTGAAAGCTAAGGTCAAATATATGCAATTCCAGAGAGAAATTCTTCTGGAATTGGCCAGAGTTTTTCACTTTCCCACTATAAGAGCTTGCTATAGTTCAAGCTATCTGCTTATCCATATTATTCTCATGAAATAATTATGCCATCCCTGTGTTAATTACTACTATGATTTCTCATTTTACAGAAAAGTAACCAAGAATACAGGCACAAAATTAAAGCTGAAGTCATTTGGTGGGGCTGGAGGAGTTTGCATTTATCCTAATAGTTATGAGGAGACAGTAGAGGGTTGTTAGCAAGGACTGAGAATCATTGCAAAACTGGGGTATTAACAGAAGCAAGAAATCAGGAGGGTACTGGAGATGGAGAAAAGTGGCAGGGTGGAGAGATGATGAGGAAGTTGAATGTTCGGGGCTTGGTGTCCAGGTGGATGTCAAGGTGGTAACAGAGAGTTTGGGGTTCGTGTTCTAGCATCTGAAACACCCTGTGATCTCTCTTCCCTGCATCTCTGCATGTCTTTTAACTGGACCCTTCTTCCTCCCTGTTCACCCAAATCACGCTGTTCACCATTCCACACTCAGTGCAGGCATCTTCTCCTTGGAAACCTTCCACAGCTGCCAGAATCCAGCGGGAAGGAAGTGACTAGTTACATAGGTGTGAACAGGGTTCAAAGAAACCAAAAAGTGGTGGTACAGCACCCACAGCTGGTACTACTGTTACCATCCCAGTGGCTAGAAAGGGTCAGGGGAGAGAAGTCTCTAGACCCCAGAGGAAAGGGTTGTATGGTGAAATCCACTGGGCAGGAGCTACATTCTTCAAGAGGTGGGGGCGAGGGATACAGCCACTCTGCAATGACCTGAAATGAGGAACTCCAGAGAGTTAACACCCCAGCCTTGCCCTCATCCCTCTCGCTCATCTCTTGCTGGGGCTTCCCATTCGTCAAGTCCAACTAGAAGCAGCAGGCACTGAGAGCACTGATGTCATCCCTGCAGGCCAGCCCCCAGGGCACAGAGTGGGGAGAGTGGGAGGGGGAAGACCCACACACTTTCCCTGCCTCCCTGCCTCCAGTTCCAGCCTTGGTCAGCAGCCTCTCCTATTGGGCCCCACAACTCTGTGTGGTTCCCACCTTCACAGCCTTGCTGTGTCCCCCACATCCCCCAGGCCCCATGCACACACATGCACGCTGGACTGTGCATTCCTCATGGGACTGTCTGCCCCATCTTATTCATCTTTGTATCTTTCATGCTTAACACAGAACCTAGCACATAGCAAGGGCTCCAAAACTGTTGAATAAAAATCCCTTTTTATCAAATGCAGATTTTGTTTAGAAAGTAACTTCTTAGTCTATTATCAGCTGGCACCTCAGGAGGGTTTATGGCAAGAATGAACAAGTTCCAGTATTATAGGTTTGAAGTTAATGTCCTCAGAAGACGTGTACTTTTTGGGTTGATTTCTTTTTTTCTCCTCCCTCCTTCCCTCCCTCCCTCCCTTCTTTTTCGTGTCATCAGCCAACTAGCCTGCAGCAGCTTTCCTTATGGGGAGGATGAATTCTTACCAGAAATTAACACATGTGGGCAATGACTTCTTCCTTTTGTAACAGAGCTAAGGTGCAGTACTGTAGCTGAAAGCAACAACACCATTTCCTGCAAATCTCTGTAGGATGGGTTACATGGAAAGGTGCATTGGGAAATTAAATTACCAGGTATGTAATTGCAGTAGCACAGAGCTCATAGTTGTTTGAGAGTCTGCTGTGTTTCTGGAAAGAAACAATGTAGCCGTCAGGCATGAATAGCAGTCCAGGCTGTGGACCCTGGCAGTCTATCCCGCCTGCCTTGCTTCTCTATGTTCATGGCCATCCCAGGTCACCTCCTCTTTCTACCTGTCCTAACCGAGAAGTAGGGGAGATTGTTTTGGGAGCAATTTTCATCACAACATACTACTCTCTAGCTTAGTGTTCAAACCCTTTTGACAAGTGTTTCCCACTCCACCCTTGGTAATGTAACATGTCCCTTGTCATTGGTTCTCAGTCATACACCTGCCACTCCTCTTGCTGTCTATGATTAAAAGCAAACCTCTGTCTTCACTTCACTGTGAATACTCACCACTCCCCATACTTAGTAGGCACTCAAGGGGGATTTCTGATTAATAATTCCACTTAGCCATTAACCTACTCCATATAAGTCACCATAGTAACCCCACACCTTGCTAAAAAATGATGGCAGTAGTGTGTAATGACTTGGTTTCTTCAGCCACTCATCCTGCAGATGAATGACTTTGTCCCCCCCGCCCCCCTGCCCCCCACCACACACGCCACACAAAGCCTGGAGAGCTCTACACACCCTGAAGATTCAGAAGTGCTGCCAGTGCACTACCTGATTCCTCTCTGCCTTCAACCAGAATGTTAAACAATCTCCTGTTTCCACGCCGCACAGAAATAGAGATTGTTCTTCAACTTCAGAAATGTCCTTGGCATGGAATGTGCAAGCCTACCAGTCATGGGAATTCTCTCTCTCTCCACCTTGCAGGGCTGAGGCTGTGATCTTGGTGGTCCTATTCAGGACACCCACCACGGAGTGAATCTCTGTCCCGATTGTCTCGTGTTAAGAAGGGAGTAAATGTTCCCCCAGAACCTGAAGCCAAACCTACAGGAACTCAAGGACTCATTCCATTTTTCCTTCCCTGAGATCCTTCCCCCAGGCAGAGCTGCCATGTCACACATCTCTAGGTAAGGGGTGCTCCCAGGTGGTCAGATGTGGTGGGCCTGATGCCGAGCACTGTCTTGAAATGCAGCGAGCCCAGTGACTATGCTGTATGTCTTTGCTCCTTCAGATGCACTCTTTCATCTTCTCTACTCTGCTCTGGGTCCCAGGAAGCAGACCTGTATGGATTGTATCAACTCTTTGAGCCTCCAACTTCCCATTGGATTATGGGAAGCACTGGCAGGAAATGCAAAGGTAGGGCAGGAGGGGATGGCCAGACAACCTGCAGGTTGTCTGCAGGTTTGTGGGTTTGCAGTTGAAGGCCACAGCTCCTGCCATGCAGCCTTTCCACTCAGCTACTTTCTCAGAATCCTGGCAAACACTCTGATTACCTCAGTCTTTCCAGCACCAGGGGACTGTGTTAGCCCTTGTTACCTTCCTCATTCTAAATGGTTCCTTTAGTAACCTCTTTTCACTGGACGCAGTGTAAGTGTGCCATCCCTGCGTTCTGGCTGCAACCCTGACCTATATAATGGTAAATAAGTCAGGGCTCACAATAGCATGCAGGAGAGACAGACAACAAACACAATAGCAAATACAATTTATAGAATGTTCCATAGTGATAAGGGCCCAAAAATGCTAAAATAGGGTAATAGAAGGAGAGGATCTAAGGGAGACGGCTCCTTGCCTAAACTGGCCTGGGAGGGCCATTCTGACGAGATGACATCAAACCTAAGAATGTGATGAGAACGACAGCTGCACAAACATGTGAGGAAGGAACATTCCAGGTGGGGGACAACAAATGCAAAGGCCCCCTGATGGGGAAAAGTTTGTACAGGATGGAACCTAGTAGATAAGAGAAAAGGAGGAGAGGAGGTCAGGGAGATGGGCTTAAAGGAGTTTGGATATTATCCTAAGAGCACTGACAAGTCATTATAGAATGTGTGGCAGGGAATTTGTGATGGTCACTAGACTGACAGGAATCAGAGTAAACAATGAAAGGGTTTAACTGAAGAGAACAGAAGGGGAGGACTACAAACCTAGGAGTGGGCAGGGTTAGGAAACCCAAAACGGTGGTGAAGCACACAGGGACTTGCAGCAGAGGGAAGCTGTCACCAGCCCACACCTGGAGGGGCTGAGAGGAAGCTTCCCTGGCGTCTGGGAAGAAAAGGAGCCATGCCACGGTGGCCACCAACAGATGTGTCAGGTGGTGACTCCCAGAGTCTGTTAGGAAGATTTGTAGAGTGGAGATGGAGTGGGGTTAGGACATGGCCCAGCCACATGAGGGAAGAGTGCCGGTGAGGATGGGTGACACAGGAGATCAGAAGGAATTTCTCTTCTGATGACCACCATTATTTGCCAGCAAATATTTGCCAGTTCCAATATTTGCTGGCAAACCCTAACAGTTTCCATGAATGATACCACCTTCAGGATTCAATCAGGAAACTGAGATAGTTAGGGGAAGTCAGGAACAAGCAGCAGGGACTGGGTAAAAGGGCATGCCAGCCCACGGAGGTGGTTGGGGGCCAGGCATTCCACTGAAGTGTTACACCAACTGGATTCAGGAGGTCCCTGGAGCCAAAACACAGTGTCAGGGATGATTTGTTCAGTCAGCTTCCCAGACGTGCAAAACTTCCCCAATTACTTTTACTGATGTGCTCCTATTGCTGATGGCGGCCAGGAAAGGCATCAGATGCTAGTTTGGGCTGAAGGGAGGCCTGGCTGCTTGGCACGCACCTACGTGCATGGGGAGGGGCGTCCTTCTACTGGCCCGCCCAAGCTGGCAAAGAGAGGTGGCGTCCAAACCTTTGTTCCTAAATATAGAGAGCACAGGGCTATTATTATGACTAAATTGTAGGGAAAGAAAACACTTTGGGAGTTACTCAGGAAAAGTAAATGTATATAGTTTTTTTTCTCCTCTCTTCTGGCTTCTATCTTGTAGTAAGATATATCTAAAAAACAACAACACCAACAATAACAAAGAGAGTGTTTCTCTCTTAAGCAACCTCAGCGGCCCTCCACTCACATTGACCTTATATGGTGGTTTCCAAATGTTTTTAGCAGCAGAACTCTTTACAAACAAAACCTGCCACAGAATCTTGATATATAACACAGGCCACAGTCCTGAGCCAGTTCCTCGACCCCTGATTCCAGCCAGTTCTAGCAGGGTCATCCTGAGTGTGTGTGAGCGTCAGTGAGGCTCATTGAGGTATAATTTGCATACAGTAAAATTCACCCTTTATAGGATTCCAGTTAGATGGGTGTTGGCACAGTCTTGTAATAATACCACAATCAAGACCCTGAACAGCTCCACCACCACCCAAATTTCTCCATCCCCCACTAATCTGTCTGTCCCTGAAGTTTTGCTTTTCCAAAATGGCAGATAAATGGAGTCATACAGTATGTAACCTTCTGTGTCTGGGTTCTGACACTTGGTCTAACGCCTTTAAGATCCATCCATGGCTTTGCATGTATCAGTAATTTGTTTCTTCTTATTCCTACACAGAAGTCTATTGTTCTTGTGTGGTTTCCAATGTTGTTGTTTAGCTTCTGATTCTTTTCTATGTAACATAGAAAGCTCTCTATTCAAAGAATTTTCTTTCTTCCTTAAAAATACTGAGACTGAAAATGCACATATGGAATGAGGACATTTGACCCCAGAAGTGTCACCACTATGCCACATTTTTACATCAGATAAAAGAGCTGGCTCCCTTAGCATCCCAAGTACCTCTGACTCTTCCCAGGACCAGAATTCCTGGGAATTTTCTAATTGAAGCTAAAGAGTACTGCTTGCTTTTAATTTTTTTAAAATTATAATTAACAGATGAGTCTTTAGGCTGGGGAAAGAATGCAGGGGAGTGCATTTGTTCAGAAGTAGGTGGTGGCTGCTAATGGCCTTCCCAGGACAAAGAGATGTGGCCCAAACACAAATTCCATATGAAAACTTCCCCTTTGGCCACTGTTCATGTGGCCACAGAGTTACATGAATCTTTTGGATTCTCAGTTCTGCTGTCTGACAAATAGCTTTTGTTTTCCTCTCAAAGACCATGCCACCCTCTGACCACATCACTAAATTAGCACCTGTGTGTGGAGAATGACGTGGGGGAGGAGGTGGAGTGGGGAAGTGCTCAAGGCCAAGTCAGAGAGTCTTGGGTGTCCTGCTCCAAAGTTTGGATACTGCCCTATAGCAAACAGGAATAAGCAAAGGGGTCCGGGTAGAGGAGTGTCAGTATGAATTCTGGAAATCCTTCTTCTGTCTAAAGGAGGGACATCTGTTGGAGGATCTGCCGTGGTTCCCATGAGAGACAATGATCGGCAGGATGATACAGAGAAGAGACTCCATTCTGGGGATACATGGGATGTAGAATTGACAGGAGTCAGGAAGAAGGGTGAGAGAAAGGAAGGTGCAAACAACTTCATTTAGCTGCCTCAGTAACACTGTAATGTGGGTGTCATTATGCCCACTTTGCAGATGGCAAAACTGAACTGAATGAGGTGAAATAACTTCCCTGTTGCTTACACAGTCAGTAAGCTAGAACACATAGCACAAAGTATTGAGACACTGCACACAGGCATTACTCAGGCATGTGTGACAGAAATGCATTTAATGAATTGTAGAAAACTACCTTAAATAAACCAGAAACTATGCTTTGGGGAGAGTATCCTTGAGTCATTGGAGAGCGATATTTGGGCAATATATATACTACCAGTGAGATTTTAAAAGGGTTTGCCCTGTTCTCATTCTCTTCACTCATCCTCTGTCATTTTGTCCTTCCTCCTGCATCTGGGAAAGAGAGATTTGTATAATAATGTGTTAGCATTTGAGGGCATTTCAGGAAGCCTGCTGCCAGCTGCCTCTTCGGACACAGACACATTCCCCCACCATTATTTTATTCTTTTTGGGTAAGTGGCCTCCTCCCCACTTCCCGACTGCTTTGGAGATAAAAGACGACAGTGAGGAATTTACCCTTTCCCCCATAATATTGTGGCTGTAATTTAAAGCAGCCATAACTCATGTACAGAACTGTGACTATAATATCATGGAGAAAGCCATCATTCAAAACCCAAAGGAAGAAACGTGGAGTCCTGTTTCTTCCAGCTATAAATTGCCTCAAAATCAGCAGTCAGCTGCTGGCATAACCAGACAATGGAAAGTAAAGTTCTGAAAAGTCACCCATGGTAAATTGGTTTTTGTTTTCCTTTTCTCCCTTTTTCCACATCTTCCCTAGAGTCAACATAGTTTTCTGTATTGGAACATGACCAGGACTAGATCATTGATCCTTACTGAGCTAGAATGTGACTTTCCAAATTTGGGTGATGTCCTAAAAGATTCTTAGAGCTGGATTAAATTTGCAGAGACTAGAGCTTGGTCAATTTGGCTTGGGTAAAACCAAATAGTTCTGTGAGGATACCAGTCTGGATTCTGCCAGGAGCCATGGTGTCTGTTTTTCTATTGTTCCTAGGGCAGGGTGTTCCAGATCAGTAATTTCTCCCACCTTGTTCTGGTCCATGCTTCCCAGCTGTGGGCAGATAGAACAGTCTATGCTATGGTAAAAATTCACTGCTCTAGTCACACTCTGGTGAGCTCACATAAGCATTCATGAATCCCCTAAAACCTGCTCTCCTCATGTCCTGCCATTGTTAGCTCTCTCAAGTATGCATATTTATACATGGGTATGAACACCTTCCATGCCTTGAGAACATTCTGGATACTTTTTGCTCATTATATTATCTCCTTTAATCTTTGCTATAACTCTTGACAGTTAGATATTATCATTCTCATTTTATAGTTGAGGAAATTAAGTCAATGAATGAGTCAGTGAGTAAGGAGAAGAAAAGTTCTAACTTAGGTCAATGGAGCTCATCAAGCAGGTGTTCTTGTCTCTCTTGGTTCACAATTCTGTCAAGGGGTAAGAGGTATAGGACCTCTGTTAGAAAAAGGAGACAAAATTATCATAAATGCTATTGAATGTATAAATGTTTAAATCAAATATTACCTATTTCTGAGATATTATAGAAGTTCATAATTTCCTAATGTGCTTATGCCTCCAGACTTGTGAGTTCAGGCTCTAGGATTAGATGGCTTGAATTCAATCTCAGCTGTCACTTCTTACCAGTGTGACTTTGGGTAATAAAATCAGTAACTTCTCTGTGCCTAGGTTTTCTCTTCTTGAAATGCAGATTCTAAGTAGTATTCACTTTTATAGGGTGGTTTTGATTTTTAATGAGAATAACTGATGCAAAATGTCCAACACAGGCATGGCACATAGGTTGTGGGGTTGACTGTTACACTGGTGGCCCCAAATGAACCATGTCTCTGTGTTTGAGTCCTCATGTAGTACCTGCCCTGCCACTGTCTCTGCACTTGGCTAGGGGACTTGCTTTGGCCAATGGGATACTAGCAAGTGGAATAGATAAAGAGTCTTTTTTAAAAAAGATTTTATTTATTTATTTTTAGACAGAAGGGAAGGGGGGAGAGAGAGAGAGAGAGAGAAACATCAATGTGTGGTTGCCTTTTGAGCACCCCTCAACAGGGACCTGGCCCAAAACCCAGGCATGTGCCCTAAGTGGGAATTGAACCGGCAACCCTTCACAGGGCTCACAGGATTCACAGGCCAGTGCTCTATCCACTGAACCACAAAAGCCACAGAGTCTTTTATTTTTTGAAGATTTTATTTATTTTTTAGAGAGAGGGGAAGGAAAGGAGAAAGGGAGGGAGAGAAACATCAATGTGTGGTTGCCTCTCATGTGCCTCCTACTGGGGACTTGGCCTGCAACCCAGGCATGTACCCTGACTGGGAATTGAACCAGCAACCCTTTGGTTCGCAAGCCCATGCTCAATCCACTGACCTACACCAGCCAGGCACAGAGTCTTAATAAGTGGGTGCACACAGGTGTTTGTCCCTTTGGAACACTTGCACCTGGAGCCTTGAGCAACTATATAAAGAAATTAGGCTAAGCCCTGGCTGGTGTGGCTCAGTGGATTGAGTGCTGGCCTGTGAATCAAAGAAGTTAGGCTATCCTGTTGGTGAGACCTCCTGAAGAGAGAGAGAAATGTCATGAACAACCCTAGGTGTTCCAGCCATCCCAGCTGAGGCTCCAGGCAGTCATCTTGGATATTCTAGCCCCAGCAGATGCCATGAGGAGCAGAAGAACCACCAGCTGAGCCCAACAAACCCATAAAACCCTAAAAAAAATAAAATATTGTTTAAAGTCACTGCATTTTGTAGTGGTTTGTTACACAGCACTGAGATAAAATGCACTCCATAAATGTCAGCTGTTTTTAAAGTTATCATTATTATTCATTGACTTTTTAAAAAAAATAACATTAAGACATGGAAGCTATGTTCCTCTTTTAAAAAAATTAACATTAAGACATGGAAGCTATGTTCCTCAGTAACTCATTCACTCAGCAAAAATGTACTGTGTTCCTACTCTGGGCAGAGCAACGAGGTCTTGTCTCCCATTTTTAAAGTATGGTGTTTTCTCCCCAAGTGTTCCTTCATAGGAATTTTGAACTCTTAGAGTTACAAAATAGAAAAATTGAAATATCTCTTCCTGTTGCAATTATTATTTATTGAGCAACTGCAATGTTTATTCATTTTTTAAACATTTTAAAAATGCATGAGGGAATTAGTAAATAACAAGACCTTATTTTTTACATATGGATTCTTCTTGATAGGAAGTTCAAAGATACTGAACACTACATCAAAACCATAGACTCTCCTAGATGAAAGGGCCTCTGTAAGGTCAGCCAGTCAGTTCTACTCTAGGTAGGCTTTCATCTCTGCTCCCCTGAGAGCTTCCAAGGCTCCTGTTTTTAAAGTTCTGGGAGCAGTGAGCCCTGGGTAGCAGCCACAGAGCCCTTCCTGTGCAGGGCTGGTGTTTTCAAGGGAAACAAGGGGCACTGTTAACTTTGCCTCTCTTTCAGGCTCCTACATTATGGGCTGCTGTAATTTAGGGTCATGTTTGTAGCTGTTAAGTACCATTTGGTTGAAAGTCATCCACTCCTTACCAGTCACACACAGCTTCTACTGGGCATACAAACAAAATGAGTTAAAATTGTGCACAGAAGAAGCTTACCCTTCCTCCCTGCGGTTCTTTCTTTGCCGGGACCTACTGGCCTTCCTTCATCCCCTTGAAGATTGGTTGGATTTCAGTTGTTTACTGGACAAATGAGTTTTGGCCTTGCATTATTTCCCCTCCTAATGTTTGCATTTTTAGCTATATATAGATATAGATATCTGATATATGTAAACATATATAAATCACCCAATTATAGAATTAAAGGTTTAGTGCCCTATTAATCTAATTTCAAAATCAGAGAGACAGAAAGTGGAGTCTATTCCAATTCCTCACATTTATTTGCTCAGTCATTTTAATTTATGAATGGGGGTAGGAGTGGGGGTCAGAAAGGGACCAGGAAAAGCATTTGGCCTGGAGACAAACATTCACAATAAAACTCAAATTTAGACTTTTGACATTGTTTCCAAATGAGATTATAAATAGTTATAGACACAGATGCTTTTCATTTGACTCTGAACTTATGTCCCATGATTGAGCTGTGTTACCTTTTGGGTGCTATGAACTTAATTAAAGAAAAACAACTCTTTTAATTACCTGTGAGTGGCACAATTATATGTCATTGTGTTTTTTGAATTAAAATTACAATGTTAATGTAAACATTAAAATATACCACAGTTTTAGGATCCTGCTTTGATGGTTCCTTAAAGTAACAATAGCTAAGTATTTATGAGTCTTTATCATGTGCTAGGCACTTAGCAGGATACTCCACAATAAGCCTGTGAAGTAGGAACTACCATCCCAGTTTACAGCTGAGGAAACTGAGGCTCAGGCACCTTAAGAATTATGCCCAACGGTCCACAGGTGATTAAGCACAGAGTTGGGGTTTGAGCACAAACACTCTGGCTGTAAAGCTTAGGTGTCCAACTTCCCAATCTGCTGTCTCAGTTTCAAAATGCTCTGTGCATGGAGAGGGCTCCTTGTGTCTCCTAGAGCAGGAAAAGAAGGAGAAGACAGGCATGGGAGTGATGCCAGAAAGGACGGGCCAGGCACGGCCTGTGGGGCTGCTGAAACACCATTTGCAGCACCTGCTGGAGCAAGGTGGGTGAGTTTTCAAGACTCTCCCAGTCCCGAGCCTGTCTCCCTGGCAGTCTCCCAGCCTTGGCCCTTCACTATGCTCCTGCTCCCTTCAGTTTCTCCCTCTTGTTCCCAGCTCTGTCCTCAACATTTTGACCAAAGATTGCATATTCTGCAAAGATTGCAGGTCAAAGTCCTGCATATGGGGGTCCTGAATCCTTCCTTGTGCATGGCATTCTCTCTCTGGCCTGAACTGCACCCCACTCTCAGATCCTGTCTCTGGCCTTGGGCTCCTCTGTAGAGGCCACACCAGCCCCTGTGTTAGCTGTGGAAAACCTGGAGCCAAGGATTTCTGTTATCTCAAGGTTGGACCTGGCCCTCCCAAACCAAGGCTCCAGGGAGTGGAGGAGTGTGGGAGAGGAGAGCAGCCTGCTGGTGAGAGGAGGGCAGGGGGCACAGGAAGCCCTGTCTGCACACTTAGGGCCTTGTAAGGAGGGGAGTGTGGGGGAGGTGAGTATCTACATCGTGGGCTGTGTCCTAGAACTCTGCTAATGCTGCAGCAGCTGATATTACTTCTGTGTGCATGGGCAGTGACGTGGAGACAATACCATTCACTGGGCTGCTGGCAAGCCTGGGCTACACAAACATGCCTGGTCTCAGCCACTGGAATCATGGAAGTCCATGGGAACAGATGTTGCCGGCATTGCAATGGCCTACAAAATGTTGAGGCCTGAAAAAAGTAATTGGTTAAGCAACAGAAAAGGAAATCATAAAATACAAGTAGATGTCTAATTAATGGCCTCTAACCCATAACAGCATATCACCAAGTCAGCCACAAGTCAACTCATGTGTAGATAATATGTATTTAATATGGAATGTGAGTGATTTCCATGTGATTTAATATGTTCGCAATGTTTTTAAACTGACACTGACATCAAAGGGCTAGGCCCCTCTGAGGAAGCTAGCAGCAGGGACAGGATGACATGTATTGGAGGATTCCTATGGATGGGAGGTCACAGGTGGGCACCATAGATCCTTAGAAAGGCAAAGTGAGACAAAGCATCCCTATCAAAGATGCCCATGTGTTCCCCAAGTGAGCCCCTTTCTTTGGCCCCACAAATCATAAGTAAAATTCCAAAATTTACAATCTTGGTGCAATTGAATTTCTTGCAAGGAGAGTAGGTCAGGGATTGGAGGAGAGTAGGTCGAGAGTAGGAGGGTGGAAGTTGCCTCTCTCAGGATCTTTGAAACTGAACCCACCCCCACCCGTTCCTACCTGTGTGTCTAACACCTTCTTGTAGTTTCAGGAGCCACTATCTGACTCCAGGACAATGGCAAGTACCTCCTACAGTGTCTTCTGCTTTCTTCTAGTCTTCTTTCCACAAAACAGACACAATAGTCTTTAAAAAGCATAAAGCAGAGCCCTGGCCAGCGTGGCTCAGTTGTTTGGGAGTCGCCCTGCAGACTGAGAGGTCACAGGTTCAATTCCCAGTCAGGGCACATGCTTGGGTTTCAAGATGTGTCCCCATTGTGGCTTGTACAAAAGACAACCAATCAATATTTCTCTCACACATTGATGTTTCCCTCCCTCTCTTTTCCTCTCCCTTCTTCTCTCTCTAAAAGCAATGAAAAAAATGTTCTCAGGTGAGGATAAAAAATTCATAAGGCAGACTCTTCAGCCCCCACCCCCCAACACTAAGAATAAACTCCCATCTCTTTCCTTGGGTTTTGACAAAGTCATTGGTGATCTGGTCCCTGACAGCTGCTCATCCCTCATTATCAGCCCCTCTTTCCCCGGTGCAGCAGACCTAGCCACACTCACTCTCCCTGTGTCTTCTTCACTGAGGCCCCCAAAGCCTTAGTGGTTCCCTTTGCTTAGAACCCCTCCCTCACATCTGCCCGCCACCAAGCTGAGGTCACAGGCATTGGCCAACCTGTCAGGAAGGACTTCCTTGACTTCACCCAGGGGAAATTCACTGCCTGTACCTTCTCTACATCACAGGGCCTCATACTATGCTGTTTCATTTTCCTCATCAAACTTTTCACTATCTATAACTATCTTTTCATGCACAGTATTCTTTTACTTTTGTTTGCTTAGTATTCTTTTACCTTTGTTTGCTTGTTTGCTTATCTCCCTCCTACTAGATGTAAGTTCCACCAGGACAGGGACTTGCCTGTGGTTTTCACCATTGCATTACTATTGCTTTATAATAATACCTGGGTGTTGCTGGTGGTGGATAATTGCTTGTTGAAAGCATGAGTAAAACAGTAAATACATGAGCCTGAACTGATGTGGCCCATAGGAGCATCAATATCATGGGGATCTCT
This sequence comes from Phyllostomus discolor, assembly GCF_004126475.2. Taxonomy (NCBI): domain Eukaryota; kingdom Metazoa; phylum Chordata; class Mammalia; order Chiroptera; family Phyllostomidae; genus Phyllostomus; species Phyllostomus discolor. The sequence goes on from NC_040904.2 coordinate 60,125,532, forward strand.
GAGGTCCTTGGATTGGAGGTCAACTAATTTTAACTAAATCTCCAAGGGATCTTCAAGGAACATCTGGTTTGTGTAGGTATTTACTTATACCATATCTCATTGCAAAAGAATTTGCAGTCATTTTCAAAGCTACAGGGCAATAACATTTTAAAAAAGGAACTAAGCATGGAAAAAAACTAAGATAAAATGAGGGCAAGATAAGCAATTAAAATACATATCACAAAGTCTTTTCTGCCTTGCCAGAAGTAGACTGCAGATTTAACTTAATAGCTAGTGGCAGCTCATCTACACTAAAGTTCTTAAAAGGGAGAAAAGTGTAAAGCTTTACTTATTGAATTTTTACCTTAGCCATGAATCATAACAGCTATGAGATGTGTTTCCAATTAATTTTACTGATCTTAGTTATAGCACTAAATATGACTTGCTGTCAATCAATATTTATTGAACATCTGCACTCAAAAGGTTTACACATTCCAATGGAGTCACATGTCTTTCTCATGTGCTGCCATAATAACCTGTCAGGATTCTGATGAGTCAAAGCATTTATGAGGAGTTAGGCCTGCAGGAAGGACAGCTGACAAGCCCCCTGGGTAATGTGGGCCTGTTACAGCCTACTCCCAGTCAACAGAAATTCTTACTTGAGTTTACTTTATAGGCTCCTTAATAATATTGAGGTTCATTTTCTTCAGACTGCCTTCTCAGCCAATTTTTCCAGAGTAAAGACTTTGAATTATTTTTTTTCTGAAATCTATATGTTTTTCAAAATTTTGTTCATCTTTGTTTCTCCATTTGGAAACTTTTTGTGTTCTTTCTCTCCCTCTTTTTTTTCCTCTTTCCCTCTTTCTTCCCCCTCTCCCACTCACACATATTTGAAAGATGGTGCAGCAAAGTGTTGAAAGCCACTGAAAATTCCATGAGTCATGAAATACTGGCCACGTTGTTTAATATTTTTTTGCCTCAGTTATCTGTTTGCAAAACTGGGGCAGGGGTGGGGGTGTATAATTACATTTACCTCCCAGAGAGGCTGTGAGGCTTAAATGCATTTGTATATGTCAAGTGCTTAGAAAAGAGCTTGACACGTGGCAAGCACTTTGGGAACTTTAGCTATTATTATGATTACATGACATTCCCTTTAAAATGATCCCCTCCCCTTTTTCTGTGTTCCTCGGCAGAAACTATATTTATTCCTGTTGTCTTATATTTTCATTTCTCTGAACATTACTAGAATTCCTTCCCCTCTTCTTTGCTTAGAAAACTCCTAGTCATCTTTCAAAACTAATCTTTTGTGTTTCTTTTGAAACTTGAATTGACGCACCTGACTCCTCCTCTGGTCTTCCCTAGCAGCCTATGCCTACCTCTCAATCACAGCATTGCGAGTGCCATGAGGTGTTATTTGTTAGCTTATCTGTCTCCACTAAGGACTGTTGAGACAAGGGCTGGAACTAGCCCCTAGGTGTCTTCAGTGTCTTGCACATTGTTTGCTACATAGTGGTTGTTCAGTTCAAGGCTGGTAGATCTAAGTGCAGAACTGGTGCCGTGGGGAAATCCAACAACAAAAGGACAGCAGTACATTTTTTACACATTTTATACCTAAGCAATTCAGTGTCATGCTTGCTTTTCTACTGGGGCTAAAAGAAATGACTTATTCTTATTCTTTATAATTTAAGGATTTTAACTCATTATTATGGAAGACAAAGCCCTATTTCTCTTGTAAAATATATTTCAGGAAGCAGCATAAAGTGTTGGATAATACTCTTTCTGGGCACTCAATTTCAGCTCCATTTCTGCCCGTCCTAGCTGTGAGATTTGGAGTAAATTAGCTCCTCTTCCTGGACTTTGGTGTCTGCATTAGTAAAATGAGTGTTACAACGCTCGCTTGTCTTTCTGTCTCATTGCCTGTGAACATCAGGTGTGATGGTACATGTGAATATGCACATCACCCCTCTGCAGATGTGAGATAATATGTTATTTGGGGAGAAATATTATTATTTAGACACAGTTAGGCACTTATCCAACTAAGGAGTCAAAAACTATTCTGGCTGCAATGCTAACTGGAGATAATATTCCTTTTGAATCAAGATTCAACTGTAAAGCAATTTGCCCATACATATTTTCAGTTACACCATTTCGTTAGATGTTAACATAAACGGCACTGCTTCAGGAGGCAGGGTGCTAGTGCATCTCAGAGCCATAGTATCTCTGTGGGGCATGTTGAATTTTCCTAGTGCAGATGATGAGTATGTAATTTCACCAAAAGAAGGTGGGGGCAGGGCTGGACAGTCTGGGCAAAGGCCAGGGTGCACACTCCAAACACAGTGCTGTGTGGATTGTGGCTATTTTTATGTGGCAACCGAACCACAAAAACTTACACGCATAATGATTTGTCAGCCAGAAGACATCTACATGCCAGTCCTTTAATTTTTCTTTGCTGCTTTCTAATTTTACTCTGATAATAACAAATGAAACCATAGCACTCCCATCAGAAACCAGAGCATGTCCATGAATAACTAACAGACTACATACAGTTTTCCCAGTGAATGTTCAAAGCCAAACGTGGGTTGGCTTTTGTATATAAATTGCCAGTGCGCCTTTTCCATTCCGGTGGGAGTCCTCCGAAGGGAACATTACAGCTGTGATGAATAACAGTCCCTCTAAAGAAGCTGGCATGAGGCATGCGTTTCATCCCACTGAGTGGAACACTATGCCTGTTGCCAAATGTGCCATGTCTCCCACGATTAAATAAATATATACATATGTCACTTGGCTTTGTTTCCAAGTTCTAGGTGCTATAGAAACCAAGCACTTTATTACTATTGATAATGTTATAGTTATAATAGATGCAAAGCCAAGGAAGGGTGGTTTGTCCTTAGATAGTGCATTTGATCAAATTTCCCACTGTTTGTTACTTAATTGTTACTCATAACATCCTTTAACTCCTTGTGTACCATTACAATAAATGGTAGTATTTTTTCTAATATAAGTTACATCTATGCAGTTAATATTTTAATTAGTGAATCTATAAATATAATGTTTACACCACAGACAATAATAATTAACATTTATTATTTGCCAGGTATTTTCTAATCATGATTAGTCCCATTTTACAGATGAGAAAACTGAGGTTTAGAGAGGTTAAATGACTTCTCTAAATGAAATAACTAGAATTTGAACCAATACCGTTATGTTCTCAAGCTTTTCTATGTAAGTAAAGCATAAAAGTGTTGTTCAATAAATCATTTTTCTTTTTTTCCCAAGCAGTGACAGAATCATAACTCTTTCTACATATAGACTTTTCTTTAGAGGCAACACTCATCAATGATCTCTCAATAATTGTGGTAAGATGTTTTCTTTCTTTTCAAAGTGTTATTAAAAAATAACTCAGGGTATCAGTTAGAATTAAATAGGAGACTATGAGGGCAAATATACAGTTTTCTGTTTCTTTTGAAAATTGCATCAGATGTAAATTTTTGTTGTAAGATATCATTACCTGGCCTCTGGATTATTCCCATAAACTTTAATCTATCTTTCGACTCCACCCTCCTCACCCCACCACTAACCTGAAGGAGTGCCCAGAAGCTTCAGTTTGATGGCCTGGCCCCCAGCCTCACATCTACTCCATTTCCTCACACTTCGCCCCACCCCCAACCCCCACCCAGCCCCAGTGGGCCGGCCGATTTCCTGTGGAATCAAATCCCAAATCCTCACGTCCAAGCCATCATCAATGTGGCTTCATCTTACTTGTCCATTCTTATTCTCCACCATTCAGCAGCTTTTATCCCGACTTTCAACTAAAGCCACTCCTCTGCCTCTCGGACACACGCTGCTCATTCCTGGGTCCACCTTTGCCTATGCAGTCCCGCACTGTGGAATGTTCCCCCAGTATGTGAAGAAGCTGCAAAACCCCTTTCTTCTTTGTTTTCCTTTGAACTTTTTCCTATTGCATATATAGTTATTAATAGTTGAGCTATCAATTATTCCTTTATTGCTGACAGGTAAAGTTTGGACCACCAAATATTATTGTCAGTTCTTTAGGGACGGGTCTCAACTTGTGTTTCCTTTTTGTATCCTCTAGAATATGCAGCACAATGCTAAAGAAATATTAGGTGCTCCATGTGTACTCATTAGGGAATAAATATTAGAATTAGTCAAACTTGGATTTTAAAATCTTGGGTTTCTAATTTGTAATGCACTTATTAACTTTATAATAATTTTATTTCAGTAATGTTCTAAAAGAGTGATTTTCAACCTTTTCCATCCCATGGCACATAAACTAATTACTAAAATTCTGCAGCACACCAAAAAATATACTTTTGCTAATCTGACACAAAAAAAATGGATAGAATTTTGACTCATTCATACCAGATGCTATTATCATGTTGGCTGTTGTTATTTTCTCATTTGACAGTCGAAGGGAAAACATGCCAGTGCCCCTGACTAAATAAATAGTTAGGTATTGCATGTTTTAAAGATCCTTGCTGCACATCAGTTGAAAAATGCTGTTCTAAACAATCTGAAGTGTAAGAGTAAGTATTGAGTTACATAAGGAGTGACACACCCATACAATGAAATACTATGCAATCATTTTAAGCAGTGTTCTTGAAGAAATATTATGGTGTCAAATTCTTTGCACTATACTGGTAAGCTTTTAAAATGTTATAAAAAGTATATATGGAGTAATCCCAATTTGGAAATGAAAGCTTTACTATTAAGAGGATATTAAAGAGTACTAACTGTAAAGGAAAAGACTGATAAAATAGAGTTAACAAATACCTTCTGTTTATCAAAAGATACCTTTAACAAAGTATAAAGGCAAGCCTGACAAGAGAACACAATCTAAAACATAAAAAAATAATTTCTATAAAAAAGAAGACACCACCATTTAAAAGTGAGCAAAAGGCTTGAACAGGAAAAAAGAAGATATTCAAATGGTCAACATCAAATGAAAATGTGTCCAACATCATTCATTATTGGAGAAATGTAAATAAAAACCGTAATGAGATGCCAGGACACACCCACCACATGGCTAAAATAAAAAAAAAAACAACAACAACAATGACAAACAAAACCAATAATATCAAGTATTACCAAGGGCATGAAGCAACTATAACTCTCAAACATTACTAAAGGGAATATAAATTAGAACTATAATTTTGGAAATTTTTTTTTACTGGAGGAGTTCCAGAGATCTCTGACTTCTTCCAATTGGGCCACAGACGTTGGCTTTGGACTTCCCCCCTTTCTGGAACTCCTCACAGTTCCCTTGTGATGGACCCCTTGTTTCTTTGATTCATTGAATTTGATATTTCTTAGTTCATTTCCTATTTTTCTTGGTATATATATTCTTCAATAATTTCCTAAGAAAGGATTGATGGGAGTTAAATTTTTGAGGCCTCCTAGAATTTTGATGGCATTTCTCCACTGCCTTCTAGTATCTGGCATTGCTGTTAATAAAGCTGAGGACATCTTGATTCTAGTTCCACTGAATGTAAACTTGGAAGAAGTGGTTACCAGAAGCTTTTAGATCCAGCTTATCCCTGGTATTCTAGAACTTTTCAATGATTTGCCTTAGTTTGCCACCGCACCCCCCCCCCCCCCCCCATTACCCCTGTCGTCACTATCATTGGCTTCCTGGAGCCCATTCCTTTTCTAAAACTCACACCGTTCGGTTCTGGAAAATTTTTGTATAATTTTCTCCATCTTCCACCATATATCCCTTGTGTTCCTTTTTTGGATTAGAGCTGGCTCTTGAACCTTCTGGGTATTTATCCTTTTTTATTTAATTTTTAAATTTGTGTCACTCCTCTTTGTTCTACTTGCAGTAGATTTCCTTGACTTTATCATGTCACTTTTACTAAAATTTTCATTTTGGCTATTGTATTTTTAATTTCTACGAGTTCTTCCCTCTTATTTGATTATATCTTTTTTCCCAGGTTTGATTTTTTTAATAAATAGATGCAATAGCTTTTTTCTTGGAAGATATAAATATTTCCGTGTTTTCTTCTGCCTTATTCATTATCTCTTATTTACCTACATTCCTTTAGTCTGTATACACATATTCCCCACTTTTTGAAAATTTGTTTTACATCACTTTGCTTTTATGAAAGACCTACATTAGTACAGTTGACACTCAAATAACAAGTTTGTACTGTGCAGAGTTTTTTCAATAAATGCAGTTGGCTCTTGTTCTTGGTATATTCAAGTGTTTTGCCTCTGCGAATTCAACCAGCTGCAGATCAAAAATGGTATTTTTGAATTCCCAACCAGGGATTCCCAACTGGGGACTCACAACTGTGTATCAAAAATACTGTTTCAATCCGAGGTTGACTGAATTCATGGGTGAGAAGAGCCCACTGTAGAGTTAAAAGCTACATGCAGATTTTTAGCTGCATGTGGAGTTGGTGCCCCTACCCCACACATTGTTCAAGCGTCAACTGTACCTGTTTGTGCTAATTGAAAGAAATCCTAAGAGGATTTTTACTTTTACAAAAAAAAAAAAACAAAAATAAAAACAGGCAAAAAGCAAAAATAGAGTTCAGAGCCTATTTTGGAGCAAGCTGTCCTAGAGGCAGCTTACATTGATAAGTGAAAATACATTGTGATACATCATTTCTACTTTATATGGGCTGCGTATTTATCATATCATTCCTACTTTTACTATATGTTAGTACTATTTGGTATGATTTGGTAGGTTATTTTTGGGAGTCTGGGAAAGCTCAAAAATTTTCCACACAAATTAATGATAATTGCTTCTTCGCTTTACACCATTTTGGGTTAAGAAAGGTTTCCTAAGAATGCTCTACTTTTGCATAGTGGGGGAAACCTGTATTTGTTTTGGGGTCACTCTCGTCCACATGAAGCATTTTCTCGATGTTGGTGATCCTTGACCTTTGTTTATATTTCAGGGGGAGGAATCAAAGTGTGTGAAAGCTCTGGGCCTGGGAGCAGTGTGCACCACCTATTGGGCTTCTCTGTAAATGAAAAATGGAAAATTTTAATGAACACTGTCCCTGAAATGATTTCCAAGGAAAAAAGCAGGCCATTCAATATCAAAGATTCATGAATAATGACAATTCTGTTCATGAAAAGAATGATTGGGTAGCTGCAGAGGACACTGATTATATTGTAGACCCTATATTCTGCACAGAGATCCTCAGTACAGCAGCTCCACAGGTCATAACAAAGTATAATAGCTCTTTGGTTCCAAACAGGTAAACAGAGCTTTTAAAGCAATTTTTTCTTTTTTAAAAATTATTTTATTGTTGTTCAAGTACAGTTGTCTGCATTTCCCTGCCACCATTGCCCCCGACCCCAGCCATCCCCACCTCCCTCCCCTGCTGCCACCCCCCCTTGGTTTTGTCCATGTGTCCTTTATAGTTGTTCTTTTTTTTTTTTTTAATATTTTATTTATTTATTTTTAGAGAGGGAAGGGAGGGAGAGAGAGAGAGAGAGAGAGAGATCAATGTGCGGTTGCTGGAGGTTATGGCCTGCAACCCAGGAATGTACCCTGGCTGGGAATCGAACCTGGGACACTTTGGTTCCCAGCCCGCGCTCCATCCACTGAGCTACGCCAGCCAGGGCTTATAGTTGTTCTTGATAAAGCGATTGTTAAGATGAACTGACAGAATATTTAAGAATTTATTAGTTCCTGATGAAAAATTTTGAAAATCATACTTTAGGGACAATTCCCTAAAGATAAGCATTACACTTCCTCATGCTTATCTTTTCTTTTTAGTTTTAACCATCTTACAAAAATTTACACATAAAAGCACCTTGGCTGCTTGAGAGTTCTGTGCATTGTTGCTATTTTTTCCTTTTTACCTCATGGTTTCACTTCACTAGTAAATAAAACTGTATTAAACCCAAAAGAAGCAAATGAGAAAAATATTTCTCAAGGTTGTTTTTCCTGTCTTGTTAGTAGAAAGTCTTCAAAATAGGATATTCTTAAAAATTTTCCAGCAGATATTGAATTCACTGAGATGCTTAAGGGAAATGAAACTTGTAAATGTCATCAAAGCCTCATTAATTAGCTTCTATGTACTTATCATTAAATCATTTTTTCATAATGGCCTCATTAATTCATCACCCTTGTTTTTTCTCCCTTTTCCTATTGTTTTATCATTACTTTTGGTGACCTCAGTACAAAAAAGTACATTTGGTCTTTGTTGTTTGCTAGCTCTCTGTCTGATTTACCTGGGGGAAAGAGGTAGAAAGTCACAAACAGTGACTGCCTGGCTTCACACAGGTTCATGGAGGATGGCTCATTGATAAATAACAGTCTCATTTTGAAGGGAATTACTCAGTTGGTTTTTACAGCTTGACTTTCTGCCCAGTGAGGTAATGGCAGAAAATTTTCACTTGCCTAAAGATGATTCCTTGTATGTTATATCAGGAGCAGAGGGTCCCAATTTAACTTGTAAGGTACAATTTGAAATATTAACATGGAGATAGTGCAGCCAGTAGACAAATTGAAGTGTCTTGGGGAATTAAGACAAGGTCACCCTGGCTCATAAAGTGCAGTGGCCCTCACTCTTAGCTGCACATTAGAATCATTGGAGGAGCTCTTAAGCAAATGCCCAAAGGTGGGCTGCATTCCACACCAATGGAAATGAAGTCTCTGGGAGTAGAGCTTGCACTGTGACAACCTGAATATTTAAAAGACAAAAGATTTCTATGATCTGAAGAAAAATCAGAGTATAGAAACTGTGCATTTAAAGTTCCCCCGTAGATTCCAGTACCCCGTGAGAGTTGAGGGCCACTGATATAATGGGACAAGATGCATTACACAGTGAACAGAAATAATTACGCTCCCTCTGTCTCCCCAACTCTGGGTCAGACACACTGTGGGAGAAGGTGCAAAGACATAGAAGACATGGCTCTCAAGAGATTTTCTGATCTATTTGAGAGACAAGATAAGCACACATGAAGATAACTGAGAGCAACACAAGGCAAAGTATAATCCTATGGACACTGTGTCTGCAAAGATTCTGGGACAGAAAGACCATTGTGGGTAGGGATAGTAAAGGACTCACAGGGGAGGTGTTTATTGGTTTAGGGCTTCGTGAGGAGCAAGGGAAGGGGATTCACTGCAGGTGAGACAAAAAGCAAAGCAGGGACCATGCTTGGGGTGTGGAAATAGTGAGAAGACTGTCCTGTAGTTGAGAGTTGGCTCCTTTTGCCCCCATCACTACCCTCTGCTAGGTGCTTGGCACTAATCTTTCCTGTAACTCCTCAGTGGGGTACCATTACAGATGAAGAGACTAGACCTCAGAGATTTAAGGAAACTACTTGGCGTCTAGTTCCCTTTTCTGTCAGAGAACTCAGGTTAAGCCTCCCAGTGAGCTAGTCCTGAGTGAACAAGGAGGAAGGTGGTCTGACCTTGAGTGGCGAGGGTTTGCAGGCTCAACGTGGAGACACAGGAGCAAAACGGCCTTTACTAAGAGCCAACCTGAGGCACTTGTCAGAAGCCCAGGTTAAGGTGAAGAGGCTGAGAAGTGAGGGCCACCAAAACCACCTTCTGGCCAGGAGCTGACCATTTGCAGCCCTGGGGACTGTGGCACCTACAGCCAGGCATTTCGTGCTCCTGGAGGCAGGCCTGGGTGTGAAGCAGCAAGTTCTGGCATGGCCCTCTGGATGCCACAGATATTTTGTAACCTAGAAAAAAATCAACATGCAAATATTAGCAATAAATGTTATTATGTAAATATATTATATAGTATTATTTTTTAGGCAACTTGTACCTCAGGCTGCCTTACCCCATACCTGACCCCCAAGCTTTAAGAAGATACTTTGGCACCTGGGGCAAACAGCAGGAGATGTTCTCCTTCAAATCAGTGTATATAATTCATGATACAGTTCACAGATGGGCATTATTAACAGTGCACACCATCTGGTGGCTTCCCACTTTAAACCATTACTCTTGTTAAGTAGATGTTAAGCTTTCAAAATCCTTATTTACAATTTATGTGTCTTCTAAATCTCAGCACCTGAGGTCCAAACCCTTTTCTTATGCTTGACCCCAAGGCTGCTCCTACTCCAGCCAGTAGGGGTGTGGCTCCAGCTTTTGGGGAGGGCCTTGTGCACATGCATAGGAATGAAAACAGCTAAGAGTTTAATGGTTTGCTTCTTAGCTCCTGAAAGAATGTAAAAGTATTTATCTTCAACCCTATGTGATGTGATGTGATGTGATGTGATGTGATGTGATGTGATGTGATGAATCCCCTTAAAGGACCTAGGAGGGAGGGCAGGCTCATGGAATCAAAGTAAGCAAGTGGCATAGATTTGATTGAATTTAGTGTGTGTGACTTCAAAGCTGAAAATTACTTTCCGCCATATTATATACCTTGGCAACCCAGACACCACACGCATTGCAAACATCAGCTATGGCCCTTGTCCTTCAGGGGGTTTCAGCTTAGCTATACAGGGCAGGGGTGGAATGTAAGAAAATAAGTAACAATTCCTTGTTGGCATCAGATTAAAGCCAGACAGGATGAAGAGACATTAGGTGCTGAAGTAGATCAATTCTTTAGTGATTCTCTTTGGAACTTACAGATCTAGATTATTCAAGATTGAGTTTTAATTTCTATGATGTATTTTTTAATATATACATTCTTAACAGGTGTTACAGGTACATGCCAAAATATTTAAATGATACAAAAGTATATACAGTGAATAGTAAGTTTCCCACCTTTCTCAGTCATGATCTTGGCAGAAAACAAAATTCACTTCCAGAAGTTTCAAATTCATAGATATTAATGAAAGGACTCCTTACAGAGAAGGGGGCAGGGCCAAGGGAACAAACAAGAGATGTGGGGTCCCCAGAAACTAGCAACAGCTGAAGAAGGAAATGGTGTCAGTGAAGCCCAGTGGGAGCAGGGGCTAGCTGTGGACAGACGCAGCTGTTCCAGAGGCTGCACCGAAGTGGGGAGAGAGCATGGAAATCTCTCAGTCTTTTTACTCTCAGATCTGCTGCTAGTGCTCCCATCCGCCAAACCCAAGAGGAAGTCACCCGTCAAGGGAAACTGGGTAATGATGGAGGCTGTGCAGGACAGACTTCCTCTAGGAAGCAGAGAAAAGAAAATGATCTGGGGTGGTGTTGGGGTTGGGGAGGGACCCAAAGAACAATCAACATAGCACTCCTGGCCCTCAGCCCCCAAGGCAACTGTTGGCCTTTTCCTTATAAGCATCCAGAATCAGTCTGTGCATACACAAGCTTCAAGTGTATGCCAACCCATTTTCTATGTAGGTAGTAGTGGACTCTTTCCCCACTTCCCCTGCTTGTGTTTTTTAGTCCCTCAACTGTTTATCTTAGGTTGGGGGCCCTTTAGTATCCACAGAACTGCCTCATTGTTGGAAACTAGAAGTTCTAAAAATGTGTTCCCCAGATGGGCAACAACAGCGTCACTGAGAACTTGTTAGACACGTAAGCAAGTTAGAAAATCTGAGAATAAGTTGTGCCTTATCAAGCTCTGTGTATTATTCCGATGTGCCCTAAAGCTTGGGAACCAATGTGTAGACCTGCTGCATGAGGCTGAGGCCTCACCCTATCGAGGCTGCTGGCTGCTCATAGATCAGTGCATCTGAGGACGCACTGATCTCTGTCCTCAGAGAACCACATTGGCAGGCATTTATGGCCACATCTTCCCACTGCAGCTACTGTGCAGGGGGCGGGGGGCAATGAGTAATTGATTCAGTATCTGATATCAGCTCTCAGTGCAAACTACAACCCGCAAACAGTATGGAGTGGGGAAACTCACTCTCTTCCTTCCGACACATCTCTTTTTCTCCCTGTCTTTTTGTATATTTAGTTCTTTGGATGCAGACACTGTGTTTTAATATGTTTGATTGAACATGTGACGCAATAGAAGCTAAATATATTCCTGAAGATCCACAACCACCACATGCTTAGTGTTGGCATCTGCTTGGAGCCCACAACTGTGGTACTTGTTACCCACCCTGGTCCCCAGGGCACTGACTCCCTCAGGAGGGCCTGCCAGGCATTGCTCCGCTGTTGTTCCATGTGGCTCACATACTCGTAGCGTATAAGCCAATGGCCTAACAGAGTACAGAAGACTCCTCGTCCTCTGGAAGCTTGCAAAACAGCCATAGGCTTGGGAGGCACTTATGGGCTTTGGGACCCTAAGACCCTCTATGTGCCTTGGTTCCCCCACCTGTAAAATGGCAGTGACAGAAAAAGGCAGGGCAGCTGACTTGCACAACTTGGGAAAGCAACATTCAGGCAACACGTGGTGTGAGTAGCATGCCCTGAAGAGTAACGGTTGAAGGAATGATTAAGCATGAGCCCCTTCTGGTGCCTGATGCTGGGCTGAAAATCCTGCTGTGCGGCTGGAAGCGCACTTTGAGGTGAGTCCAGGCTCCCTTTCTTACCTGATGTTTTGTGACGCGGGCAAGCTTACTCACCTGGAAGCATCACTTCAGTGTGTCACCTAGAGCAGTGGCTGGCACGTATCTGTTGATATGCAATAAATACTTGTTGAAAGAATATACACTTATGACTCTCAGTTTCTTACTCTGTATAATGGGGATAACAATACAATTTATCGCAAATGGATAAATTCAGATCAGTTGAGATTTAGATATTTTAACAAATGTTTTATAAAGCCTGGCATAATGAAAAGAACTCAGTGTGCACAGCTCAAGTAAACATGTGTCATGGGAAAACTTGAATAAATTACAATGTTTTGGGACTTTGGGTAGCACGTCCTAAGTTATACTCCAGACACGGGGTCCTTTTAGGGGCAGAACATTACGTAAGATTGAATTTTCATCTCTATAAAAGACTGTAAAAGCAAGCGAAAGAAGAAGAACCATTTATGACTGTGGGCACACAACCCTGGCTCTATGTTAGATTCACATGGGTAGCTTTAAAAATTTATAATTAGGTTAAATCCCTGGGTCATAGGTCCTGAACATGGATGTTTTAAAAAACTATTGATTTGAAGGTGTAGCTGGAAGTGAGAACTCTGATTTCTGGGTACCTTTACATGCCAAGTGTTGTGTCTCCTGTTAGACAAATATCATCTCCTTTAGTCCTCACAACAACTCTACATATCAGATATTTTACTCCCATTTCAAAAGTGAGGAAATCAAAGGTCAGAGGAAAAAGAAATTATCTCCAAGGACACAAACCTTGAATGGACCCTAGCGTGGAAACCTAACCTAGGACCATCTGACTGTGAAGTCAGGGCTCGCACCACATCCTAGAAGGATCCTGGAAGAAGAGCATTGGAAAGGGGCATTATGCCCAGGGGAGGGAGCCAAGGGAAGGCTCCAGGGACCCGCTGAAGTTGGGCGGTCACTGGAACAAGTGCAGCAGCATTGCCAGACAACGAGGTGAAGTCCAGAGCGCCCTGCATTGTTCCCCACCTGTCTCCCACTGGGCTGAGGCTGTGCGGTCGCCTCGCTGGCTTTTGTTCGTGCAGGCAGGGCTCAGCAGGGTTGGACAGTGTATGAGGGGGACCCCCCCCAAAAAACTGGAATTATCTTCTAGAAGGTGGGGGCCTTGTAATGCAGGCTTCCCCCATTAGGTGAGTGTTCTAGGAGCCCATCTGTATCAGTGTACCAGCTGGAATTGTTGTGTGAGGCTGCCTTCAGCTTCAGTGAATTTTTTTTAAGACTCTTTTAACATGTTTGCCCACTTTGTGATGGGTGATATATGAGCACACATGCCCACACCATGCGGAGTGTTCAGCAGTTTTTGACCAAAAATGGCATGACCCCTGTGCCCCACCCTCCCTATTCACCCAATCTCTCCCCAATCGACTTTTTTTTTCATTTCCCTGGATGAAAAAAAGTCCTGGAAGGAAAACATTTTGCCAAAGTGGAAGAGGTAAAACAAACAAACAAACCCATCCCCCCCAAAAAAACATCAGAAGCACTAAAAGTCATCAAAATCAACTAGTTTAAACATTGTTTTGTACAGTGGAAAAAATGTCTCAGTGCGTGTATTGTATCATATAGAGAGCACTTTGGAAGTGACTAAAGTTTGAACATGTAAGAATAAATACACAATTTTTTTATGTATTGGCAATGGGTCATTGACAGCAGCAAGTACAGGAGTTGTTTTTCTTTCCAAATAAGTTGATATTTCCTGGTAAAATGGCAAGGAAATTCTTGCAAGTGTCAGAAATGGAGTTTCTTAGTCTATTTCTAGCTAAGAAAGATTGGTTTTGTGGCAATAATTAACAACTTCCAATGTGAATCAAATCTAAAATGTTTACAAAACGTCAGAGTTTGCAGCCCAGGCAAACTGGCCTACTTGCACATTTGTACTTGTGAGATGGACTCAAGGATTTTCTGTTCTAGAAACGAAATCTTTCACTTGTGAATACCACCATTCTGCAACCAACTGTAAAAGTTGAAATCAAGGCTTGGATGGAGGCAAACCCAATGTTTTCCAAAGTTTTTGTTGGTCTATGAAAGAATTATATCCTTTTCCCCTTTAAACTGCCTTCAGAAACAATTACAGGGGGTTGGGGGTGGGGGAGGGGATTGCACTTATCAGTTCAATTGCTTGGCTCTCCAAGCTGTATGTTTGAGTTGTTTGGCCAGAGTATACTTCAACAATTGGATAGGCAAATGCCAAAACCTCTGTGAATAAAATCTCTGCACAATTAATTTAGTAATCATGTAAGCAGTTTGGACTACCCATAGCTTTTGCAAATTATCACTGAATTACTAGAAGTGATCTAATCTCTCTGTGAGTACCCTCATCTGTAAATGGAGGAGGTTGGCGGGGGACTTGATGATATTCAGATAACTTTCTGGTCCAGAAATTCCATACTCCTCTGAAATTCTAGTTATTGAATTGACACTTTAGGTCAGATTTAAAATAATGTTTCTAAAACTAAGGACTGGACTCTACAGTAGGGTTTAAAATGTAATGATGAGTATCAGGAACAGCAGACTTCAGAGCCAGCCACACATGTGCCCAGATCCTAGGATGTTCTGCCATTTCCCTAAGCCATCCCTCAGTGAAATGGGAATACGTGACAGTTACATTATGCCGTTATTAATTATAAAGATTAAAGGAGAGACTGCATAAATAGTACAGTGGTACATAGTAGGTGTCATTATTGTTACATGATTAATGAGATGGTCTGGTGTCCTCAACAACCTAGTTTCTCTCTTTGCCACACACCACTTGGATTTTGAAGATAAGGAATTATATTGAGAAAGTGAGGCTGATTAACAAGGAAAAGGGGGAGAGTCTCATAGATGGAGAGGAGGATGACAGCTGGGTTGGGAGATGAGGGGGTGGAAGAACAGAGAGAAAAAGAAAAAGAGCTCACAGACCTGGACAACAGTGTGGTGATTGCTGGGAGGAGGGGGTATAAGGAGGCTAAATGGTAATAGAAAAAATACAACAAAGGTTAAATTAAAAAAAAAGTGAGACCGGAATTAGAATATACCAGAAGTTTCTTTTATTCTTGGTAGTATGAGGAGTGATAGCTGAAAAAATGTTGAGGATGACTAATTATAAAAAATTAATTTAGAATTACTCATATCTAGGTTGAATGTATACTTCTTGCTGAGGTTTAGGAGCCTAATAACACCCCTTCCTTCCTCTTCCAAATTTGGAATCAATTGAGAGGTAGCCACAAACTCACACAGGTGGAGAGCAAAGTGACACTTTGCTACTGGTAAAGCTGGCTTGGCGGACATAGCCTAAGCGTGTAGCACATGGACCCTGACACCCCACCTAACTGAAGACTGAACCACTACAGGCTTTCCCTGCAGGGCCTCGCTTTTCTCTGCTCACTCTGGCGTTGTAGAGTCAGCCTCCCTGTAGCTGGGAGCACTGGGTCCCGCTGAGCATGTGCAATTCCTTCTCCCAAATGTACCCTTCAGGTAAGGTGGTTGCCCCAGGGGAGAGAGTGAGGGCACATAAACTGCAAAAGGGAAACTCTCCAGCTTTTTTTCTTTCCTCCTGGCAAATGGAGTGGTTAATCCAGTCCTTCTATCAAAACCTAAGAGGAGGCAGGGAAGAAGTGTCCCCCTTGTTCACATTTCTTATCTTGGATCTGCATGCTTTCTCCTTCTCTGGAACGGTTGGAATGCCTTATCAAATGAGAGTGAAAGAGAATTTTATTCTCTCTTTTTAAAAAAATTTGTGTTGATCTTAGATATGAGAATTTTATTGGAAAAGATCACACCCACACACACTTGGCTGCTACCATGTACGTATTAGTTACATATTATTGTGTAACAAATTACCCCAAACACAGTGACTTAAAACAACAATAAATATTTTTTTATCTCACATAGTTTCTGCAGGTCAAGAATGGCTTAGCTGAGTGGTTCTGGCTCAACATCTCTCATTTGGCTGCAGGTTTGTAGTCATTTGAAGCTGACCAGGGCTGGAGGAATTCACTTCCAAGATGACTCACCACAAGGCTGGGTTAGCAGGCCTTGGCTCCTTGCCTCTCAGACCTCAGCTGCTCGAGTGTCCCCAGGACATGG
The DNA here is from genome assembly GCF_004126475.2 of Phyllostomus discolor. NCBI lineage: Eukaryota > Metazoa > Chordata > Mammalia > Chiroptera > Phyllostomidae > Phyllostomus > Phyllostomus discolor. Next base: position 60,142,011 of record NC_040904.2, read on the forward strand.
CAGCTGGTTCCCCAAGAATGAGTGACCCAAGAGAAAGCAAAGCAGAAACTGCAATGTCGTTCATGACCTACCTCTGAAAGTCACACTGTTATTTCTGCAGTGTCTTATTCATTACACAGGTCAGCCCTTTTCAAATCTGAGGGTGTGTGAAGAGTAAGAGGTGGGAGTAACTGGGGCCATCTTGGAGGCTGGCTACTACAGCAGGTGACTCACTGGAGATTCAGTTCTGTTTTTTTCACTTCTAGCAAGAGAGCAGGCAGTGAATCCCACTGGTGGTCTTTGAGATGTATTAAAGCTACTTCTCCCTGTCACCCCCAGGTAAAGTGTTAATCAATTGTAAATATAGGCTGAGAAAACAAGATGCCAGGCCTGTTGGGATATGCTTTAATACACAGATGTGGCAGTGGGGGATTTCTAGGCATTATTTTCTGAGCATTTACTTTGTACCTCTGTTTACACATGGGAGCACACTTTCCCCTTGCAATAGCCTGTGAGGTGATACCTATTTTTATATTCATTTTATAATGCAGAAACTCAGGCTCAGAGACGTGGAGTAACTTGCTTTAAGTGGGGAGCTGGGCTTTGATCTCAGACTAGTTACCTTCAGGTCACTGCCGCTCAGACTGACACATCTGAATCCCCTGGGGTCCTGTTGAGATGCAAATTCTGTTCTGGTAGGCTTCTGCAGGGCAGGCAGAGGCTCTGCTTAGCTGACCCCCCCCCAACCCCCCCACCCCCGCCCCCTGCCACCCCACATGTGATGTTGACACTGCTGAAATGGGACCTATCAAGACTGGAGTGAGGAGGGTATAGGCACCTCTCTTGGGGACTGCTAAGGGTTGAGGACTTCCAAGCAGAGGGGAACTGTAGCCCAGTCCCCCTAATCCCCTCTGGAGTCACCTTACAGTTGTGAAGAGGGTGGTACAGAGGAAATCAGCCTGAGGGCTTATCTCTTCCCAAGAAAAGGAAAAGAAGTAGTTTGAGAGGCTCCACTGGGCAGCCAAGAGTTGCAACCATGCCCTTTATGAGGCCTCTGCCCTTTTCCTGGGGCCAACCTCTCCTAGTGAGCCACCATCTTGAGGTCCCTGAAAGCCAGCTGCTTGGGACCAGGCAGGAAACTGCATTCCCCAACCTCACTACACAGCTTTCTCAGTGAAGGCTTCCAAGTCAGAGAAGGAAGTAGGGATGACGGCTCTGTATGTGGGTGTTGGGGAGCTGAAAAGACAGCCCCAGCTGGGCTGGGGAACTCTCCTTTTCCTCTTCTTGTTTGTCCCCTACAACTATGACAAAAACACAAAGCTTCTAAGTATGCGTAGTACCTCCCAGAGAGACAAGATAATGAGTATTTTTCTGAACTCATCCATGAAGTTAACATATAATACATTCTTAATTGCATTTAGGAGCATTTATTCAGCTGAGTGTAACTAGTAATTTCAGAAAATGCCCAATAATACTGATGCTATAGCACACTGGGAGTGCTTTGTGCCAAAAGCTCCGAGCATTTCCTCATTTTGGCTTTGAGGACAATGCTAGCTCTTTGCTCCAGAACCAAATCTCCTCAATTCCTGTGGACTCTGTGTCCAACCTTCATTGCTCTTTGTTTTTGTAAGGCTAGGACCTGGTGGTTTACTTTCTTTCATCTTCAGATCACTTCAGTCACCCCCCAACGTGATTTCTAAAAGAAACTTGGGTAGGAACTTGAGAATCAGGTGTGAATAACACTCTTCCCCTCACAGCAACTCCTCTCCCCTCCTCACTCACAAAGCCCAGAGCCAGGAAAGAATGGAGAAATGGATTTTTACTTTCCCTAGGACTTCCCAGCAAGCTCAGAGGAGGCATGACTTCAAGCCTCTCCCAGTCTCTAGAGGCAGAAATGCTGCACCCCTCACATTGCAAGGAAAAGGTGTGAGCCTCTCTAGCCACACAGCAGAACACCAAAATCTTAACCTTTCTTGAGAAACAAGCTGACCAAGGTTAGAGAAGTGAGTCAGACATGCCCAGCAGTAAATGTAAAACCACAAGTAAACCATGTTCCCAATGAGCTAAAAGTCTTGACAGCAGAAGGGTCCGAACCTTTTTGATTGTGTTCCCTTAATACGTATTTATATCCACTTATGGATATATATGATGTGTATAACCATTTTCTTGTTTTCTTATCTCCTTTTTAGAGAAGCATCTCTTTTAAAATTATTAATCTCTAAAATGATACTCTCCTAGATTTCTGCACACACACCCCTCACCAATTTATAGCATTAAAAAAATCAAGTCTTAAGCATTTCATAATTATAATAATGCCAAGCACAATGCTAAGGATTTTTTAATGGATTATCTAACAGTATGCTCATCTCAACCATGTGTACAATATGTAACATATACAGCACTGTATGTTGTCATTATTTTACAGATGAGGAAACTGAGGCTTAGGGAATACTTATATCTCACAAACTCTGAGTTCATGAGTGATGGTACAAGAGTTGAACCCAGGCCACCCAAGTCTTGATTTCCTGCTCACCAGCACAGTGTCATATCTGCCCCCGCTTTGCTTGTTTATTGCAAATAATCCTAAAAATGAATTCCCAGAAGGCATTATCAGAATGCGGCTGTGGTTGTTTAAGTTACTGGGATTTCCTTCTCTCCGGTTCTTGAGAGAAGCATGTTCAGACATCTGGAAGTCAATTGGTTTTGAATCAAGAACAAACTCCTTGATATCCATATGGAGATTTGCTATCCTGCCTACACTTTAAATTAACCTTATTGATAGATTTCCTGCCAAGCTTAGTTTCATTTATTATGCATGTTCCTTTTGGTAAGTGGAAGGAAAAAAACATGTGCAAATTATCCTCTAAATAAAGCAATGTATAAGCCAGGCTCATAAATTTTCTAAAGTTTATTTTTCAAGCTCTTCTGTACTTTTTGGGGGATAAATGTTTATTTAATAAAAAGAAAAGCGATATCTTAAAATAGGGATTTTTAGTAGTAAACCAGGAGGGGATCTTTTTTCTCTTTCATTCATCATTGTCAGCTGAAGACATTCCCAGCTGTTAGCTAAGGGTGAAATGTATGGTTCAAGACGGGTGAGCCACGTCACTGTTTTTCCTGAGCTGAAAGAAATTTTACCCTGAAATCCCACCCTTTCTGGATTCTAAAACATGACAGCAGGTGAATGTATTACAACAGTTGGGCCTAAGTCTTCTGTAGGGCTTCAGGTCAGGGTCAGGAGTTGCTAGAAGTAATGTGGGGAATGTGTACTCTGTGGGGGGGTTTCATCTCGGGGTGAAAATGTATATCTCAAGGGAGGGAGAACAAGGGGATGTACTTTCATTTGATCTTTCTTGACATTACCTAAGACAACCAGACAAAACAGTTTTCTGAAAAACTCTTGGCTTTTGGTGATCTGGGAGGGAATGTTGAGAAAAGAAATTTGGGTTAGTGGTACTCACAAATGACTGCATTATAACCAACTGTCCTATCTAATCCAAACTGGAGTTGGAAGGAAGGGGAGTGGTTTCCAAAATAATTCACAGCTTAGAGGTTTCTCTGTACAGCTTGGAGCACTAGAGCTTTCTGTCTGACTGGGGGAAATAATGACCCAGCTGATCAGGGGCATATGTGGGCTTGCTCAGAGACTTTCCGATGGAATCTGTACTGCAATGGTTTCAGACCCCATGCTCCCTTGTATAACAAATATTTGAACACCCTTTTTTATTATCTTGAAGTGAAATTTATATATTACACATTAAAAATAAATACAACACCCTATTATAAAAGGAAAACTAAAAGGAATTTTCAGTAAAATATGAATGTCAATTTGCAAATACCCAGAAAAGACTACTGTTATAGGATAATTTTAAAAAACAGGTAAAATCACTACTCTCATTCAGATATAAAAATGAACAAATGTATGTTCTAAGTAACTCATAACTGAGGAACTAGGCAAATGTTATAACCTGTTCAAAAGAAAAACCAAAGAATAGACACATCCATGGATCAGGAACATTGAAATGTTGTACAAATACAATCAAAACTAGTTTCCTCAACAGTGAGGAAGAGAAGTCAATTGAGCCTCTACCAGAAAGGACAGAATTTGGATGTCTGCAGACAAAATTATTTTGCACTGTTATCAGTTAGCAGCATTTTACAGAGTTGTAAAATAGTTCTCACAAAATCAGAATCAGATAATCCAGAAGGGTATGCTATAGACAGAGCACACTTTTCCACTTTAGTTCAATTTTTCCCCATACATTATCCTTAGTGAAATAATCAGACATTTGCCACTACAGGTAAAAAAAACAAAACAAAACAAAAAACACAAAAACAAACCTGAATACAGCACCTGAGTGTGTCAGACTACACAGGCAGACTGACTCAACTGGTTGAATTGTTACGCCAAATATATTGAAGGGTTATGCTTTCAGGTAGTTTCTGAAATGGAGACCAACTTTTGGTAAATTTCCAAACACAGAAATTACACTCTTCCATCAATTTACACAGTAACTGAACTCCTAGAAAATTCAGTGCTTATTAAGACTATTTGAGAACACTTTTTAGGCTTAGGTAATTATAAATACATTTTTCACCTATATGAGTATCTGGCAGGCCATCCCAAAGAGGCGAGGGATATGGCAAATTCTTTAGTGTGAGGGATTTTCCTGCACATTGCAGGGGATCCGCCACCCTGGCTAACCCACTGAACTCAAGTGGTAGCCTCCAATCATTGTGACGACCAAAACAAAAAGTGCCACAGGTCTTTGACACACTCCCTAAGGATGGAGTTGCCCGAGTGGAGAAGCACTCTCTTAGCTGAAACATGCCCTGGGACCCATTGCTTCTGCCCCACCTCCAGTAACACCATCTGCTCAACCAGGCAGCTGGAGAAAGGCAGAAAGGAGGGTCTTGTTGAACAGGGTTATAGCAGAAATAATTTTGAACTTAAAGAATTGACTCATCTTGCTGAATCCCTCTCTTCCAAGTTTAACTACCCAACAAGTTGATAGACAAAGGAGGTCCCTCATTGAAAGTAAATACCCACTGAAGTTTGCTTCTGCCTTTCTGAAGAGTTCTTGTCATAAGATCTGTTGTATAAGGTGGGGTAGGATGAGGACACAGGCAGAAACTGGTGCAAATACCAAAAGGCTGGTCCTGGAGTAAGTGAAGTGTCCAGGGAGTGGTGACACCTATCCTGACTAAAGGGCAGTTGCCACTCAGATGCAGTGCAGGGATCTTCTGATTTTTTTCAAAAGAAACAGCAAATCTGAAATTTTTGCATGCAATTTTTCAGTTTTTACATGTTGGTTCATATATATGTATGTGGTATGTGCAGTTGAATAGGTAGATGCTTAATATGTGTACATACAAAACATATATACACAGATAACATCATTTATATGATGACTCCTTATAGTGAGACTCATGAATGATAGTGACTACATCTTAGGAATGGACTAGGTCTCTGCTTTGAATTGAAAGGAAAACTATGAGGTGGGTGTTTTACCCCCATTGCACAGATGAGGGAAAGTGGACTTAAGAGAATTTAAGCCATTCACCTAGAGTCACACAGTATGCAGCGGGGCTGGGTTTTAATGAGGCTGTTCTGTCCAGATACCAGCTTGGCACCCAGCCTGTGAAGAGACCACAGGATGTTGCTTTCTTCATCTTTAATGACTCAAAGACAAAAACAAGCAACAAGAATAACTTCTGTTGGAGTTCACATTTATGCATTTCTTTAAGTAAAATAAACATTTCTTAAAGCTTCTTGATCTACATCCCTGTCAGAAGCACAGGGAGCTTTCTGTAGAAGAAAGAATAGCTGAGTTTTGATAGTGTTTGCAGTGAGATGAGTGAGTTCTTTGCTGTATTAGCCTGCCATCCATCAAAGCTGGTGCCGAGAATGACTGAATCCCTGGGGGTTGCCTGTGAAAAAAGTTAAAAGCTTTAATTGAAAGAATCTCTGACAAAGGGCACAAGTCACTTTCTCATTGGGAATTCCCATCTTGCCCCCAGATGTCCTGTGCCCTGCCACATGCCAGGTCCAGGTCACTCTGATGTACTTAAGCCTTAAGCCCCTGGCAGGGCCTTTGATGATGCTCAGCTTGGAGTCCTGCAGAGCCCCCAAGGGGAAGAGACACACTGGGAGAAATGTCAGCTGTCAGGGTCTTACCTCTCTTCAGTGAAAGTCTGAGAATTAAAGCAGCCTTGTGACAAAGAGGGGCATTTAATATTTAAAATGCCCTGACTGGAATACTTGCTCATATGATGAAAAAGATGGGCTTGTAGCCACCTAAGGGGTATTTGTTGTGAGAAAACAGCCCCAGTCCATCAGAAGCTTTTCATGAGCTTCCTGAAAATCCTTTACCAGTTTCCTTTTCCTGTTTGTTTGCTCATTCATTCATTCATTGCCCAGAGTTCAGGGGGTTGCCCAGGCTTTCACTCTATTCCCATAGCAAGATTTTTCCCCCCCCCAGATCTGTTTTTGGGAAGGTATCCATTGGTTTCCCCAGACTGCTGAAGGGGACCACAGAACAAAAGTGGTTAAGAATTTTTGAGTGAAATCCCTCATACAGAAGCTTGCAAACAAGCAAACAAACAAACAAACATCCTACCCAAAAAGGTTTTCATAACACCTATAATGTATGCTTATTAAAAGCAAAGTAGGGAGAAAAAAGAGAGAAGTCTTGGCGATCCCACTTAAAAGTGTGTGTGATTCAGGGTAAGTCCCAGGAGAGCATTAGCAGTATCCATGAAATGTTCCCTGAATCTAAGGAGAAGTTAGGTGAGGCTGACCCCTCCATCTGTTACATTCTATTATTCTTACAGAGTCTGCCACAAGGTGATCACTCAGTTTCCCAATCTTCCTGTGGATAAAATTTCTTTGGTTGATAGATAAGACTGCTAAAAGTTATTATCTGTATTTAGAATAATACATAAATAGTTTAACAATTATACATCAATATATATTCTGAACTTAAAATCCAAAGTAATTTAGGACTGTTTTCTATATGTATATTGCAAATTGTGTACCGTTCTGTGGAGCCCTTAGTATGCTCAGGGAGGGAAGCAGAGAATATAAATATGGGAATGAAATGCGGGGGAGCACAGTCGTGTAAATGAAATCCCGCCTGTCTCTGGGAGCATAATTTCATGAATAAAGATGATCCAGCATCTCTGAACTATGTGTTTTAAGATTAATATTTCTCAATAGTACTTGTCAAAGTGAGTGGCAGTAGAATTCATAATAAGTACTTTATTGAATTACATTTAGTTGAAATATAAGTGTAAAAAGGCACCATGAATTCTCATGTCAAATTATGTCACCCTAAAGTTAATTAGTTTTGCTATGGTTCAAAAAAATTCCTTTTAATTTGGCAAAATACAGGTTTGTGTTTCTAACAATTCAATCATTACTTAATAAAATTTACTTTTTAGAGAAGTTTTAGGTTCACAGCAAAATTAAGCAGAAGGTACAGAGAGTTCCCATGTAACCCCAGTCCCCACACTCGTGCAGTCTCCCCTGCTGTCAACACCCCTCACCATGGTGGTAAGTTTGTTAGAACGAGGGAACATAGGTTGACACATTATCATCACCCCAAATCCATAGTTTACATTATGGTTCATTCTTGATGTACACTGTATGGGTTTTGACAAATATATATATTTGCATATATATATTTACATATGCATTATTGTAGTAGCATACGGAGTAGTTTCACTGCCCTAAAAATCCTGTGCTCTGCCTGCTCATCTCTCCCTCCCTCACAACCACTGGCAACCATTGTTCTTTTTATTATCTCCATAGTTTTGCCTTTTTCAGAGTGCCATAAAGTTGAAATTATACCATATGTAGTCTTTTCAGATTGGCTATTTCCACTTAGTAATACTCATTTAAGTTTCCTCTGTGTTGTTTCATGACTTGACAGCTCATTTCTTTTTAGTGCTGAGTAATAGTCCATCATCTGGATGTACCACAGTTTTATATCCATTCACCTACTGAAAGACATCCTGGTTGCATTCAAGTTTTGGCAATTATGAACAAAGCTGCTATAAACATCTTTGCACAGGTTTTTGTGTAAACACAAGTTTTGAATTCATTTGAGTAAATGCCAAGTTCATTGCATACTGGGCTGGAAACTGAAAGGCATCAAGGGCACTGTTTTTAAAGTTCTAGAAAACTAAAGCACAGTGGTCAACAGCTCTGTTGGTTATATTGCCCAGCCTCTTCATCTCAAATTGAAATCAGAACAGACAAGCTCATTTTTAAGGGACGTATTTTTCTTTCCTTTACTGAGCTTCTTTTTAGCATTTACTGAATATTATTTTAGGCAAAGAAAGAAAATATACTTTTGCCTCTGATTTCTGGAATCAAGAACCTACTTAGCTATTTTAAAAGATCATTTCATTTTTCAAGAAAAAATGGAAAGGAATCAGCAGGTTGTGTTTGTACATTTCCATTTCTCATTTCCTTTTATGTCTATTTCAAATCCAAGCCCATCAGCCCAGAATATAAAATGACACCAAAAAATTTCATCAAAATTACTCTTCGTCCCTATTCTCTATAGGAAAAACAAATTCCTCCTTCTTAGAAGATAAAAATCTAATCTTCTAAGAATCAGATGACAGGTTTTGTACCAGTGGGTGACTGAGGTGGTGCCAATGGGCGACAAGTATATCCATGATGTCAGTCATTCTATTCATCACCCTCATTGTAATTATTTGTTTATTGGCTGTCTTTTCTGCGAGACTTTCAGTTCCCCAAAGTCAAGGACAAGGCCTGTCTGGTTACTACCTGGCATGTACTCAGTATTTTAATATATATTTGTTTAGCGTCATTGTAGCATTATTGTAGTAGCATACGGGGTAGTTTCACTGCCCTAAAAACCCTCTGTGCTCCGCCTGCTCATCTCTCCCTCCCTTACAACCACTGGCTACCATTGTTCTTTTTATTATCTCCATAGTTTTGCCTTTTTCAGAGTGTCATAAAGTTGGAATTATACTGTCATTGTCAAGTCCATATCCCTTCAGCCTCCCCCTCCTTCCCTTCTGGATGATTCGTTCCCCTCTGGGCTGTGGGTTCTAGTCTCTTTCCACGTGAAGGCATTCTTTAGCCTGGTTGCAGCTCAGCAGGTGAAGGCAGATGGAAAGTGTTAGAGAATTAACATCTCCAGTACAACTTGCATCCAATGAGGGTGGCAGTTTTTATCCTTCAATAGGACACTTTTCTACATGTGCCCCTCAGACTCTCAGGGGGTCTCCAGTGGGGCTGAGCCCCAGTTGCTTGCCAGAGTAAACTGCTCATTAAAACAGGATCATTGGGTGTCCTGGCTGGTGTGGCTTAATGGATTGAGTGCCGGCTTCTAAACCAAGAATCTTTTCTCTTTCTTAATCTCACCCTCTACTCCCTCAAAGTGTTTCCTGGGATCTCTTCCCAAATAAGTTCTTATAGTCAACTCTCTTACTGTGGGTCTGATTTTAGGAGAAGCATGGACTGGAATGTGATAAGAGAGGCTTGAAGAGGGTGTTGTGGGATGCAGAGGGGGAGGGGATTAATTCCAGCTGGCAATAATTTGCATTGTTTGAATGGGGTCTGGGTGGGCACAGTGAGTGCACCGGCAGGAAGGGTTGATTCACGCAGAGAAAACAAAGGCACAGAAGTGCTAAAGAACATATACTGTTCAAGGAACTGAAGGCAGTCCAGTCCGGAGGGAATGTGGACAGAAGAACATTCTCAGATGGTCCTGGGAAGTACCCCAGAGCCTTTCACAGTGAAACCAAAAAAGTCGGTGTTCTTGCAGCTTCTCAGTACCAGAAGCAATAAGTAGACACAAAGATTGAGTCTTTATGGGCGCTTTATTCAGAGGGCCAATGATCTGAGAAGATGGCAGTTATATACCTCAAAAACTATCTTATATCTCTTCTGAAGCCGACATTAGGAAAAAGTAGATAAAGAGTTTGGACTTCAAGGAAAAAGATTAATGAGATAAAGGGTGCAGTCCTGCAATTTTCCTAGCATCCCTTCATCTGCTGACCAGCTATTCTTTACCTGCATCCTGGTACATGGACTTCCCTCCCTGAAGCACAATGGATCCGATACCATCTTGATTGCTTGCTGTCCTCCTGGGGCACAAAGGTCAAATTGCTTGTGAGTTTCCTGGAGTCAGGGTGGGTCTGGTCATACTTTCCAGTTCCTGGAACAATAGCTTTCTATGTGCATTAATTACTAAGCTTATAAACTATAACTTTAGGCTAAAAAAGTGTTCAGCTCTTGAGTTCCCCATCAACAGCCCAGCAAGGAGTCAGGTCTCTCCTGCCCCTTTCATCCTACACTTCAGCTCTAGCTACTCACCCTTCTTATACTGGTACTTTGAAATGTCCAGACATTATTTTTTTGGTAGGAAGATCCAAATATAGATACACATAATCTATGAGAGCAGCCATATGGTAAGCACTGACCAACCCACTGAAGCATGGCTTTTTCTTTCTGCCTATAGATTTTATTTTATTTTTAAAATATTTTATTGATTATGCTATTAGAGTTGTCCCAGTTTTTCCCCCTCGGACCCCTTCCACACAGTATCCCCACTCCCTTAGGCAATTCCCACAACACTGTTCATGTCCATGAGTCATGCATGTAAGTTCTTTGGCTACTCTATTTTCTATACTATAATTTACATCCCCATGGATATTCTGTAACTACCTATTTGTATTTCTTAATCCCCTCACCTCTTCAACCATTCCCTTATACCCTCCCTCCATCTGGCAACCATCAAAATGCTCTCTGTATCAGTGATTCTGTCTCTGGTCTTATTATTTGCTTAGTTTGTTTTTTAGATTGAACTGTAGACAAGTATGTATTTATTGCCATTTTATTGTTCTTAGTTTTGATCTCCTTTTCCTTAATTAAGTTCCTTTAACATTTCATATAATAATGGTTTGGTAATAATGAACTCCTTTAGTTTTTCTTCTCTGGGAAGCTCTTTATCTGCCCTTTGACTCTAAATGATAGCTTTGTTGGGTAGACCAATCTTGGCTGTAGGTTCCTGCTTTTCATGACTTTAAATATTTCTTGCCAGTCCCTTCTGGCCTGTAAAGTTTCTTTGGAGAAATCAGCTGACAGTCTTATGGGAACTCTCCTGTAGGTAACTAACTGCTTTCCTCTTTCTGCCTGTAGATTTTAATTCATGTTTTCTGAGTTTCTATGACATGGTTAGCATTAATGTTTTGCATTTTCTGAGAACTTACAGTCTAAACACAGTGTCTGTGTCTCAACCCAGACAGGACACTTTTATGCTTTCAGTTAGAGGCTAATATTAAACTTAAAAGGGGGGGGGTCTAGTTTGTCCTGGAGTCAAAGAAAATAACCCAAGTTAACTCCACTTTGGAATGTATTAGTTTCCAAGCAAGTACAATGAATATGTGCAGTCTTGCTCATTTTCTCTCCCCATGTTCTGGAAATGGTTTCCCTGCAATGAAATGTTCTGGCAAGTCACTCCATCTCCAGTACTGACTCCATTATAGCCTCTTGCCATGATCAACAACTGCTAAATTGGTTATAACCCCAGAATGGGGTCTGAAAATTTAAAAATGGAGGTGTGGCAGGAGGATGGGAGCAGAGTAATTTGGTCATTTTCCCAGCATAAGAAAGTTAGTTTAGGAAAGACAAAATGAATACTTCTGGAACAGCTATACAATATGGAAAATAACAGAAAAATTAAAGAAATTATTAGAGCTCACAAGAGAATTTGGTGAGAGAACACTACTCATTTCGGCTCAGCATGAGCTAGTTTCCATTATTATGTTTTGCTCTATACTTAGCTTTGAAGAAAACCACAAATTACAATGGCTAAATAGAGCTTTTGAAAAATGGAAAAGAGCAATATTGCAAGTATAGAACAGTAGTGGGGTACACACCCTCCCTACCGTCTCCAAACTGGGACGGCTGTGAAGAACTCCCTCCCTCTTCCACCCCAAGGAATTTCAGCCATGTCCTTCATGAATTACATCACTATGATATTGTTTGGGTAATAAATACAGCTCTGTTTTGTTTTTAAACCGGGAGGTTCAACCAAAGGCTGGGATAGAAAGAAAGCTGCTGGGATACTTAAACCAGGTGAGGTAGTTGAGAAGAGATTAATTTAAGATATATCTAGTTGCAGAAAGGAATAATGATAATCACATTTATCGAGTTCTTTGTTTGACCAAGGCACTGCTCTGTAGCCATTATGTGTATTAACTAATCTATTCTCATACAAACTTTGTGAAACAGATACTGTTGCTAACCCATTTTATAGATGAGGATTCTGGGGCAGAGAAAGGCTAAATAATTTGCTCACAGTCACATGGCTGGTAAATGGCAGAACCAAGATTTTTTTGGTCTCAGAGCCTGTACTCTTGAGGATCACACTGTAATGCCTCAGAGATCATGCTATGAACTGACTGTTTGTATCTCCCTCAAATTCATATATTGAATCTCTAACTCCCAAAGTGATGGTGTTTGAAGGTGGAACCTTCGGGAGGTAATTAGGTTTAGATGTGGTCATGAGGGTAGAGTCCCTAGGATGGAATTATTACCCTTAGAAGAAGAAAAGACACCAGAACTTTTTATCTCTACCATGTGAGTTGGATGCAGTGAGACAGCAGCTGTCTGCTAGCCAGGGAGAGGGCTCTGAATCTACTGGTACCCGGGTCCCGAACCTCCAGTCTCCAGAACTGTGAGAAATAAAATGTCTGTTTAAGCCAGACAGTCTTTTGTACTTTGTTATAGCAGCCCCAAAAGACTAAACAGACCACCAAACTGTTACAAACAAGCTACCCAGGGAGTCAGGGAATTATAGGCAGAGGAGTTCTGCTCAGACCAGAGATTTATTTCAGGTGTTTCTCTGTGAGGACCATGCTTCCTGCAGGATGGTGTTGAGTCACAGAGGATGCTTGGCTCAAAGGTGATGTGGGATAGGGCCCCAGACCAGGAGTCAAATTTCTGTAGAAAGTTGGGTAAACTAACTGTTGGTACCTTTCTGATTATCAATGGTCACTTCATTCCTGAGTGAAGCAGCAATTAAAAGGTAAATATGCAGAAATGCCCATGTGGTAAAACCCCTATCCCTCTCATTCCTTGGGAGATGATACAAATCAAGATCTGTGTTAAATATGAAGAGTGCCCTGGCACAGTAGCTCAGCTGGTTAGAGCATCAGCCCAATATGCAAGGTTGCAGGTTTGATCCCTGGTCAGGGTACATACAAGAATCAACCAATGCATGCATAAATGCATCTCTCTCCCTCCCTCCCTCTCTCTCCCTCTAAAATCAATACATTGAAAAAAATTAAATATGAAGAAAGCTGTTTGAGGTGACCCAGAATGTTCCTCACAGCCTTTTAGAGAGTCCCAGTCCCAACTTACTTGGTTCTCAGTTCTTTTTTAGTGGCTGCATATTTAACGATATAAATGTAGTAACTCTTTCCAGACATTCACTGAGAATTAAAAGGCATTTCTTTATTAGCAAATTGTTGCCACAAAGAATAATGGTACTATAATATCCCTGTGCATTTGTGCTCTTTATGTATGGGTGATTTTACTTCTATGCCATAAGTCCCAAGAAGCAGTGTTTTTTATAGCAAGAGTATTTTAATTTGAAAGGTATTTTCAGGTTTGCTTTCTAAATAGGCTCTAACAAATCACATTCCACTGGTACGTAGGACATATTTGTCTTTCTTCCTTAAACATCTTCCAGGGAGAAGCCAGGTACTCACTTTCCCAACACCCTTTGCAGTTCGAGTATAGACATGTGAGGTAGGCACTGCCAGTTAGACACCACAGAGACTTAGTTTATACAATGAGACAGACACAGACCCTGTGCAGAATTCAATCTGGTGAGGTGTCTGCAGATACTTCCAACTTCTAGATATTCCTCACTCTGGAAATTTTGCTGCTTTAAGACAGGGATTTCTTGTCAACCCCTCAGTAGCTGAAATTGACTGATCTTCTCTTAAATGCATTCACTTCTGTTTATCCTGCTGCCTCTACCCCAGTAGAGGCTACCATGACCTCTTGCTGGGGCAGCAATGAACTTCCATCTGGTCTCCCAGTCCCTAAAGTGATTAGAGTCCATTTTTCACCCTGCAGCCTGAATAATGTTTCTAAAACTCAAATCTGAGCATGTCACCTCACTGCTTTTCAAACCTTTCATTATTTTCCCTCTGCCCCAGGCTGGAGTTCCCATTCCTTAGCCGGGCCCTAAAAGCCCTCGGGGAGCTGACCTTGGCTTCCCTCCCCCATGCACATCTGTCCTCCCTTCTCATTCTACACTCTAGTCACACTGCACAGTTTTCATTTCCTTGCTTGTCCTCTGCTCTTTCTCACTTCTGGGCATTGCTAACACTGTACCCTCTACTTTCTTCCCTATTCCTTTGCCTGCCCAAATTCTTGTACTCTACCTCTGAGTTTAGATATTGCTTCTCTGGCTGCCCGAGACTAGATTAGGTGTCCTTCCTCTAGGCTACCTCATCATCTCATAGTTCTACAATGCAACCTTGGTTCTCAAACTTAATTTGTTCTGGAAAACTGTTCAAGAAGCGATTTGTTAAAAAACTGAATCTCCTTTGTCCTCTGAGAGATGTGTGACTGATCATATACATATCACCATGAAAGGTCTGTTGGGTAGAGAATCCAGAGCCAAAGTCTTGTTAGACTACCAAGATATTTTTACTGTGAACAACTTGGTTGAGAACTGAATTGTTCAAGAACGGAGGTTTGACTGTATCTTATCTCTATTTCCCATTGAGTTACTTGAAGGTAGGGACATTGCCTACTTTGTTGCCTGTCACATAATCAGTGTCTAACACAGTGCTTGGCACATAGTAACTAATAAACAGAAATTTGATGAATTAAGTAAATAAATAGATAAGACAGACACTATTATCACCCATTATGAACAGGGTAACTGAGGTTTAGAGTGTCTATTTTCCTAATGCTATGAGACTAGTTAACAGTGGACCTGGAACTAGAACAGAGGTCTTCTGACTCAATATCCCTCAACTATCCCTCATTGCCCCCATCAAATGCAATCTCTCACTCTTCTAAGCTTAAAAAACACTGTTATGATATGCAAACACTCTGTAAGTTACGATCTCACCCTCTGCACTATGGACATTTTGGGCTACATAATTCTTTGTTGTGGGGCTGTACTGTGCATTGGAAGATGTTTAGCAGTATTCGTGGCCTGCACTCCCTAGATTTTAGTAGTATCTCCCTCCCCTTGGCTGTCTGCGGACATTGTAAAATGTCCCCTGGGGGGCAAAGTAGCCTTCTGGTGTGAACCAGTGTTCTTAGAATACTAGGTACCATTTGTTCAACTTCTACAGCTTTGGGTTGAGAATATAAGTCTCAACACAGTTTTCCCTAGGTAGAAAGATGGAAGGCAAGAATAGGCTTATGTCTAAGTAGTGACCTTGCATCTTTTAAGCCACAAGTCTATACCTTGGTATGCCTGTTTCCTCATCTGCAACACAGGGATAATAATGCTAAAAACTCAAGGAAGGGTTAGAGAGAATGCACATGAAGTACTCAGTAAATTGTGATTACACACACAACATTGGATTTGGTGGGAGGAGTGCTGTGAGTTTCAGTATCTATCTACAATGGAATCGGGTGAATTGGCGGCTACTCACACTCTCCTTCTCCTTTGTGAATTGTAATGCATTTATTTAGTATTTGACATATTGCGTTTGTCTACAAGATTCCTTCAAGTTTGAATTGCAAGTCTAGAAAAAAAATTTCTTCTAAGCATCTGCCTTTTTTTTTTTGGCTGACTTCTTACTTTGACAGTACAGTGCTGCTCCAGAACATGCTTTTTCCTGTTACATTGGAAATTCCACCCAGTGTAACTGCCTGAGGGCTCAAGGATCAAACTAAAGGGACAGTGCAATTCCTGCTGGGAGGGTAGAGCCCAGAAGTGCCCACTCCTCTAGCTTTACAGAGCTTCCCCTCTCTCCTTCCTCCCTCCCTCCCTCCCTCCCTCTGTGACTCTCTCCCTCTCTCCCTCCCTGGGACTGTAGAACTGTTTGTTCCCCTTCATCCCTAAGGAGATGCTCCAGGATGCAATCTTTTTTTTTTTTTTTTTAAGGTTTTATTTATTTATTTTTAGAGAGGGAAGGGAGGGGGGGAGAGAGACAGACAGACAGACAGACATCAATGTGTGGTTGCTGGGGGTTATGGCCTGCAACCCAGGAATGTACCCTGGCTGGGAATCGAACCTGGGACACTTTGGTTCCCAGTCCGCACTCAATCCACTGAGCTATGCCAGCCAGGGCCAGGATGCAATCTTTAACCACAGGGCTAGATCCCCCTACTTAGGTCTAACAATGTCTACCTTCTGAAATCTAAACCTGAAAATATAAGGAAATAATATCAACTGAAGACATGCATTAACATGTCCAATGTTAATAATGGCTCAAACCTGGAAATATCCCAGTGTCCCACACAGTGGAATGGATGGATTATGGTGAGTTTGGGTAGAAGAATACTACGGAGCAAGGAGAATGGGCAAACTGCGACTTCATGCAAATACACTGATGAATCTACTGTTAAATGAAAAAGGGAAGGCCCAGACTTGGCTGGTATGGCTCAGTTGGTTGGAGTGTTGCCCAGTAACCAAAAGATTGCGGGTTCGATTTCCAGTCAGGGCACATACCTAGGTTATGTAGGATCCCTGGTCTGGGTGCGTCTGAGAGATCACCAATTAATGTTTCTTTCTCACATCTATGTTTCTCTTTCCCTTTCTCTCGCCCTTCCTCTCTCTCTAAAAGCAATTAAAAAAAAAAAAAGAGCGAAGGCCCAAAAGAGTATTTTTGGTATTGGTGTATGAAGTTAAAAAGTAGCAAAATTAACCACCTCTGCTAGAGGTCAGCCTAGTGGAAGGAAGGATGGTGGTAACCTGTGTCAAGGGGAAGTGACAGGAAGGGTTTCTGGGTGCTGGTTACAAATGTGTGTTCACTTTGTGAAAGAAAATTCCCTGAGCTCTTCTCTTAGGACTTGTGCATTTTCCCATATATACATTATACTTAAATCAAGCACTCACTGGAAAAATACAATCAAAGAAAAAACAAAACCCTCAAATTTCAAATACTTTATTATTTTTAAAAAATCCTCTTACTTTAGGCCTCTCTCTCATAAGAAGATATAGACTTATAACGAAATTGCTTTAAGCTTTACTAATACTTTCCAGAAGCTAAAAGAACCAAAAGACTTGAGTTCTAGGTTCCACTTAATATTCCCATTGACTTCCATGAACTATGTATTGAGCACAGAATGTTACTGCTTTAATCCATCCTTCTCCACAGCAAGGACACTGAGGCCTAGAAAAGTGAAGTGACTTACTCAGGGCAACACGTTCTTTCACAATAAAATTGGCATTAAAAAGATCTCAAAGTGAAAGTGGCAATAGCCATTTGTGGCCCAAAGCCCCCATGATTTCTCCATTTAATAATGAAGATATTACAGAGAGAGAAGCAACTGAGTCAATCTTTATATAAACACAGAACTTTCATTAATCTGCTCCATTTAGATAAGAGGTGATGTTCTCATTTGGTTATTGTGACTCTTAAACCAAATTCTCCTTGAGTCTTAGGAAAAAAGATATAATAGGGAAGTGTAAGTTATGCTCCTGTCACAAACAGCCCCCAAATCTTTGTAGTTTAAAACAGCTAAGGTTTATAATTACGCCATGTGTCTATCCAATGTCAGTAGGAGCTTTGTTCCACTTCTTTACGGTTCCCTGTCTGGGAGCCAGGCTGAAGGAAAAGCCACTCTGGATCTCAGCTGGTCTAGGTGGCAGTGGAAAAAGAGAACACAGTAAAGCACCCACTGGCTCTTCCATCTTGTGTCTGCGGGGTACACACACAGCTCCCACATCCACCTCTCCTTCATAGCAAGTGTCATGGCCACTCCCAACCTGCGGCTGACAGGGAAGGGCAGTGCTACCTGAGTCTGGAAGGAGGAGGGCTGTTTCCAGCTCTCCTCGCTTAAGTTGTCGATAGGTTCTGCCACCATAAGCAATGTGGTATATAACAAAACCAGTTTTATCACAGGCCAACTGATAAAAACAAGAGTTAAATTCTCACAGCATCACATCAATGTTGAATTGAAGGGATGTTATTGCAGGACCCTGTATGTGGGAACAGCTCTAGTGGCTATCTGAAAAAGAAACTGAAGCTGAGTCTCAGGAGAGTCCCTATTTCCTTGAGCCTTTGACCATCATCACAATGACCTACATTAGTTAAGAATACAATGGAGTGAACACAACTCTGCAGAAAGTAAAACATAGACATAAAAGGCAGCACTGGCAGGTGTAAATAAAACTCTTTCAACCATAATTGAAAGGATTTTTACAAAAGGCATGACGTGGTTTCATTTGCCTTTCTGCAAGTAGTTTAGTGGGTAGAATGATCAATACTCCTCTCAAGTGCCCAGGAACCATTTTGACCAAAGGCAGATGCATAAATGAATTGCCCTCCAGGGCTATAACATTGAACCCTTTAAATGAGGGAAGCTTCCAAGGATGCAAACAGAACACATCCCTTGTGGGTGTGTAAGCACCAAACATCAATGAGGACAGAGTGCTTTCAAGTAGGAAGGGAAAGAAATCTATTTTGTTGGGGCTATAATCTCTAATGTTAAATTAGAAAGAAAAGAAAAAATAGTTTGACAGGTAATAGTTTGTTTTTCATGACTTTCTCCTTTTATTTTCTCTGCACACAAACCTAACCATAAAATCATCAGTACTGATAAGTTGTCACTTTCTCCACTGGGTTTCAAAGGATATTGTCTTTGGCAACTAGCAAATAAATATTTTATAAAAGAGTGTCTAGTTAAAACATACATTTAAGTGAACACTGGTCAGAAAGCAAAACTGGAATAAAAGTACCAGTCTATTAAAAGCAAACAAACAAGCAAGCAAAATATAACCAGCAACACTGACATAGAGAACAAACTGACAGTAACCAGAGGGGAGTGGGGAAAGGGATAATGGGGGAAAATGGGGGAAAATGGGGGAAGGGCTGTCAAGGAACATGTATGAAGGATGCATGGATAAAGCAAAAGAGGGCAGGTTCGAGGGTGGGAGGCAGGGATGGGTGGGGTGGGGGGGCATGGTGGGGTGAAAATGGAAACAACTATACTTGAACAACAATAAAAATGAGTAAGTAAGTAAGTAAATAAAAATTTTTAAAAAACCCACACGTGTGTACAACACAACTTGGCTAGCAGGTGCCAGTCCATGGGTTTTCTCTGAAATGAAGAATCTTGTTTATGAGCTATCATACTTCAAATAATGCCAGGCCCAGAGCTCTGCAACTTGAAATAACATTACTATCTATAATACATCCTTCTGGTACCTCTGTAGTAGAAATATTGTTAATGTACAACTGCCATATAATTTGTTAGCTTCAATGTCCTAGTGTTTGTGTGTATCATGGTACAAGACCATATATGGACTTACAGTTGCAACAAGGAATACAATTGATCTAGGTTATGAGTTATCTTCCTAGTCTTTAAGTTCTAAAAGCAAAAATTTTGGACGAAACTATTAATTTCAGTGTGGAATGCAAATGTGAAAAGGTGGCATTCAGATATGATTCTAGAATGTTGAATAAAGTTTCAATATTAATGGCTTTTAATAAAGATACAAATTTTGAGGGTATACTAGGGATGTGGGCTCCTGGAACAGAAGTCCCAGTAGGGCTGACAGCCAAGGGCAGGTAGTGGTCAGCAAGGCCAGGCGAAGGCTGGGGATGGTGTGAGGAGTGGTGGTGGCAGGAGGGCAAGGGGAGGAAACAAAATAGGAGACAGTCCTGCCTGTCAGAGGCAGTGCAGGTACATGAGAGCACTCCCTGAGAAAAATGGCTCTGACATGCATCCTTCCAATCATACTTGCATGTCACAGTCCCCAATAGAAGACTTGTCTTTCTGGAATTAGTGTCAGCTTGATTTTAAGAGCTCTGTAGTTGGAGATAAAGGTTGGCCTTCTGATCTATCTTGGACGTCCAAGGGGGATCTCGACATTCACATTTGTTACCTCGGTGCTTGAGCTTGGTACGTACAGGTGATTAATAAATATTTGTTGAACAAATGAATGTTGAATAAAAAATGTGAACAGGAAGGAAAGTGGAGCAAATGGTAGTGACACATTCTCTGCCATCTGATGGCCCATCTTCAACAAATCACTCATCCTGGTCCAGCACCAGGGTCATTACAGCAACCTCCTTAGCAAAGTGGGCGCCTGTCAGAACTGCAGAAGGTTCGTTTAATCCTGTGCCTGGGTTTCGTCCATGTTGTGAGTCTTCGTTCACATTTCACTTTTAGTTTTGTTGAAACAATTTTCTAGGCCCAAGATAAAGCTTTTCCTGCCAGAGTGCCATGTCAGCAAACAGAAACATAGGTCGCTTTCACGTCCCTCTAATGCCCACTTGACCAGAAACACAGTCTACCAACCCTCAAACACCAAGCCAACTCTGGGTCTTCTCATTCCAAACAAGGCTGACTATGTGGCGCTCGCTAATCAGATACTTTGTTTTTCTTTCTTGTTCTTTATTCTTTACCCCATAAAACTTCCAACCTTCTACCCTATTTTGCAGTTCTATGAAAGGGAACTGTCCACCCCATGGAGTGTTAAATAAAGTTTGCTTGCATCACTTAAATTGTCTTCTTTATTCCTCTTTTAACAGTTCTTACAAAGGAACACAAAACACTTTTGTTAAAATCCATTTGTAGTTGGATTAAAAATGTCAATACCTTCATAACACAGAAGGAAGACCTAAGGTACAAGTATAATTACATGAGGAGGAAGTGTGGAAGTAGGTTAGCAACCTCTTAAATTACACTGATCTTACTATTGACTAGTGAAGAGCGAGGAACCTAATTTTGTAAATGCCACAAGCAGTGGAAAAGCGCCCATGTATGACATTTCAAATAAATTTGACAATGATTACATGTTGAAACTGTAATAACTGTGGTCTCTCAGCAACTGTGCTCATCTTCAAACACCTAGCTAAAATCTGGAGCAGATGAACATTGCAGTTTGAAGCTGAATATCCTTAGGTTAATATTTTTTTATTACCAAGAATATAATTTCAGAAGGGACATTGATTTTTTAAAAATAGTTTTCAAATACTCCCATCTCTAATATATGTCTTTTTTCCCTAAAGTACACATTGGAGACATCGTAATATAACAATAAGCATCTTTGCAAGTTTGTTGTGAGAACACTACTTGAGAAGCAGTATTTTCAAAATGTGTTGCGTTCACCTCTAACAACGCTCTTGCCCCTTTGCTCTCTGGCCAACGGTGCACATCTTTATGTTCCTGACTGCATCCATAGTGGATGCAAACATGACACAAGACATTTCTGGGAAAGAGACAGCCTGGCAATGGGGTCAAACCAAACATCTTGCTGTAAAATTTCAATTTCAAAAGGATTCTCCAAAATTCTCAGCAGCTGTTCTCACTTTAGCTGTACACTAGAATAGTCTGTGAAGTTTTTTAAAAACATGGATACCCAGACTCCACAAAAGACTGTAATCTTACGGGGGTAGGGCCCTAGCATTTGCTTTATCAGAACCCCCATGTGATTCTAATTCAGCGCTATGGTCTAAATGTCTGTGTCCTAATTCATACATTGGAATCCTAATGCTGAATGTGATGGCGTGAGAAGGTGGGCCTCTGGGAGGCCATTAGGTCATGGAAGCAGAGACTCTCATGACTGAGATTAATGCCCTTATAAGAGAGGCCCAAGAGGGGGCCCTTCCCCCTGCCAGCAAGTCAGGACACAACAGAATTCTGCAGCCTGGAAAAGACCCTCACCCGGCCATGCTGGCATCTGCTCTTGAACTTCCAGTCTTCAGAACTGTGAGAAATCAATTTCTGTTGTCGCTGATGATGTTTTTCAGATCTAACCGTCTGTATTTAGAAGGCACAAATACCTGTTAGCCACGAAGTAATAGATTTATGATATCCTCAAACTTCTCATTTTCTCATCACCTTCCTAATTTTTGGCACATTTGTGTATCGTGTATCCCAGTCTTCCTAATTTTTTCCTCTAAATTAAATTTTAAACTTAAATATAAGTAATTAAAAACAAAATTTCTTATTACAATGGTGAATAGAAAATTAGTACCATTTACCATCAAGAGAAGGCAACTGAGAAAAAATAAGCAAAAACAAATACCTCTCATATTATTCAAATCAAGTCAGGCACAGTTATTTGCCCAAAGGCCTCTAACCAGAGACCTGCTCTCTTTTTGTTAACAAGGGAGTGAAGAGAGTCTTTCCTGTAACCACCCAGCACACATCCCCGTGCCAGGGAGCCAGATCTAATGTTTAGGGATGCTCTAGGCTATTGTGATTTTCAGAAAAGGCCACGTGAGCCAACATGTGCTGATAAAAATGAGAGAAATTTCCTGGAGGCTTTTGGGAAAGAAAGATTTTCTCTCTTTTGGAAACTCCTGGGAGAGAATGCATCTTTTCCTCTGGATGTTGACTGGGACCAATGCTGGGTGCAAATGCAGGACCTGGAGATGTCCTAGCCATCAAAAGAGCCACTTCCAGCCCAAGTTCAAGGCCAGCATCCTAGGGGCCCCCAAGCCAGCAGGGCAGGCCGCCAGAACTCCACTCTCCTGCCATACAGGCTGTTTTCCATTAATCACTGAGAACATTTTGAGTTGGGCTTTCTGTTGCTAGCAACTAATTACATCCTAATACAGGGAAAGAAGAAAGTGTTCAAAGGCAAACTAGCACCCAACAGAGACTTCCTCCTTGATATAATCAGGGAGTAATATCCTTATTGATTCAAGGTCATTTAACACTACGTGTATCCATCAAATGAAATCATCTTAGTGGCACACAGCCTTCACTTGGGAAATAGTTTTCTTAGGTTGGAAGAGATGATGGATCAGCAAAGCTGCAGTGGGCTATGATTAGCTTATGTTCTTCATAACTTTTCTCAATAAGAAAATCCAAAGTGCACCTTCTAGCTGCCCTTGAATTTCTGCAGGCATCTTTGAAAGCATGGACTAGGAAAGGGGGGAGAATAAGTTCTTGAAATAGTGTCTGTGCTTCCCCTCTGGCATTAAGCATGGAGCTCTCTGAGCGTCTCCGAGTTCACTGGGACTCAAAGCGCGACCTGCTGATTAGCAGCATCCATAGTGTCACCTAGGAGTTTGTTAAAAATGTAGTCTCAGGTCCCACCCAGAACTCCTGAATCGAAATCTGCATTTTAAGCAGATGCTCTTTGATTTATATGCACATTAAGTTTTGAGAAGCACTGTCCTAAATGCACATCACCAGCTTAGAGCTACTTAAATCCTAAGCAGCTGATTTATGCAGAGCCCGGACTCATTGACATGGGCTTCCACAAGTGGAATGCCAACCCCAACTTCCAGCCCACGACTGTTTGCTTTGTTTTCTTCCTGTGTCCTCCACAACTGATAGGTAATCTCCAAAGAAGCACCAGTTTCCATCAATTCCTTGGGGTTTCATTTAATACTAGCGTATCTCAGTCCATCACTAGAACTCTCACCTTACAGGAGTAGAAGTCAGAGATACCAAGCAAGATGAATGAATACCTTTAAGGGTTTTTTTTCTTGGCTAGTAAATTTCTTATATACTATAATTCATTCATTCATTAATTCAAACACAGATTAAACTAATTCTCTATGTCATTTCTAAAGTACATCTCCCGGATTTTTAAAATCAAAGTTATGATATGGTGATTAGCAGTCCCTGGAGACCTTTAATAACTAGTAAGTTCTGAGCTATCCTGAAGGAATATTCAATCAAAATCTCTCCTGCCTCTATGAAGTTTAAGAAATTAATTTTTTCTTAGTATAACAGTCAACAGTCAGTTAAGTTATGTACCAATGGCCACTAAGGGTAAGCAAATGCAGGCAAAATTTAAAAAAGAAAGAAAAATATCATAGCCCCTTCCTTCCAGCAGAGACCTCTGTACTTCATCTGTACTTGGTCTTCAGAAATGATATATATATAGTACCTTAGTGACATTGAGGGTAACTCTTTGCATCGGTGAAATAGGATCAGTGGTACTGAGGATTCCATGTGAGATGACAGAGAAAGGGAAGATAACGCCAAGTCCATTTCTCACCAAAGGGAAATAGAAGTAACCAGTGATGAGAAAGGGAGAACTGAAGGGAAGTGGGCAGGGCTGAGATGCTGATGGTTCCTGGAAAGAAGAGGGGGCTGGGGCCAAATGTTGTGGGCCCTTGGGATGAAGTTAGAAGCACGGGGAGGGGGCGGGGGTAGGACGCAGCAGGCTGAGGAGAAGGAATGCCCCATGATGAACAAAGAGGGAGGATTGGGCACAGGGAAAGTCTCTGCCAGCCCTAGGGGAGTTCTGGAGCAAAGGTTGCCCTTTAGAGGAGTCCTGCATTGTGCAGAGAAGGCAAGGCCTGTGTAACCCATGGTGCTGTGCAGTTACTGGCTTGGCCCTGCTAGGAAGAGTGTGGCCTCAGCTCAAAGGCTGAGAAAAAGCCTGAGGGAGCACATGGCTGGACCTGTTAGCTAATTGCATTCTTGCATCTGAATGGCAAGTTTCTTTCTTGAAGGGAGATCCAAGCTGCATACTCTTTGGCTGGACAAGCTGGGATAATGGAAATCTACCCCCTTCCCCCCTCACACACACCCAGCCCACGGCCAGATAAATTTAGAAAGATGCCAGAGCAGCAGATACCATTGCCTGGCTTGCAGGAGGTTCTGTGCCTACAACATGGTATGTGAATGTTGGAGTAGAAGTGGCTGCGAGGTGTTGAGGCAGATGGACCTATGGTAGTTTCACAGCATCTTGAGCATCCTGGATGGTTTGGAGAAAAGTTAAAAGTTTCTGAGCTTCGGGGAGGGGGACAACAGTGCAGACAAAGACAGCAGACTGGCAGAGACTTCCTGGTTGGGCTAGGAGGAGGCAAAGTGTGTGGACAACTGCCCAAGGTCATGGGCAGTGGGTGTAGCTGAAACAGAGTGATGCCCAAGAGCTGGTAGCAGCATTTATACCTCAGTGGGCAGCTAGGTCAACAGATAACTGTGGACTAAATTTGCACCTCCCTGGGAAGTTCACCTGCACTCAGATGCTGCTAAGTGAGAGTGACAGGAAGAAACAAATATCATGAACTGGTGGAGTGGTTACTAAAGACAAATGGAATTTTAAACTAGAGAGACTAACTTACCTTGAAATGATGTAATCAAGTTTTCTATGTATGAGTAGAAACAGAGAAGTGGAGGCTAGTTGAGTTCAATTATAGAAAGTAATTTATAAATTACATTTCTGAGTTATGTAGTTTATTAAGTTTCATCTCTGCTACACATGTAAATTTTCATATCACTTAATTATAATCATTTCCCTTTTGGAAATCAACTCTTAAAAGTAGAAAAATTATGCAAAGTTTTTAAAAGTTTCATATTATTTATAATAATAAAGTGACTGAAATGCCTAGCAGTAGGAGAAAAGTTAGGTAAATTATAGTACATCCATGTGATGGTAAATTAAACTGCTAATTTACAATGACATTCCATGAATATGCAATGGCATACAACCATTTTTCTATTAAATTGGTCAATGGAACAAGCAGAATGAGTTGTTCTACAGTATCCTTGAACCCTTTCCATCACAACCCATGGTAAACCATTCATTTTGCATGTTGACCCAGGACACCCGTACAAATTTTTATTACTGACTCCAAGTTTGCATGGACCAGTGCTTGCCTATGCTGGGTGCGATGCATTCTGGCACTGTATATAATGCCATAACCTTCGAGTTGGTCCTTTTCAAATCTAGCTAGACCCACCACGTAGGTTTCATCCCAATGATGGAAAAGAGCAAAAAAAAAAAAAAAAAAAACAAACATAGGTCCAGAAAATGTGCTTGGGACTATGCCAAATTATCAGCAGGGCTGGGACCTCAGGAGATTCATTGTTTCCAATTTGTCTCTAATAAACATATACTACTTTTTATAATAGAAATAAAATCACCATAGTAAGTTTTAAATTGTTTCCAAGGTTTCTCCAGGCTATTTCAGTTCCTGCTTATCTGGTGAATTCACTTTTTATCTCCAGACCAACTGGTGAGCCCCAAGCTGAGTGGGTCTGCAGCTTCAGCCCTCCCGGCCTACCGCTTCCTATGGCCATCGCAGTTTGGCACATTTTAATGAGACTGATGTCAGTTACCAGTATTCTTGACTTCTTTTTTATTCCTTCCTTCCTCCCTCTCCGCACAATTTTATTGAGTGCCTGTTACGTTCCAATACTATTCTGAAAGCTGTATAAAAATTCTTTTTATATATTTGAATTTTTCTATAATGAGCATGTAGTTCTTTCATAATCAGGAAAAACATACATGCTGTGTTAAAAGAAGACCTTGAGACATAGACCTTGCCTCCGAAGACAACCATAGTCTAGGAAAGAAACAGCCATGTGAACAAATACGTTGATGTGGGACTTCCTTTCAGTCCCTCACCCACCTCCTGCCCCAGCCAGAAAAGTGGCTCTCTGAGGAGCTTTTAATTGTCAGGGGCTAAGTGTTTGTCTCTCTCCTTTCCTAGGATACCATACAATTTGTCTGACTGCCATCTCTGCCCCCTACTCCTTAAATCTCCATTTCCATTTGTTGGTTGACAGAACGAGGAGAGAGGGGAGGAGGAAGGGGACAGGGAAGGACAGAGAGCAGCTGGATAGCATGCAGTCCAGCAGAGGCCCAGCAGTGGACGGGCCCCTTGGCCGCAAACACCTGATTGAGGTTAGTGTTGGGGTCCTGTGGTCCCCACTCAGGACACCCTTTTAACGCGACACCTTTCTGAGCTTGAACACTGTAACAGGACTAGGTGATCGATCCATCAGCATTTATGACCCTAGATTCCCAGGCATGTCCTGAACAGCTCGGTCCGTGACCCCTGGAGGAACGAGACAAGATCCACATTGGTCTGGCACCAATGGCTGCAGCCAGATCCAGCTGGTTATTTTGAGGCTTTCTTAGTTAATGAGTAACATCTGCTGGTAGCTTCTATTCAGGACATTAACTTCTGACTCTGGGATTTCCCCAAAGAGGTTAAAAAATCAAGTGGGCAGACAGAAAGCTGGATAAGCCACTGGTGAAAACTGCATAATACTCCTAAGTCCATGCTTCAGCGGTCGCTGCTCCTGGAGAACCATTGATTTATCCCCCTCTTGTCGAAGGAAGTCTCTATTTGTTTTCCAGTCATGGGTGGCCTGTCAAAATTTAATATAATGCTAGGGGCAACCATCAGTCACCGGCATTTTAACTCGGCAGTTCCTCAACGTCTTGGATTCTTGTCTCCTGCTATAATCAGAAAATTTTCCCTCAGCATATTCTTTTAATAACCCCTCGGACATAGCGTGGCAGGTTTTGACACGCACAATCATCCTAGAATCAGCAGCCTGAGGTTTGACTCACCCTGTGTCAGCCTTCCAGGGCCCGCGTTCCCCCAAAACGTGCTCTTCTGATACTTGGGGGCTGTACAGGATAACAAATCAGAGACCTGGGAGGCAAGTTCCCGGTTCCGACAAACCTGGTGACAAACATTCCTCCGCAGCGCCTCTTTTGTTTGCACCTCATGACAACTGTTCTTTTGGCAGTTTTATAAACAGACTGCTAAAATGCCACCTTTTTAGAAGTGTGAGCAGCATGTTAGAGAGGACTGCAGGGAGTCAGACAGACCAGGTGCAGTCACGGCCTTAGCCTGAGCTGGCGATTTGACAACGAGCAGGTCGTCTGTCAGCAGAGTTGGCCCAGACTGGAAAATTTCAAGGTACCGTCCTTCATACAGACAGAAAAAACGACATTTCTAACCTTCTGAAAGTCAAACATGGGGTTTCCGCGTGCATTTTAGCTTTTGTGAACGCCTCTTGGTCCTCTTTGTGAATAGCAGGGAAGATGGCTCAGCACAGGATGCAAATATAATCTTAGAACTTGGAAACAGGAGGAGCCAGCTGGGCTAGAGTGGGAGTAATCTTCACCCTCCTGCCTCCAGCCATGTCTCTCTTAGGAGCAACAAGCTCTAGCTCCTGGAATGAAGCAGGCTCAGATAAAATTGGGTATTTACCAACCAAAACAGCCCTATGCAGAGTGAGAATGAATTGTCTTCTATATCATGCAGTTGGGATCCCCAAAACCTAATGTAATGGGAAGCAAAGGAAAACATTATTTGAATGCGTGCTTGTTCCATTAATATAGCTATTGGGTGTAATGGGTTTAGATCCTTCTACTCCAGAGAGTGGATGGAGACCACTCTGCTTTGCTCATCATCACATCACTGATGAAATTCCATCTGAGTTCCAGAAATTTCGAGGCTTATAAATATATCTTAGTTGCTACATAGGACACACTGAAAAGTGAGAAAATTAAAGTCTTAATTTGTTTAGTGAGGAAAAACACTAGATGCCTAGGGAAAGAACAATGCCCAGGACTCAGCTAATGGGAGCTGGTCTTTCTGGCAGAAAGCCCGTTTTCATTCAGAAGTCCCCAAGGCCCCTGTCCAGCAGGCCCAGAGTTTTCTCAGGTAAATCAAGCAATTCTTGGTGCTAAACTTACTTGCTTTGTTTTTGAATGCTTCAGATAAGCCAGTTTTTAACTGAGGCTTGCAGATTACCATCACAACCCTTTGCTTCCCTTTGGTGATGAAAGATGTGAGCGAGAGCCATGCTGTCTAACACAGTTGCCACTGGCACATCAGGCACTTGAAATGTGGCTGCTCCCAACCAACATGTGCTGGAAAAATACCATGCACATTGTGTTTCAAAGGCTCAGGACACACAGAAATGGCATGTATCCCGATGATTTTGTTGTATTGACTGCATGTTGAAATAATCGTATTTTTGAATAAGTGTATTATTAAAAGTTGTTTCACTTGTTTCTTTTTTATCCTTTTAAATGAGACTACTAGAAAATTTAAAATTACATATGTGTATTTAAAATGGACAACACTGTGCTGGAGGTTTAATTTCAAGCATAGAAAGAATCCCCACTTCCCTTCCCATGCCCCTTCAAAACTCTTCTTCTTTTGGTCTAATTCTAGTCTTTTTAGTGAGATGCAAAGTTTTATTTTATTGTTGTTGTTGTTGTTTTTCTTGCCACAATTAGGACAACTTACAAAATCCAAAATTTTTTAAATGAGCAATGGTTTCCCAGTAGCATTGCACCAAGGCAGCCAGGCAAGACGAAGGGACAGTCTCACCAAGAGGCTTTCAGTTCAAACATCGCATTTCCTTCCCCACCTTCTTCCCATTCCTTCCACCTCCCATCACCCCAGCAGTGCACAAAATGGAGGCCTCTCCATTGCACAGGCCTGACATAAACAAATTATTGTCTGAGAGCCAGGTTTCCTAATTTTACGTCCAGTGGGGCTGCATTCCCAGCAGACAGAAACTACCATGGGCTACGGGGACACAGAATGAGCAAAGACACTGACCCTGGAGGCAATGGGAAGGACACGAAGCCCATCATGCCAGCGTCCAGCCACTCACAAACATCTCTCTCTGAGAAGATCTTGTCTGCTCCTAAGAAAGGCCTGATTCCAAATTTTTTTCCCAGATAGGATTATTTCAATGCTCCTCACACATTAGACATGATTATGAAAGGTATTAGGTTTCTCTGGCACTGACTCTGCCACTTAGTTTGTTAATATTCCTCAACATTAGTGACATTCCTTATACTCAGCTACACTAATGTGCAAATGACTGATATCGGAGCCTATGTTGGGATCAGGATTTTTCCCCCTCTTCTTTCATAATTGTTTGACTAATGTACACAAACAAAATGTCATAAAAACATTGTTACATCTTAAAATAATAGCACCACCACCCTAAGACAGCTTTTAGTTTCTTCATTTCTTTTGCCAAGATTATAACTAGCATGAGTAACTAAGCAGAAGGTAGTGTCCCTTGCTGAGAAAGAGAACAATGGAAAATAGGTAAATATGTGGGATGGGGAAGCACCATTTTGCTTAATTTTGGACCTGCTGCATTTGGGACATGCAGGGAGAGGTGGTGAGCAGGCAGGGGTATGTTGGGTGTGTGGGTCTGGAGCTCAGAAGAGAGGACTAGGCTGAGGGTGCTAACTAGAAGGTGGTGTGGGTATTAGACAGTAAATGGTACTGGTGAAGCTGCCTGGGAAGCAAATGCAATGTGAGAAGAGAATGGGGGCTGGAAACAACTACTGAGGACCCACAACACATCCTGGTGAGCGAATGAGAAAGGAAGCATCTGGCAAAGAAAACTGGAAAGGGGAGCTGGGAATGGTGGGGGGAAAATGGGTGGTGGTGAGAGTATGGCCTCATAGAAACCAGAAGCATTCTGACCATGTGCCACTCCTTCACATCAGGGTAGATGCCCCATTTTATTAAAATTATATTCACCTGTTTCGTTTTATCCTTTTAAAGCTTCTTCCCATGTTCTACTTTCCTTCATATACTATGAGTATTTATATAATTGAGTGATGCATATGTTAATGATAAATATTTAATGAGCACCTACTCATTAAATCCCAGGTGATGGTGATGTTGTTGGTCTGGCTCCACATTTTGAGGACGACTGGTTTAGAGCACAGTTCCTAAATTCCAGCCCCACTTTGTGGTACCTGGGAAGTTTAAAAATCCTACCTGATATGGTGGAGGTGGGGGGTGAGGCTTGTACATCAGGTGATTGTACAGCAAGGGCTGAGAGCCTCTAATTTACACTATGATGCCCCACTTGAGAAAGGCAGGTGGGACAATTGATTTTTTTTTCATTTTCAAGCAGGAGTGGATACTTACCTAATTCATTTGGACATTCAGTTTCCAAGAGTTAGTTAATTATATCTGTTATATCCATGATATCCTTGATATATTCACTTATCTGACTTTGTGATTATTTTTCCAGATTATCATAGAATATGATTTTCTAGTTCAGAAGGAGTTATGGCATTTGTTTATCCAAAAAGACCCATTTAGACAAATTTGCAATTTAAAGGGACATTTGGAAATGTGGTGTATTTCACGTCATTAATAGACATGACACAGTTCATTAAGCCCCACCAGTAAGTCTTCACTTGAAAAGTTTTATAACTTCCTGGTTGGGCTGAGGGGTAGGGTGGGGTGAGGAGGGGGGCGGTCTTTGTGTACTTGAAAACCATTTAACTTCGTAAGAGTTTATATTTTGGAACCCACAGAATTTGCTTGTAGGTTGCCTGCATTAAGGACTTAATAGCAACCAAGACAAGAGTGCTTCACGGTGATTTTTGCATGCAGGAAGCCATAGTTTATTTCTTCCATCTCAGCTGATTTATACTTTGCTAATGACTGCTCTACTATTGACCTGTTTTGGCTCCCTCTCTGTAATTTTGCTCTTTTTTGAGTCATTTATTTTTTTAATTTTATTTATTGGTTGATTGATTTTAGAAAGAGGAGAAGGTAGAGAGAAAGAGAGGGAGAGAAATGTTGATGTGTGAGAGAAACATCCATGGGCTGCCTTCCATACGCCCAGGGTGCCCACTCTGGCCAGGGCTGTAAGTTTGCTCTTAACTATTCCTGTAAAACCAGATTACATTAAACTCCCTTCAAGGGCCATCCCCACATTTTCCTCCACTTTTTCTTTCTTCCTCTCTCTTTCTTTCTAACATAATAAAACCTGTTTGTGGTGTTATTTAAGAGTGTAGACTTTGGAGTCTGAATGCCAAGGTTTAATTCCTAGCTAAAGTACTTTTCTTTTAGGGCAAATTGTATTACTTCCCTGAGTTTTCATTTCCTCATCTGTAAAAATGGGGGTATCAAAAGACACAACGTGTGTGAATGCTTTCTGTAAACTGTTAAATAAAATACAAATGTTCATTGATTGATTGCTACTGATGTGCTTACAGATGTAAAATTCTGGAAAGTGGATTTTTATGGATAAGTGAGATTCATGCACATATTTTCATTTCAGTTAGAATGGAAACAAAGATACTGTTCTCCTGTGTTTAACCATCCTGGGACCAGGCTTGCTCCAGGAAATACTTGCTCCTTGAGGGTAAACTAAGCACAAGTTAAAAAGACTTGTCAAGGAGGAGAGTCACAGCTTGCCATCAAGACTAGCTTTAAGACCCTCTCCTCCCCGCCTAACCAGCCACAGCTATTGTGTTGTAAACTCTGCCTCACCCAAGCCTTGCCTGCCAAGTCATTCATCCCAGGCCCTAAGATCCTCTGAATATCCTCCTGCAACTTACCCCTTTTGAGACACTACCAGGATGGCAAGGTGATGTGTTCTCCTACAATAGGGCTAAGAAGTTTAGTTTTTCTTTTATTATTATTATTGTTGTTGTTGTTGTTTTCTCTCCTTTTTTGAATTTTAATTGTTGTTTGAGTACACTTTTCTGTTTTTTACTCCCATCCCAGCCCACCCCTCAATGCTCCCCACCTCCCTCCCATTTCCATCCCCCCCACCCAGTTTTTGTCCATGTGTCCTTTATACTTGTTCCTGTAAACCCCTTCCCCTTTTCCCCTGAAATTCCCTCCCCTCTCCCCTCTGGTCACTGTCACTGTCAGCCTGTCCCCTATTTCAGTGTCTTTGGTTATATTTTGCTTGTTTGTTTGTTTTGTTGTTTAGGCTCCTGTTAAAGGTGAAATCATATGGTATTTGTCTTTCACTGTCTGGCTTATTTCACTTAGCATAATGCTTTTCAGTTCCATCCATGCTGTCAATAAGGGTAGGAGCTCTTTCTTTCTTTCTGCTGCATAGAATTCCGTTGTGTAAATGTACCATAGTTTTTGATCCACTCATTCACTGATGGGCACCTAGCTTGCTTCCAACACATGGCTATTATAAATTGTGCTGCTATGAACATTGGGGTGCATAGGTTCTTTTGGATCGGTGTTTCAGGGCTCTTAGGATATAATCCTAGCAGTGGAATTGCTGGGTCAAAAGGCAGATCCATTTTTAGTTTTCTGAGAAAATTCCAAACTGTTTTCCATAGTGATTATACCAGTCTGCAGTCCCACCAATAGTGCACTAGGGTTCCCTTTTCTCCACAACCTCTCCAACACTTGTTGTTTGGTGCTTTGTTTATGATGGCCATTCTGACTGGTGTGAAGTGGTATCTCATTGTGGTTTTAATTTTCATCTCTCTGATAGCTAGCAATACTGAGCATCTTTTCATGTGTCTCTGAATCCTCTGTATGTCCTTCTTGGAGAAGTGTCTGTTCAAGACCTTTGCCCATTTTTTAATTGGGCTGCTTGTCTTCTTAGAATGAAGTTGTGTAAGTTCTTTATATATTTTGGAGATTAAACCCTTGTCTGAGGTATCATTG
The DNA here is from genome assembly GCF_004126475.2 of Phyllostomus discolor. Lineage (NCBI taxonomy): Eukaryota > Metazoa > Chordata > Mammalia > Chiroptera > Phyllostomidae > Phyllostomus > Phyllostomus discolor. The sequence goes on from NC_040904.2 coordinate 60,175,326, forward strand.
GCAAATATATTTTCCCATAGAGTTGGTTCTCTTTTTATTTTAACACTGTTTTCTTTAGCTGTGCAGAAGCTTTTTATTTTGATGAGATTCCATTTGTTTATTCTTTCCTTTATGTCCCTTGCTCTAGGGGACATATCAGTAAAAATGTTGCTGCGTAAAATATCTGAGATTTTCCTGCCTATGTTTTCCTCTAGGACTTTAATGGTGTCATGGCTTATATTTAAATCCTTTATCCACCTTGAATTTATTTTTGTGTATGGTGTAAGTTGGTGCTTGAGTTTCATTTTTTTGCACATAGCTGTCCAGTTTTCCCAACACCATTTGTTGAAGAGGCTATTTTTACTCCATTTTATGTTGCTGCCTCCTTTGTCAAATATTAATTGACCATAGAGACTTGGGTTTGTTTCTGGGCTCTCTGTTCTGTTCCACAGGTCCATGTCCCTCTTTTTATGCCAGTATTAGGATATTTTGATTACAATGGCCTTGTAATACATTTTGGTATCAGGTATTGTGATCCCTCCTACTTTGCTCTTCTTTCTCAAAATTGCAACAGCTATTCAGGATTGTTTATGGTTCCACATAAATTTTTGAAGTGTTTGTTCTATGTCTGTGAAATATGCCATTGGTACTTTAATAGGTATTGCATTGAATGTGTAAATTGCTTTTGGTAGTATGGACATTTTGATTATATTAATTCTTCCGATCCATGAACACAGTATATGTTTCCATTTGTTTGTGTCTTCCTTGATTTCTTTCTTCAGTGTTATATTGTTTTCTGCATGCAGGTCTTTTATCTCCTTGCTTAGGTTTATTCCTAGGTATTTTATTTTTCTTATTGCTATATCAAACAGGATTTTTTTCTTGATTTCTGCTTCTGCTGTTTCATTGCTGGTATACAAAAATACCTTTGATTTCTGGATATTGACTTTTTATCCTGCTGTTTTGCCAAATTTGTTTATTAGGTCGAGCAGTTTTTTGGTGGAGTCTATAGGATTTTCGATGTACACTATCATGTCATCTGCAAACAATGACAGTTTTGTTTCCTCCTTTCCAATTTGGATGTCTTTTATTTCCTTTTCTTGTCTGATTGTAGTTTTTCTTTATTAACAATTTTTTTCTACTGGTCTTTTGGCAAATTGACACAATCCTATTGAAAATCTTTCTAAAATACAGTATTCCAACTTTCTTCTGTGGCTGAGATGGCTTAGCGTGAGGAACATAAAAAATCTTATCTATTTCCACATTTAATTCAATGCCTTATGTAATCTTTTAGATCCTTAGAAAAATGTTTTATTAATTTTTCACCCAGACACATAGCTCACTAAACAATGACAGTTGGCTCTTGAACAATGGTTATAGGCACCTACCCCCTCGCAGTCAGCAATTCCAGTATAACTTTTGACTGCCCAAAAGCTTCAGTCTCCCCATGGATTCTTCAGGGGGATTGGCTCTTCCCCATACCAAAATCTGCAGATGATTGAGTCCTTCATGTAAAACAGCAGAGAAAAATGCACACAGTTGACCATCCACATTTGAGGGTTCCTAACTGTAGATTGAAAATATTTGTTGTTTTTGATCCGTGGTTGGTTAAATCCTCAGATGTGAAACTCCATGGATATGGAGACCTGACTGTATATTTATTGAGAAAATGTACATATAACTGGACCCAAGCAGTTCAAACCTGTGTTGTTCATGGGTCAAATGTATTCCAAACCTCTGGAAAGTTGAGACTCGGTTAAGTGAGAGTAGAATGCAGTAGTCTTCAAAGCTGTCTGCCTCAGAACCTCTCACAATGGGGGGCTTCTGGTGTTTAGCCAGGACTGAGATCCTCTGATTTTGTGTATCATTAATTATGGACAGTGGAGGTTCTCAAACTTTAATATGCATAAAAATCTGAGGAGTTCATTAAAAATGCAGATTCCAGAGCCCTATCCCCAGAGACTCTAATTCACAGGCATAGGGTGAGGCCCCAGAATCCCCACCCTATGTTAAGCCAGCATCTGTAGTCTTCTACAGATCACAATTGAGAAGTGCTGATTAATGTAGAAGAAGTAAATCCTCATAGCTGAAGGAAACTGGTTATGATTGAAATCTTTCTGCTGTATCAGAGAATGAGTTACCATTTCCTGAAATAATACTTTTTTATTTTTGGCTTTAGTTTTCTCATTTGTAAAATGAAAGTACTAATATTGATTAACCATTAGGGATTCCCCATTGTTTTCTGTGCAGGACCCTGACAAGAATATGCATAATAAAAGAAAAATTGGCAATTTTATTAATTCAGATCCTGTTTTCAATTCTATTGTTAATGCCGCTAAACTTCTTTAAATTCTCTGTGTTGCCTTGAATAGAAATCCATTCTCCAATAACAAGTCAAAGTATGCAGAGGTTTCTCAAATATACTGTTTGATTTTTGTTCATCTTGGAATTTGAACTTAACCAATATTTTTATGTTTACAAATATAATAAGCACACCATGTCTTAAGTTACAAATAAACAATTGAGCTTTTTAAAATGCTAGGTACTATAGGATATAAGTAGAGGAGATGTGAGAAGTATAGAAGAATTATAAGGTAATAAATAAACTGTAATAAATAAAAAAGTTATGGGTCCAAAGGATTGGTGACAAATCTGTAAGATGGCAGTTTTAAAAGGTGAAATTTGTGGTATGTGAATTATATCTCAATAAGTCTGTCCTTAAAAAGGCACATTTTGAGAGCAACCCCACTAATGATATCTGTGTAAAAGAACTGAAATCGGGGTCTTGAAGAGATCTGTACTCCCACATTCACTGAAGCACTACTCACATGATATGAAAGTGACCCAAATATCCTTAACAGATGAATGGATTAAGAAAAATGGTATATGCACTCAATGGAATATTATTCAGCCTTTTTTAAAAAGGAAGAAATCTTGTCACATGTGACAACATAGATAAACCTGGAGGACATGCTACGTGTTATAAGCCAGAAGGACAAATACCACATGACTGCACTTAAATGAGGCATGTAAAACAACCAAATCCACAGAACAAAGAATGGGATGGTGATTGCCAGGGGGTGGGGGAGGGGTGCTGTTCAGCTGGCACAAAGCTTCCCTTATGCCAGGTGAGTTCATTGTAGAGCTCTGCTGCACAGCTTAGTGCGTAGAGTTAACAACGCCATATTGTGCACGAAAAGTCTGTTGAGGACAGATCTCATGTTAACAACAATGACAACAACAACGAGTCACAAGGAGACTTTTGAAGATGATGGACATAGCTTTAACAATGATGGTTTCATGAGTGTGTGCATATGTCCAAACTCATCAAATTTTGTATATTAAATATGTGTAGTTTTGTTTATATCAATTATACCTCAGGAAAGCTGTTAAAATTCATATTAAGAAAAATATAATAAAACAAAACAATAAAGACAGAAGTTTATTTCTTTTCCATATTAAGAAAAGTACAATAAAACGAAAAAATAAAGACAGAAGTTTATTTCTTTTCTATATAAAAGCAGTCCCAAGATAGTCAATTCAGGACTGACATGCTCCATAGGGTCAGGGAACCGGGCTCTGTCAGCCTCAGCCTGTGTTTCATCTATTGTTCCATAGGGCTACTCGGTTACTCAAGTTTCAACCACCACATCTGCACCCCAGCCTGCAGGAAAGGGGGGGGGGGGGCAAAGATAGAGGTCTTTCCCCTAAGGTACTTCCCATAAATTGCAGGAATTACTTCTTATACCTCATTGGCAGAATTAAGTCACATGGCCACATAGAACTAAAAGGGACACTGGGAAATGTAGTCCTTATTCAGAGCAGCCATATATGTATGTCTGGCTAACTTTTAGTAGGAAAAGAGTGTCTATTATTAAGGAGGAGGGAGAGGACAAACTAGCAGTCTCTGCTACATGAACACTTTGTACAGGGCCTTGAAAATGTGGTTAGAATAGTTTGTATTTAATTCATCAAGCAATTTGGAGACAGCAGATTATTCTCAGGCAAAATGTGACTTTATTTTAGGAATATAAAATCTTTGTCAGTGATGGGTTGAAATGAGGAAAAACTAGAGTCAGGGAGACCAGATTGATGACCACAACAGACAAAGTAAAAGGTAATGTAATGTAGAGAAAGTTTAGGGCAGCAGCAGGAGGATGAGAGAGGACACACTCATTTGCTAGAATAGAACCAAAGAATTTAGCAACTAAATTTAGTGTGTGGATGGGCAAGGAGGTGAAAGAGACTGCCAAGACTTCCCAGAATTGGGATTCACAAGAGGCCTAGTAGAAAAGTAATTAAACTAAATGGGCTCCCACCTCTGCAACAAGAAAGCAAAGTGGGGAGCTTTTCTGGGTGCCTGGTACCAGGAAAGCTGCTCAGGCCTCTGGGAACATGCAACTCAGACTCTGAGCACCACTGGGACAAGCCGAGGGGAAAATACCACTCCTTCTTTTGAATCTCCTGCAGCAGGAGGTAATAAATATTTATTAATATCTCACATTTTAAAACTCTCAAAGTATTCTATATATAATCAGATCTATCCTCAGCCCCCAAGATGGGTAATGATTATATAATAATCAGGCCCTAACATTAAATAACTAACATTATGTACTATTCAGTGGTTTTAAAAGTATTTTTAGAAATCCATTTAAGCCCTTAATGGTATGGTCCAGTTGGTTGAGTGTCATTCTACAAAGTGAAAGGCCGCTGGTTTGATCCCTGGTCAGGGTACATGCCTGAGTTGCAGGTTCGGTTCTGGTTGGGGCGATGTTTCTCTCCCTCTCTTTCTCCCCCACTTCCCCTTTCTCTAAAAAGAAGTAAATAAAATTGTTAAAAATTAAAAAATAATCCATTTAATTACTTCCTTAAATGCAATTTCCATTTCACATGTGAGAAGACTAAGAAATAATCATGCTAAGTAACAGTCTTGTTGGTGGGAAGGGATGATGCTGAGATCTTAACTGAAGTCTTCCTGACCCCTAATCCCATGGTCTGTCACTCTTGCCACACAAATGAGCAGGAAAACAGTCATTTCTGGATTGTGTGTATGGGCACGTGTGCTGTGCATGTTGGTTATTGCAAAGAACTGAGAATGCTTCAAGGGATTTGGGAATTGTGATTTGAACTTCCCATCTTCAGAAAAATGCCTCCTGTGGGGATGGCTACTTGGTGTGCCCTGTGAAAAGAGAACTATCTTTCTGGATGAAATATTGAGACCTGCTGATGTTTCCAGCCTTCCTAAATCTCTTGTACACATTCTCTTGTTTGGTGTGGCATCTCGCTCCTTGTGCTGCCCCTGATCTATGCAGGCCTTTCATGTCGCTCCCTGAACTTGCTGAGACTTCTGGGTGCCTCATGGCCCACCCACATTTCCTTAAACTTTTTCTACCTAAACTCATAAAGATTTAAACCATGCTTTGAGCCTCCTTAAGATAATTCAAACTTTGCTAAACTAGAATAAAATATATCCAGTAAATAAACATGCAGTATACTGCACTTATTGATAATATGAGAAATTTGGGAATAGTCCAAGTATCTCATAATAAAGCTTTATATACCCTACTTATTTATCATCACAAGGAAATTATGGTACAGATATACTCAATGAAATGTTATTTATTTTTGAAAAATGGTAGTTATAATGACTACATAATCACACCAAACAATATATATAGAACAAAGTGGGAGGAGGCAGTTAAGAACTTGAATATACCTTTATCCTGTGGAGGGGACCCAAATATGCCACCCCAAATATGCCATCTTGGCATAATAGTTGTTTTGAGCTGAAGACCATTAAGAAGCAGCAAACATACAAAGGGTGCTTTGCCCTCCCTCCATCTGTCCACAGCAAGATAGAAGGATTCTGTCCTCCCTCTGTGAAGGCTTCCCCTCCCCTCTCGTGGACCAGGAGCCAAACAGCCCTTATCACAGGAGACAGAAAGCAGCACAGAGACGAGTTTGCACAGACAAATCTTACTGAAACAACCATTATATCCCGTTAGTGTCCCCATAAACTCACCTTCCTACAACTCACCACCCCCAGGAGCCCAAACGCCTTCCCCTTTGCTTTGCACTTCTCTACAGATTTATCTGATCTTTTGTTAAAATGATGTATAAGCCCCAAATCTTGGCCACCCCTTAAGTTACTCATTAATGAGTTCTTCAGTGCACACATAAATTGCGCACATAAAGAAACTCTTATATTCTCCTGTTAATCTGTCCTTTATTAATCTAAATGGCCAAGCCTCTGGCACTGAACCTAGGAAAAGAGGAGAGCAAGTTTTCCCTCCTCTACATGTGTCCAGAAAAATGGAAGAAAGGAAATACACCAACAGGCTAACATTGGTTGCATGCCCTATAGCACAAACAGAAAATAAGTTGTGTCAAATCAAAGCAGCATTTTGTAAAAACTGCAAATTATTTGAATACTGGCGTCTCACCAGTTACAAACAGATTTGGTTCAGGTGTTGCTCAGTAATAATACTTAAGGAATATTTTAATTTAGTACTTGATAAAGAAATTGGAATTTGATGATAATGATGGAATCCATGCTAGGAAGGAAGAAATATACAGTTTTACAAGAGAGCTAACAAAATCATGATGAAGTATAAGGTTCCAGAGTCAGATTATTTACTGTTTACAAAGCTTTGGGCAAGTTATATAACCTTTTGTATTTCAATGTTCTCTTCTTTAAAATGGCAATAACAGTAACTACCTAGCGTTATTGAGGATTAAGTAATACTGCCTGCATACAGTAAGTGCTCAGTAAAAGTTATGAGGCATCCTGATAATAATTCTCTCTTTTTTTCTTGCTAAGAAAATGTTAATAATCATTAGGCACATGTAGCAAGAGAATGGCTATATCATGTGTTTGGCAACTACATTGGTCCTTCCATTTGCTTGATTGCCTAACACTTCTCCCTGGGTGGCATCGCCCTGGTCTGGGAGCTCTGTGGTCTCTCCTTTGGGTGTAAAATTAACTCCACTATGGGGTCTGAAATAAAACTGATTTTCAAAATGCAGGAAAACAGACATCATGCTATTGCCTACAAAACTCTGCCATATATCCTCTTTCCCACTCCGTAGCACACCAGGGCAGTCATGACTTCGTCAGGCATGAACAGTGGGTAGGGTGGAAGGGCTATGTGTGAGTCAGCAGCAGTAGGCAAGCAGTATCATCATGAGGACGACAGAATAGAGCACTGGGCTAGCAGTCACCCTCTGCCCCGAATGAGCTTTGTGACTGTGGAAAAATGTATTCACTCTGATCCTTAGTCCCTCTCCAGGTAAAATGAAGGGGCACTGCTGGGTAGATTCCTTCCAACACTAACATTCTGTGAGCCTACACAGCCCCTTCCAGCAACCACTTCCTTCGAAAAGGCAAAAGAATCTGCTGATCCTCATACCGCTACTGACTCACTTGATCCTGGGCAGATTACAATGTCCCCCAAACCCTTTCTTCACCAATAAAGCCTGACTAACTCTCAAAGCTGAATTCAGCTAGGTGCTGTGGGGAGGAGCTGAGTGCCCTGCTTGTGCAGTGTGGGACTCTGCAGGTACTGGTTGTCATCATTGCTCTGGGATGCCTCGTTTTTGAGAAGCTTTTGTGCTGTTTACTCTGCCTCGCTCTTTCTCCCAGCACCCTTCTGAATGGTGCAGGCTGCTGTCTCCCTTTCATTTTCTGAAGTTCAGTTTACTTTTTATTTCAACTTGGCGATTTGGTGGTGAAAGAGAGGAGATCCTATTTCTTCTAGTCAGAGCTATATTTTCTGAGCACAGCTGCCTAGACCTATTCAAAATAAAACAAGAGGAATTATGAGGTCATGGGCAAGTCTCCCTCCTGGTGAGAGAAGAACCCAGTGAGAATTTAGTGTCTGGAATGTTGAGCCCAAACAGGCTTATGGGGTGGATGGTGCATGCTGGTGTCTTATCAGCTGATGGGTAAAGGGGGAGCTCTTCTCTGGGTGCTGGATGGGGCTACCTCTAATCCTTGCACTACCCCCAAGCTCTCATGACTATCTGAGGGCTAGAAGAGGCCTTAATTTTTGTCTCATGGCATATTGGAACTACAGAGTCTCCAAGACCCATTACACAGTAGTGACAGCAAAGCCCCATTTCGCACTGCTTGGAAAAGCTGTAACACAAATGGCTGTGCAGAACACTCTGCAGGAGGCCTTCTAGGTGGACTAGGGACTTTGTCACTTAATATTCCCGTGTGACCAATACACATGTGCAGACTCACATGCAGAGCAGGTGATTGGAAAATGAATGTTCTGTTTTCCAAGGCATTTGAAATATTCACTCCAGGGCAGAAGATAGCAGAAAGTACAAGTCTTATGATCTGGTAATAAGAGCTTTGTGTATACAGTATTTATTGAGCTCTTATGATATGCCAGACAAGGAGGAATATATCATTTAATGTCCGCTGTAATCTTATCAGGAAGGAGCCACTTCTATCTACATTTTATGAATGGGAAAATAGATTAGAAAATGTAAATAACTTTTCCAAACTCACAAAGCTCCTAAGCAGCGAAATAGAATTTAAAAAGAAATAGTCAGTCTATAGAGCCTGTGTACCTGTCAAGAAAACCGGAGTACTTCCCCACATGTGGCCACTGTCCCAATGACATGGTTAATGCCATCTATTCTTCAATGGATTTTATTCATTATAAACTAAGAGCCAGGATTTTGGAGACTTACTGCCTGGGTTCAAGTCCCAGTTTTACCATCTATTGACTGTTGCAATCCTGGGCAAGTTGCTTAACCTCTGAGCTTTAATTCCTTCATCCATGAAATGGGGATAGGAATAGTACCAAGCTCATGGACTGGTTGTAGGGATTGAGTGAGACAACACATGTAGAGCTCTTAGAACATGATAAATGCTAGCCCTTCTGATCATGTATTAGCTAGTACTAATGACAGACACTTATTGACTGGCTACTGTGTGTCAGCTACTAGGTTCTTAGATGTAGGCAGAGGAAAGGGACAGGATCTTGTGGCTAAAAAGATAAGTTATGGGGAGGAGAAGAGAGGTATTTAACCGATTATGAAGTGTTATATCCATAGTGAATCAGCAAGAAAGGAGTGATAGGAAGTAGTGAAGCTACAGAGGAAGGTTTGGAGCCAGACTCAGCAGGACAAGAAAGTCATATGTGCTAAAGAGTAGGGACTTCATCCTGAGTGAGCGACCAAGAAGCTGGGGCATTTCAAAAATAAGGGATGGTACAATCATTTCAGAACTCTACTAACCCCTGCTCAAGCCTTGTTTAACCAGAGGTGAACATAAGAAAAGATCCAACAGGAGAGGGATCATTCTTATGAAACTTTTATTTGCTATATTTTAAAAAATTCTGTTTGGAAGCTGATCTGTAGATTTTATGTAATATAAGAAGATTCACTGTACAAAAAAAGTGCATTTCAAACCATGATATATCCTGATTCCATATGCATCTTGCAAGTTACTTGCATTGACTTAATACATTTGGCACCCTCTAGCATGTAAAACAGAAGTTATATAAATAGTAACATGGCCCATGCTGCCAGGGGCTCCTCTTGACTCAGACAAAGATGACAATGTATTCTGTTAAGAATATGAGATAATGCAGGAGGCACTTTCCTCATTGTGTATGCCAGAGAATGTTTGAACCGGGGGCATAATCTCCAGGGAACAGGAAAATTTTAAGAGTCAAAGCTAGTGTTGGCTTGTTCTTACGGCAGTAAACCCAACCTGTTCCACCGGTTCTGGTCTGCATAGCTGATTAAATGGCCAGCATGATCAGCCAGGTGTTCTCTGCTATGCATGCTCAGTGCCAACACAGAGAGCTAAAGGAAGTGGAAAATGCCAAGATACCAACAAAATAGCCAAAGATTCAGCATAAAATATTTATCATAGTGTTGATTATGGTAGTGAGAATGTCTAACAATTGGTAAAGTTTTTGAAAAATATTATAGCACATCTGTAACACTCCCCACTACATAGTTATTAAAACTGATGATGTTCAAGAGTACGTAATGACAAATGAGTACGTAACGACAAATGACCCCCAAGTGGGTCATGCCATGTCATGATGTTTAAAAAAAACCCTTCAAAGTGGTGTGCACAATAAAATCTTATTTTTGTAACAGAAATAAAAGGCTCATATTTTAATAGCTCTTATTTCTAGGTGGTATGATTATAGGTGATTTTTATTTTATTCTTTGTCTTATGAGTACTATATAATTTTTCTATAGTGAATGTCTATTAATTTTGTATCCGTGGTTATTCAAAAAACCACACACAAGAAAGTCACCTTTCTCTTCCTCTTCCTGGGCATGGCCTACAAAAGTGGCAGCCACCTCCTATTTGCTGCCCTCAGACCCCTCCTGAAGTTCAAGGTTGTCCAAAATGAACCAGAAAGTTCATCCAGCAACAGTAAGACTGATTTGTCGACATTAAGTGTACATGGCAGAAGCCAGAGGCATTAACAATAGGGTACAGAAAAGATTCAAGGGCCAGATGGTGATAGCTAACACTAGTTATGGGAACAACCAGAAAACAAAGCACATGCTGCTAGTAGCTTCCAGAAGTTCCCGATCCACAGCATCAAGAAGCCCTTGAGATGCTAATGTGCAACAGATTTCATGGTACTGCGATTGCTCACAACGTCTCCTGGAAGAACCACAAAGCCATCGTGGAAAGAAAAGCCCAACTGGCCATCAGAGTCACCAGCTCCAACACCAGCCTGCACAGCAAAGAAAATGAATAGACAGCTCATGTGCACGTTTCATTTGTGGTAACTCAAACTATAACAACTCTTTCATTTGCATTGTCCTCTTAAAGCAGAAACAAAAACCAAGACAATTTTGGTAAAATGGAATAAAAATAATATTTGTAGGTGCTAAATACATGTTCCTTAGTCCTCACGACAATCCTGAGAGATGGTTGTGGTTGAAACCAATGGTATTCTACCAAATATGTGTGTTTCACAGCATTTCCCAGACTCCCTTGGAGTTGAATTGATCATTTCTGGCAGATGGAATACAGGCAGAAATTATGTGCCCTCTGCCAGCCTCCCACAGTCCTTTTTTGGTCTGTCTTCATTTATACAACTGCTAGCAAAAGACTCCAAGTTGTGCCCAGTGAAAGGAGCCCAGATGTTCAGACAGAGATGCTCAGGAGAGCCATCTATTTCCACCCACACGCAGAACAAGAAATAAGCTTTTACTTCTTCCAGAAAACACTGAATGCCAGATGACATTGGTGCTGTGGGAGAACGCAGGGGCCTTGGGGTCTCTGTGGAGGACTAACAGCAACATCAGGGCCACGGTCAGGGCTGGGGATGTGCCAAGGCCCTGGTCACAGGGCTCAAAGCCAAAAACAACAAGTGGATCCCCATCACCAAGCTGGGCCTCCTGGTCAAGGACATGAAGGTCAAGTGCCTGGAGGAGATCTATCTATCTCTTCTCCTTGCTCATTGAGGAATCTGAGATCATTGACTTTTTCTTGGGGGCATTTCTCAAGGATGAGGTTTTGAAGGTTATGCCAGGACAAAAGCAGACCCGAGCTGGCCAGAGGACACAGTTCCAGAATTTGTGGCCATTGGAGACTCCAATGCACATGTTGATGTGGGTGTTAAGTGCTCCAAGCAGGTAGCCACTGCCATCTGTGGGGCCATCACCTGGCTCTCTGTTGCACCTATGTGTGAGGTTACTGAACAAGATCAGCAAACCCCACACCATCCCTTGCAAGGTGACCCCACCCCCAGGGCACTGGCATTGTCTCAGCCCCTGTGCCCAAAAAGCTGCTGATGATGGCCGCTATCAATGACTACTATACCTTTGCCAGGGGCTATACTGCCACCCTGGGCAACTTCACCAAGGTCACCTTTGATGCCATCTTCAAGACCTACAGATTGTATCCCCGACCTCTGGAAAGAGACTGTTCACCAAGTCTCCCTATCGGGAGCTCACTGACCATCTTTAAAGACCCACGCCAGGGTTTCTGTGCAGAGGACCCAGGCTCCAGCTGTGGCCAGCACATAATTTTATACCAGAAAAATAAAGTGAATTAAGCCTGTTTTCAAAAAAAGAAATAAACTTTTACTATATTAGGCCATCAAGCTTACTATATTAAGCCATCAAACACACATTATTTTGGGCTGTTTATAACAACAGCATAGTCAGTCCTACCTCAACTAATACGGGTTCATACTATTATCTCATTTTACAGATGAAGCAAGTAAGGCTCAGAGAGATGGAGTAACTTTTTAAATCACAATGTTATACAGGGTAGAACTGGGATTCAAACCAATGCTTGTTACAGTCTAAAGTCACAGACATAAAGTCAACTTCTTCATAGTTATACCTTTTCCCTTGGCTACCTGGGTGGGAAGGCAAAAGTGCTTCCAGCACATGCTGAGTTTTAGAGTGCTTATCAGGCATACCTCTGAACAGATGGGGGTATTTATTATAAAGCCTGAGGTACAAAAAAATCATTTGAGATGCTGGCTTTTAAAATGTCAGTTCTAGTACCTCACTCTCACAATTCTGATTCAGTAGCTCAGAGGAAGTGACAGGCAATCTGCATTTTTAACAAGCACTAAAGAACAAACCTAGTGCCACAGTCTGGGCTTATGCGGTAGTTGATCTCAGTGGTGGGTAAGCGCTATCCTTCTGGCTCCCCAGCTATGCTTCCCTCCAATGTCTGGGGATGTTCCTCCTCCCTTGGGGTCAATGTGTCAGAGAAAGTCCACCACCCACCACAGAAGCTTAGATAACAATTTCACACTTTACCTGGACTCAACCCCTTAAACACACCCACCCCAGACTTGGAACAAAAGTGAAGGAAGGGAGAACTGAGATGAACCATGTGCCAAAGATTTTAAGAAGACCTATGGTGAGGTTTTAGGACCATTGTAAATATATACCCCCAAGCCCAATTCTCCTGCCTCCTAGCAATTTCTGTGAGCCACCCAAAAGCCCTTTTAATAAATCCACCATATTTATTTATTAGGTCATTTCAGCCTAAATCCACTACAGTGGATGGCCTGCTGTTTCTTACTGTTAACAACTCTGGCTGCTATTTCATTGTGATCCACAGTAGTACAATCTCCACCATCTCAAAGTAATTTCAAAATATCTGCAATTCTTATTGTTTAAATATAGTAAAGGCCATATAGCTAAACTGTAGCAATAATTTGTAAAGCTGACTTCCTGCCCATCCGCTGGCTTCGTACCTTGCACACCTGTTAACACTTCACCATCACCGCCACCACCAACAAAGTCCTCCCCCAGGACTCTAATGAGGCCCCCTTCTTCCTCTACTTACCTCTTTGTCTCTCAATTCAGCCACAGAAAAGCCTTCACCGAGCCTGTCTGGCAGATGCAGATCTGTCAGAGGGCACTGAATGATTAATGCTGAACAGGGAAAGGCAGAGTCCACTTTGATGAGCTTGGAAGAAAAACCCTGGGAATTCTTATGCGTTTATACTTTTTTGTTGCCACATATCCTGAAAGTGAGCAGAGTTACCTCACCCGTTCTTCTATGCTTTACAGTGTCTTAGAGTGGGAAAGTGGGATTACACAGGGAAACCCAGTTTCCAGATAAGTTTTGTTGTGCTGCTTATAAGAGTCTGATAAGCAAAGAATTAGAATACACAAAAACCAAACGCTTGTACTCTGGAGAACCATAAGGTGCACAGACCTTAGGACATACACCCACTTGTGTCAGATGTGTAAATTTCTTTATTTTTCTTGAACTGTATTCATATGTTAGCTTTCATCCTGTCTGGTGGCAGAAACTTCATCTCAATTAATTCAGTGTCCCCCTTCTCTCTGAGGCTGAGCCTCAGTTCCAGGAGGCTTTGGGAAGGACACTTGGTTCTTGGTGGCTGTGCACTGGGCTGCATCTGCTTAGATGCACAGCATTCTCTCCCTTCCTTGCTCCACACACATCCTGTTACCTCAGCCCCTTTTCTGAGCTCTGGGCCTCCCCTACTGCTCTCTTCTTGCTTCTCTCAGGCCAATCTTGGGTCCAATTTGGTGCATCCCCCTTTTTCTGTCTGGAAGCATTTGGAAATTCTATGAGGCTGCTATAGGCCCACAGCCCACAGCCCACACCCCACAAAACTGCTTTCAGTCGTTTCTCCTGCTTCCTACTGAGTACAGTGTACACTGGGGAGGCTTCTCACTCCTCAGATTCCCATTGGAAAGTAAGAATAGACACCTTTTGCCCCTGGACCCCTCAAATCGATCTGCAGTTCCTACCATTCCCACCCTCACTTCCGCAGGATGCAGCACAATGAGGCAAGGCACAGGGTACCTCTTCAGAGGCCCAGCTTGTCATACTTCCCTCCAGTCCTCTGTTCCTGTCAATCTAGGGAATTCTGTAAAGCTGGTTCTGAGGGAGGGAAAAACTGGCTCTGAGTCACTATGTATTCTTTGGAATCATTTGTCCTAAGTCTTGTGCTCTCTCTGGCCCTTTCGTGGGTGAGGCTTTGAGAACTACAAAGGCTTCTTTTCCTCTCGCTGTGTCACTCCTGCTGGAGGCAAAGTACACTGAGCTTGAGTGGGAGGAAGCACCATGGGAAAATCCTGGAGCCCAGTAGGGGCTCAGTGGTGAATATCTTAAAATATTATTCCACCACATGGATCTGATATGTAATGTTTGCTGAGTACTGAGGGCTTTTTTTGGCCCTGGCTTTTTATGAATTTCTAAGAACACCACACTTCTACTCAGCCTCCCGTATTAGACAGTGATTAGACTGTAAGACATTGTGTTCAGGTGGTCAGTATAACTGATACCTTTGATCATGTCCATTTATTTATTTATTTAAAGTTCTTATGGCCAATCTTTTTAAAAAATTATTTATTATTTATTTTTAGAGCGAGGGGAAGGGAGGGAGAAAAAGAGGGAGAGAAACATCAATGTGTGGTTGCCTCTCACAGGACCCATGCTGGGGACCTGGCCCAAAACCCAGGCATGTGCCCTGACTGGGAATCAAAGCGGTGACCCTTTGTTTCTCAGGCTGGTGCTCAATTCACTGAGCCATGCCAGCCAGGGCATATCCATTTATTTAAAGAACAGACATGATTTTATCTTTATATACCATACAAGTACAACTTTTGTGTCCATTGAGATTAATTGCTATAAAATGAAGTACTCCATTTCCTTTTTTTGAATTTCACCTAAATGGCATCATATAGTGTATACTTTTTGTGTGCCTATGTTCTTTTGCTCAGCTCATATTTGTGAGAGCTCTCATGTTGCTCTGTGTATTTTTTAAAAATTACTGTGTAGTATTCTATCGTATGAATAGGCCAGAATTTATTTATCTGTTCTTCTGTTGATGCATATTTGTGTTGTTCCTAATTTGGGGTTATTATGGGGAAAAAACTGCTATGAGCATTTTTGTACACATCTTCTGGCAGACACATGCTTCATTCCTCTTGGGTATACATACCTAGAATAGGATTGCTGGGTCATACCATAGTTATATACTTAGCTTTAGTGTACAGTGCTAAGTCACTTTCTAGGAGTTGTGGGAACTTAGACTCTTACCAGCTGTGTATGAGAATTCCAGTAGCTTGACATCCTAACAAAGAAATTTGTATCATCAGGTTGACTAAGCCTTCTTTGATGAAGGTACCATGAGCTCATGAGGACCATGACTTGGACAAAGAAATCACTTAATAAAAGAAGTTGAAGGGCAAGCCTGGACACACTGAAGAACCAACCTCAACACAACCTGCCCTCACCAGCACAACAAAATACAGAAGGTGGTGGACAGAGTGACCCACATTTAACCAGCTGGCGGGAAGGAACCACCAAAGAAAGACTCAACAACAATCAAAACCCAAAGGCAAACACAAAGCCAACTTAAACAACAGCCCAAGACCAGCGAGCTTGGGGGGTCAAGGAAACAGCACCACTGAAACTCACTGCTACTCTACTAAAGAAGTTCACATCATAAACCCAGGGAGCCAGAACAGATCAATATAAGAAGCTGAGGTGAACAAGAAGAGTCTCACAAACAATGGGAAGACAAAGAAATACTCCCCAAATGAAAGGAAAGGAGGAAGCCTCAAAAAGAATGCTAAATGAAACAGAGGCAATTCAACTATCAGATATTGAATTCAAAGCAGTGATTGTCAGGAAGCTCAATGAGCTCACAATGAGCTACGAGAAACTACAGGGAAGCTACAATGAACTCAATGAAAACTACATCAGCATAGAAAAGGAAATAGAAACTCTCAACAAGGGCCAAGAGGAAATGAAGAATACAATCTCTGAAATGAAGAACACAGTAGAAGGAATGAAAAGCAGGATCGATAAAGCAGAAGATCGGATCAGCGAGCTAGAGGACAAAATAGAAGAAAACACCCAGAAAGAGCAAGAAAGGGAAAAGAGGCTCAGAAAGAATGAAGAGGGATTAAGAGAAATGCAAGACAATATGAAACGTAATAATATCCGTATAATAGGGATACCAGAAGGAGAAGAAGAAGAACAAGGGATAGAAAACCTAGTTGAACAAGTGATGATGGAAAACTTCCCTAATTTGATGAGACAAAAAGTCACACAAATACAGGAAACACAGAGAGTCCCAATTAAGAGGAACCCAAGGAGGCCCACCTCAAGACACATCATAATTAAAATGGCAAAATTTCAAGACAAAGAGAGAATCTTAAAGGCAGCAAGGGAGAAGAAGGAAGTAACATACAAGGGGGCCCCAATAAGGCTAACAGCTGACTTCTCAATGGAAACACTCCAAGCCAGAAGAGAATGGCAAGAAATAATCCAAGTAATGAGAACCAGAGGCCTGCAACCACGACTACTTTACCCAGCAAGGCTCTCAATTAAGATAGAAGGCCAAATAAGAAGCTTCTCAGACACAAGAAGTCTAAAAGAGTACACCTCCACTAAACCAGCTCTGCAAGAGATGCTGAAGGGACTGCTTTAAGGAAAGAAAGGAAAAGAGAGAGTGAGAGAGGATCACACGTACATAAAAGGCAATGAATAAGTACCTATCAATAATAACCTTAAACGTAAATGGATTAAACGCTCCAATCAAAAGACATAGAATAGCTGATTGGATAAGAAAACATGACCCACACATATGCTGTCTACAAGAGACCCACCTCAGGATAAAAGATCTGCACAGGTTGAAAGTGAAGGGCTGGAAACAAATTTTCCAAGCAAATGGACAGGAAAAAAAAGCCGGGGTAGCAATACTCATATCTGACAAAATAGAATTCCAAAGAAGGACGATAAAGAGAGACCCAGAAGGTCATTTCATAATACTCAAGGGAAGAATTCACCAAGAAGACATAAATATTGTAAATATATATGCACCCAACATAGGAGCACCCAAATACATAAAGAAAATCTTAGAGGACTTCAAGAAAGATATGGACAGCAACACAATTATTGTGGGGGATTTTAACACCCCTCTATCAAAAATGGACAGATCTTCCAAACAAAATATCAACAAAGATATTGAGGCATTGAACAATACACTAGACGAACTGGGCTTTACCGATATTTACAGAACCCTCCATCCCAAAGAAGCTAAATACACATTTTTTTCAAATGTACATGGAACATTTTCAAAGATTGACCACATGATAGGACACAAAACAAGCCTCAACAATTTCAAAAAAATTGAAATCATACCAAGCAATTTCTCAGATCACAAGGGACTGAAACTAGAAACCAACCACAAGGAAAAAAACCCAAAACACTCAAATGCATGGAGATTAAACAGCATGCTATTAAACAATGAATGGGTCAAGAATGATATTAGGGAAGAAATCAAACAGTTTTTGGAAACAAATGAAAACGAACTCACAACAACCCAAAACTTATGGGACACAGCCAAGGCAGTCCTGAGAGGGAAGATCATAGCGATACAGGCCCACCTAAAAAAGTTAGAAACATTTCAAACAAATAACCTAACCCTACGTCTACAAGAACTCGAGGAACAACAACAAAGACAGCCCAGAGCAATCAGAAAGAAGGAAATAACCAAGATCAGAGCAGAATTAAATGACATAGAGACTAAAAGCACAATTCTAAAGATCAATGAATCCAAGAGTTGGTTCTTTGAAAAGATAAACAAAATTGACAAGCCTTTAAGCAGACTCATCAAGAAAAAAAGAGAGAAAACCCAAATAAACACAATCAGAAATGAAAGAGGAGAGATTACAACAGATACCACAGAAATACAAAGGATTGTAACAAATTACTACAAAGAGCTGTATGCCAAGAAATTTGAAAACCTAGATGAAATGGACAAATTTCTAGAAAAATATAACCTTCCAAAACTCAATAAAATGGAAGCAGAAAGCCTGAACAAACCAATAACAGCAAAAGAAATTGAAGCAGTAATCAAAAAACTCCCAACACACAAAAACCCTGGACCAGATGGTTTCACAGGAGAATTCTACAAAGCATTTAAGGAAGAACTAACACCTATCCTTCACAGACTATTTCAAAAAATCCAAAAAGATGGAAGACTACCAAACTCTTTTTATGAGGCCAACATCATCTTAATTCCAAAACCAGATAAAGACACAACAAAGAAAGAAAACTACAGGCCAATATCACTGATGAACATTGACGCTAAAATCCTCAACAAGATACTGGCAAACCGCATCCAACAGTACATTAAGAAGATCATACACCATGACCAAGTGGGATTCATTCCAGGTATGCAAGGATGGTACAATATAAGCAAATCAGTAAATGTAATACATCGCATAAACAAAAGCAAAGACAAAAACCACATGATCATATCAATAGATGCAGAAAAAGCATTTGATAAGGTACAGCACCCATTTATGATAAAAACACTCAGTAAAGTGGGAATAGAGGGAGCATTCCTCAACATAATAAAGGCCATATATGAGAAACCTACAGCCAACATTATACTCAATGGGCAAAAATTAAAATCTTTTCCACTAAGATCAGGAACAAGACAAGGATGTCCACTTTCACCACTTCTATTCAATATAGTACTGGAAGTTCTAGCCACAGCAATCAGACAAGAAAAAGAAATAAAAGGCATCCAAATCGGAAAGGAGGAAACAAAACTGTCACTGTTTGCAGATGACATGATAGTGTACATAGAAAATCCTATAGACTCCACCAAAAAACTGCTTGACCTAATAAATGAATTTGGTAAAACAGCGGGATACAAAGTCAATATCCAGAAATCAAAGGCATTTCTGTACACCAACAATGAAACAGCAGAAGCAGAAATCAAGAAAAAAATCCCATTTGAAATAGCAAAAAGGAAAATAAAATACCTAGGAATAAACCTAACCAAAGAGGTAAAAGACCTGTATTCAGAAAACTACATAACACTGAGGAGAGAAATCAAGGAAGACACAAACAAATGGAAACATATTCCGTGTTCATGGATTGGAAGAATTAATATCATTAAAATGCCCATACTACCAAAAGCAATTTACACATTCAATGCAATACCTATTAAAGTACCAATGGCATATTTCACAGACATAGAACAAACACTTCAACAATTTATATGGAACCATAAACGACCCCGAATAGCTGCTGCAATTTTGAGAAAGAAGAGTAAAGTAGGAGGAATCACAATACCTGACAGTAAACTATACTACAAGGCCACTGTAATCAAAACAGCCTGGTACTGGCATAAAAACAGGCACATAGACCAATGGAACAGAACAGAGAGGCCAGAAATAAACCCAAGCCTCTACGGTCAATTAATATTTGACAAAGGAAGCAGCAACATAAAATGGAGTAAAAATAGCCTCTTCAGCAAATGGTGTTGGGAGAACTGGACAGCTACGTGCAAAAAAATGAAACTCGAGCACCAACTTACACCTTATACAAAAATAGATTCAAGGTGGATAAAAGACTTAAATATAAAGCGTGACACCATTAAAGTCCTAGAAGAGAACGTAGGTAGGAAAATCTCAGATATTTCACGCAGAAACTTTTTTACTGACTTGTCTCCTAGAGCAAGGGACATAAAGGAAAGAATAAACAAATGGGACCTCATCAAATTAAAAGCTTTTGCACAGCTAAAGAAAACAGTATCAAAATAAAAAGAGAACCAACTGTATGGGAAAACATATTTGCTAATGATACCTCAGACAAGGGTTTAATCTCCAAAATATATAAAGAACTTACACGACTCCACTCTAAGAAGACAAGTAACCCAATTAAAAAATGGGCAAAGGACTTGAACAGACACTTCTCCAAGGAGGACATACAGAAAATCCAAAGACACATGAAGCGATGCTCAATATTGCTAGCCATCAGAGAGATGCAGATTAAAACCACAATGAGATACCACTTCACACCAGTCAGAATGGCCATCATAAACAAAGCAACAAACAACAAGTGTTGGAGAGGATGTGGAGAAAGGGGGTCCCTAGTGCACTGTTGGTGGGACTGCAGACTGGTACAACCATTATGGAAAGCAGTTTGGAACTTCCTCAGAAAACTAAAAATGGATCTGCCTTTTGACCCAGCAATTCCATTGCTGGGACTCTATCCTAAGAACACTAAAACACCAATACAAAAGAACCTTTGCACCCCGATGTTCATAGCAGCACAATTTACAATAGCTAGGTGCTAGAAGCAACCTAGATGTCCATCAGTAAATGAATGGATCAAAAAACTATGGTACATTTACACAATGGAATTCTATGCAGCAGAAAGAAAGAAGGAGCTCATACCCTTTGCAACAGCATGGATGGAGCTGGAAAGCATTATGCTAAGTGAAACAAGCCAGGCAGTGAAAGACAAATACCACATGATATCACCTTTAACAGGAATCTAAACAACAAAACAAAACAAAACAAAAAACTAGCAAAATATAACCAAAGTCACTGAAATAAGGGATAGTCTCACAGTGGCCAGAGGGGAGAGAAGAGAGAATTTCAGGGGGGAATGGGTAGGGATTACAGGAACAAATTTGGAGGACACATGGACAAAAACTAGGGGTGGGGGGTAATGGGGGGAAGGGGGGAGGGTTGGGTGGATGGGCTGGAACGGGAGTAGTGGGGAGAAAACTGTACTTGAACAATGATTGAAATAAAAAAAAAAAGAAATTTGTATCATCAGACTTTGAATTTAGCCATTCTTGTGGATTGTAACCCATTCTGATGGATTATCTCATTGTGGTCTAAGCAGTTGCCCAAGGAATAATAATGTTAACATCTTTTCATATGATTATTAGCTACTTGGATATCCTCTTTTTGAGGTGTCTGTTCAAGGCTTTTGCCCATTTTTATTTAGGTGTTTGTCTTTTTCTTATTGATGTATAAGGGTCCTTTATATATTTGTATACACATCTTTTGTTGGATATGTGCATTGCAGGTATATTCTCCTAGGCTATGGCTTGCTTTTAATGAGCTAAAGTTCTTAATTTTAATTGTGCCCAATTTATTAATTTTTTATGGGGTGTAATCTTTGTATCTTGTCTAATAAATCTTTCCTCAATCCACATTGATGAAATAATCTCCTATGTGCCTATTAGAAGCTTTATTTCACTCTTCACATATAGATCTACTATCAAATTAATAATCTGTGTTTGATATTAGGTAAGACAATCTCTATTTTATCCATATGGATATACAATTGCTATGCCACCATTATTAATAAGATTGTGCTTTTGCCATTGTGTTTTTATCACACACAGAGTAACTGTGTGTATGTGGGCACATTGCTGGACTCCATGGTTTATTTTGGCTTATTTGCCTGTCCTCAGGCCAGCATCACTCTCTCCAAATCACTGCAGCTTTACGGAAAATCTTCAAATTTGACAGTGTGAACCTCTCAACTTTTGAGCTTTTTCTTGAAGATTGCCTTGGCTATACTAGGCCATTTGTATTTCCATATGAATATTATAAATTAGTTAATTTCCACAAAAACATTAACTGGAATTTTGAGTGAGTTTGCATTGACTCTATAGATCAGTTTGGGGAGAATTGATAATTTAATAATATTGAATGGTCTAACCTAAAGCAAGATTGCTGGCTAACTCTATATAGAATTATCATCTATGAATAACAAGTGTTACATCTTCATTTCCAGCCTTTATATCTTTTAATTTTTTTCTTACTTAATCCACTTGCTAGATCCTTCAACATAAAGTTTACTAGAAGTGGTGATAGTGGACATCCTTGTCTTATTTCTGGCCTCAGGGGTAAGGAGTTCAGTATTTTATCATTTATTTTAATGTTCACTATAGATATTTCATAGGTATTTTTATAAGATTAAGGAAGTTCCTTCCTAACCCTAGTTTCCTAACAGATTTTATCATGACTGATTGTTGAATTATGTACATGAATTTTTGCATGCACTGAGTTGATCCTATGATTTTTGTCCTTTATATGTTAATTTGGTGAATAACATTGATTATTGGGTAGTAAACCACTTTTGTAACTTTATAAAACTTTAACTTTGTCATAATGTATAAAACTTATTTGTCATTGGATCCAGTTTACTAATATTTTTTTGCTTAAGATTTTAGAATCTGTACTCTTAGACATAATGGCCTATAACATTTTTTTCTTAAAATATCCTTGGCAGTTTGGGTGTCAGGGTTATTCTGTCCTTATACAACTAGTGTAGAATGGTTTCTCCTTTTGTATTCCTTCTCCCTTGAATGTTCAAAGAAAATTTACCAACAAAGCCACCTGGGAGTGTAGGGGTATATATATGCATATCTATATCTATATCGATATCGATATCTATATTTTTTTTTGGCAGGGAGGAGGAGTTGGGGAGAAGGAGGTTTTCAATTACAGAGTCAGCTTCTCCAATCCATAATCAATGGAGAACTATTTTGTTTCCTATTTCTTTCATGTAAGTTTAAATATTTTGTGTTTCTCAAGGAATTTGTTCATTGCAACTATTCTGTGAATTTTTTAGCATGAAGTTGTTATATGGCCCTCTTAATTTAAAACAAAAAATATATATATATTTAGGCTCTATAGTTATGTCCTTTTTATTCCCCTAACATTGGTAATTTGTGTTATTTTTTTCTCCTTGATCCTGTGCTTGGGGTTTATCAATTTTATTGATCCTTTCAATGAATCAATTTCTGATTTTATTTCTGTTTTGTTTCTACAACTGTTTTGATAATTTCTGCTCTTGTCTGTGTTTCCTGTTTTTTGTTTTTTTGGGTTTTTTTGTCCTTCATTTGCTTTTCTTTTTCTGGCTTTTTGGGATGGAAGTTTCAATGAATAATTTTCAAAATTTCTTTGTTTTAAAGCTAAAAATTTCCCTTAGTCACTGCTTTCCCACAATTTTTGATGTGCCATACTGTTATTTTTAATTTTTTTATTTTGCATAGATAACTCTGGCACATGGACACGCATGTACAATGTATATGCAGTGAAAAGTAAGCCTCACATCTGTTTTACAGTGTGATAGGAAAAAAAAAATTTCTCCAACTTAGATTCTGGGGTGTCCCACATTTTGGCATCTCTGGGCCACACTGGAAGAAGGAGAGTCACCTTTGGCCACACATTAAATACACAAACACTAATGAAAACAGATGAGCAAAAAATGGTTTTAAGTAAATTTACGATGTTGTGGTGGGCCACATTCATAGCCATCCTGGGCCACATGAAGTTCACAGGCTGTGAGTTGGACACCCCTGGTGCCACCTTAAGTGAAGATACTTTAATTAAAAAAATTATTATGGGAGTGTCAACAGGACTAGGGAATCAACAAAAGAATGTTAAATCACTATTGATTCATTATCAAGAGGACATCAGCATCACCTCTAGGCATGAAGGAGCAAAGTAAGGAAATAGTGTTGCTAGAAGCTGGTAAAAGCTAGAATGGTGGGGACAGGGCCCTTGGCGGGTACCATGGTTGTGGAGGAGCAAAGATACTGCCAAACAACTTCACTGAGCAGAAAGGAAGTGGGGCGAGAAATATCCTGGGCACTCTCCTGTGCTTCCTTTCATCTTCTTCTGCTGCTTCTTTTTAGCTGAATCCAAGCCAGTCTTTAGGTGGCATCCCCAGGACACAGAATAGGTCAACAAAAAGGGGTGGAGAATGAGAGGATGGGGGAAAAAATTAGTGGAACCATCAGGGGTGTTCAGGGGTTAAAGAATGAGGGTGAAACTGTAATATAGCTCTGCCCTGAATTGCTAGGCCTGTTGCAGGATGGAAGCTGTAAGGAAAGTCACTCTGGTCATGGGAAGACCAAGAGTCAAATGACCCTTGACTCCACTGCAGAGAAAAGTAGGATCTGGAGGGTCACAGAAGATGTAACCGGGACAGAGTATTGTCCTGCTAAACTCTGCCCCAGAGTGGAATGTGTGCCACAGCGGTACACACAGTTGTACAAGGACTAGGTTTTATAGAACACTGAATCACATGCTGAGAAATTTATTTCTTTTTAAATTATCCTTCAATCCATCTGATTAAATCAATAAGAAAGTTTCCCAACTGCCGTGGCATGGATCTTACCTGTGAGAAAATGCGCTTCGTAAAATTCAGATCATATGCGGTCAAAAACTGGCAGACCATGATTGAAGTTCATATTGATGTCAAGACTTCTGATGGTTATTCGCTTCGTCTGTTCTGTTGGTTTTACTAAAAAAAACACATCAGATTCAGAAGATTTCCTATGCTCAGCATCAACAGGTCCACCAAATCCGGAGGAAGATGATAGAAATCATGACCCAAGAGGTACAGACGAATGACTTGAAAGAAGTAGTTGACAAAGTGATCCAGATAGCATTGGAAATGACATAGAGAAGGCTTGCCGATCTGATGACGTATTTGTTAGAAAAGTCATAATGCTGAAGAAGCCCAAGTTTGAACTGGGAACACTCTTCATGGTGAGGATCGCAGTGCAGGAAAAGCTACTGGGGGTGAGACAGGCAGTCAAGTTGAATGAACTGGTAGATATGAGCCCTTAGTCCAAGAATCTGTTTGAAATTCAGACATTTAATGGTGACAAATAAAAAATCCTATTTGTGATAAAAAAAAAGAAGAAGAAGAAAGTTTTTACTTGAAAGTAAAACAACTCTGTAACAAAAACAGGCCCTGGTTCAGAGCTTTTGTTAAGCAACAGGATCAAGCTGAAGTTAATAACATTGTTTGGTTTTCATGGCACTTATTTTTCAAGTTACTTCCAGTTTATAGAAAATTATATGGGTTTTCCATTTATGGGAATAATATAAGGTTTCCTTTGAAAAACTCAAGTCAGTTGGAAGAAAATTCTAGTAAGTAAGAGCACAGAAGGTAATCAGCTGTGGCAAACACAGTGAGAGGATATTTGAAAGACCAAGTTTGGGAAACACAGCTCAATATTACTGTGAGGTGTTTGTCACCATCTACTCAAAGACTTCTGTTCCAGATCACAGTGCTCCAGAGCCCTCTCTGTCTTTGCTGAGGAAACCACTGGCCTCCCTGGGAGACAAACCTGTACTTGGTGTTAAGATCGTAGCTTTTCCTCATGCAGTTCTTTAGGTGTGCACACAGTTTAAACCAATATCCAGGGCTGTTTAAATATTTTGTTGGGGTTTTTTGTTTTGTGTTGTTTTGAGACTAACAGGCAAGTCTTTCTCTTTTCTTTTCCTTTCTTTGTTTATAAAAAGACACATCTTCCCTCTTTGTTCATGTCAATTACGTTTGAAACAAAGACAAAATCCTCATGTTTCCTCCCTTTATTTTCTTGCCTAAGTGAAACTCTGCATGGTTTATCTAGAATGGGCAACATGGACCATTAAAATATTACTGGTTTTACCAAATATATGTCTTCTGTATCTTTTTTAAGGGGTGAGGGGAGTAGGCACTTGGCAGAAGAAGTGGGGTTCTTGCGGTGTCTCAGGGAAAGCATTCCAGGAGACCCACAAGGGGGGATGAGGTTTGGCAAGATTTATTTGGGTGGAAGTAGAAGACTGCCCCTGTGTCCCATCTCCCTCCATCCCACCGTGAAAAAGTCCAACCATGTCTTCTGCAAGGCCAAAACAAAGGTCATGTCCAGAGTCACTGCTTCATATTAAAGCTTGGTCCTTTGGAGCCTGCAGGCATCTGCCGAGTGGTCTCAGGCCCCATCCAGGTGGCAACACTCTAACATGCCCACAGGCAGTTAACTGAGGCCTGAAAGGCTTATGCCACAGAGAAATTGTGCCTTGTAGGTGGCCACCAGGACTGGACCAGTCTAGTGAACGATGTTGTTTTCCTTTCTTTTTTCTTCCACAACTGTTATCCTTCTGTAAAAAACCTTAAGGTATCTTATCTTGGGTCCAGACCACTGGGTCAAAAGATTCATTCTCTTTTACCTAATAAGGAAACATGTCTTTGCTTTCTTAACTCAAATTCTCGGAGAACATTCAGAGTGGCGGAGAGCTTAGAGACCATCTAGGTTATTATCCAAATGTCACCAAACTGGAAAGCCCCCGCACTGGGCTGCTTCCACAGCACAGTCATTGCACACTTGGACGATGGAAAAGCGCTGATGTCATTTATGATGCTAGCAGTTGGCTGTCACATGGTCATGATAAGGGGGTCAGGGGCAGGTTAACTGAAAGCATGGGGGAAGGTGGACAGGAGAGCACAATGTGACAAATGCAAGAGAGGTTCAGGGTAATGGAAACAGTGCTAGGCTGGCATTAGCTGTGTGGCCCTGGACAAGCCATTCATCTCCCCAAATTGTCCTTATCTGAAATAAATCATCAAAATAGTTAAAGCTTACAGGATTCTTAGTACTTTAAAGGAAGTAGTCATGCCAAATCCTAACAACTATCCATAAGAAAGATCTTGCTATTTCCGCCACTTTACAGATGAGGAAACTGGGGTGCAGAGAAGGTTACTTGCCCAAGGCCACTCACTTGGACCCGACAGTCTGACTCTCGAGTCTGTGCTCTGACAACTGAGGGAGTCAGATCAGATGGATGCTAAAGACCTTTGCCATCTCTGCTATTAATTTTCTCTCCTGCTACATTGGGATGATAGAGTTGGGAAGATTATGAGACAACACACACAGTGCTCAGCACAGTGCCCGAGTCAGAAGTGCTCAGTGAATGTCAGCTGTTACTATTGTTCATACTTTACCATCACCATTGCCGTTTTGTGAAACAAATCACTTCTGTCGTCTCGCAACAGCTGCCTGAGTGCACAGTTAGCCCAACAGAACTGATTAATAAAGTCAAACAACAGTCAATTCAGTCATAAAATCAAGGAAGCCTAAATTGATCTGCAGCGACTTGTCTAGTTAAATAGTCTTAAACAGCGCTGTCCAACAGAACTTGCTGTGGTGATGGATGTGCTCTACAGCTGTGCTGTCTGATGTGGCAGCCACTAGTGGCATGTGCCTGCTGAGCACTTGAACTGTGTCTAGTGTGACTGAGGGACGGGATATTTCATTTATTTAATTTTACTTGCTTTAACCATTTTATCTCAATAGCCACATATGGTGAGGGGTCACCACATTGGGCACCTCAGAAGAAAGCCTATCCCTTGGTGAGAGGGCAGCCAAGAACCCTTGGTGAGAGGGCACTACAGTGTCAGGCACAAAAAAGAAAATTAAGGCTCCATCTGGCCACAACTCCATTGTGTTACAGGTACTTTAGAGAATCATGGGTGTTAGAATGCTCAGGCTTCAGAGGGTCCTCTCTACCTGGAACGTGAAGTTACGTCTTTTAGGGGTGGTGGGCAGAGTATTGGGAGGAAAGAAGATCATTCCACTTTCCTCACTGGGATGCCCCCAATTGATTCTTTGTGAAACTGAGTTCTTCATTGTTGATAGAAATTGTCTGGGACTGTGGACAGTTCACACCTGTGCTGTGACAGCACTGTGGCACTCCGTTTTTCAGTTGTTCTGCTTTACTGTGTACACGAACTAAAGAGTGACTTCAAGTCATGGCTTGAATATGTAACTAGGAAAAAGATGATCAAAATGGATGATTAAAGAATCATAGACTTAGAGAGGGACATCTCATAAACCTGTCCTTTACAAGCTGACATCTTTAGGAAAACCACACATCCATTTCCAGGACACAATGTGACATTGTGCCTTATTGTTTGGACTGACTGGCTTTGGATCAAGAGGAGCGGGGCAATCCGCCAGGTGTTGCTGGTGCCACCCTGATCCTCTGAGGATCCTGCCCATGGTTTTTGTTGTTGTTGTTGTTTTTAATGAAAGAGTTTCTTGATGCTATGAGGATATTAGTGAACTCATTTCAGTAAAGGTGTGTAAGCATGTGACTGCCACCCTAGTATAAATTAGTAGGCCTTATATCATGTTCTGACTCTAAATATTTTGAGCAATAAAGAAGCCCCTCCCAAATAAGTATTGACTGGGTGAATAATTCAATGGCTGCCAAAATTTTCAGAAAATGAAACTGAAATCTAAGGAGGCTTGCTTGTGTTAAGCCAATTTTAAATGACAGTAATTAAGAGAGTTTTCATGTAGGAAGGGCTTTGTGTCAATTGAAGTGTTAAAAGCCACCACCAGAGACACAACAGTCTTATGCATAAAGAATTCTTTTTTGCTGCCTGTAAATCATGCTGGCCAATGTTTGAGTAGTGAATGCTAACACGGCAGCCCGCCCTGGCATTTGCCCTTACTCCACCACTGTCCTGTTGAGTTCACCTCCAAGAGTGCCTTGCACCAGGGCTGCGGCTTCTCCGGCTGTCTGCAAACAGACACCAGGCCATCTGCCCTCTCGCCTTCCACCCAAACACAGCTGCTGGGCCCCATCCCAGCTCTAGCCATCTGGAGGAGGAACAAAGGCCCCCCTCTCCTCAACCTTCTCCTGGATGCTCAGGGAGATCGAGGAGTCTTGGCACTTTCTAGGCTTCTGCGAGGAAGGGAAAATAGAAGCAGCAGCCAGATCCTCTATTCGTGGCAGGCAGCTCCTCCCTTCTGATCGTCCCAGTCAGTGAAAACCTTCATTTACGCCTCACACATGTCTTGAGCTACAACAAGTGTCACATCCTGGACCAAGCTCTGGGGACTCAAAGATGAGACCCAGCACTGGCCTCTATGAGTTCAGGCTCTGGTGAGGATGATGGACATGTGCACAGCCAAGTTTACTGCTGGCAGAGTGAAGGGGTTGTAGGAACCCAGCAGAGGGATCCTTGACTCAGGTGGAGGGGATCAGAGAAGTCTTCCCCTGAGGGGTGACATCCATTCTGACATCTGGAAATGAGTCCACAGTGGGTGCCAGCAAATTCAAGTGGGAAAGGTTGGCCCCAGTGGGAAATCTGTACAGTCCTGCATGATGTGAGAAGGAGTGTGAAGAAGAAGGTGATGAAGGGAGAGGCAGGACAGGGAGAACCAGGTTCTGGAGGGC
Source organism: Phyllostomus discolor (assembly GCF_004126475.2). Taxonomy (NCBI): domain Eukaryota; kingdom Metazoa; phylum Chordata; class Mammalia; order Chiroptera; family Phyllostomidae; genus Phyllostomus; species Phyllostomus discolor. Next base: position 60,204,603 of record NC_040904.2, read on the forward strand.
TTCCGTGCCCATCAGAGAACAAGGTGTAGGCAGCAAAGGGCTGTGAGTGTGGGAGGGTCACAGTCAGCTTTGGGATTTGGGAAGATTTTTCAGATGGTAGGGAAGAGCAGGGATTTGAGGCAAAAAGACAGAGGAATCAGAGTAATCTATAGGAGAAATAATAGTGGCTGCATGAAGTGATAGTGGAAATGAAGAAATTTGAGGGAGAAATCCTTTCTAAAAATGTTAGCTCTAAACCCTCCAAACCAGTTCCCAAGTAATTCTTAAGTTCCTAGTGATCTCAGCAAAATAGAACTCAAAACTATTCTATCTGGACCTCTTCTCAGATAGGAAAGAACTTGATCTTACAGGGGCAGCTGCTGCCTAAATGGTCCTAACAGCCACCCAGCAGCAATAAATGGTAGAAATGGCATTTCAGGCTACTCTCAAAAAAGATATTTACCAAGAGATACCTGACTTGCTGAAATGGCTGAAATCCCAACTATAGCATTTACCTATAAGTCCCATTCCATTGGATCCTCAAAGGCAGCTGGAGATACCTCCTTTCTGAAAGCAAGGTGTTCAGCTGGCTGCAGTCAGTTCTAGCTGCCTTTGGCATGATAGGGAGCTAACCAGGGCCATGGAGGACAAGCTCATGGAAGAGTTGTATGTAGGCCCTGCCTCTTCTCCCTCCTGCCCTCGCCGTAGGTGCAGATGCTGTACATCGGAGGCCAATAGGCTCTCAATTTTTTTTTCTTCTCTTCTCTTCTTGTTTCTCTCTCTTTTTAATTAAAGGGAAAGAAGGCAAAGGCCCTTTCTGTTACAATGCCCTTCATCCCTGGCCTCCTTAAAATACACAGAGTAGAATTTTAAGAGCATGCACAGAGAATCAGAAATGGAAAAGAAAGGATTGAAATTGGCTGTGTTTAGAGAAGCAGGGACCAGACATTAGTGACAGTGTGAATTATGATAAAAGAGGAAAGACGAAGGCCCTGGCTCCATCCCTTAGACCTATGTGATGGACTCAGCACTGGCTCCAAGAGTGAGAACCTGAGGCCTGGCTCACTGCATAAAACCTCAGTTTCTAGCAATAAAAAATACTTCCAAACATTTTATTATTGGCAAATAACACCATTTTAAAAAATGTGAGGCATGGAGAATTATAGTAGGTCATCGATCTGGTAGCTCGAATAAAATTCTCTTTAAGAAAGTTAAATCTGTTTAAGTCACTGAAAGCTCACACCATCATTTTTCTTTCTCAGTGAGGAATCTTAATTTTCATTTTGAGGAGTTCTTTTTTACTTTTAACACATAAAAATTTTAAAATTGCAAATGCTAAAAATAACCATGGGTAGATTTTTCTATTTCTCTTATTCAGTTTCTCAGCCCCTGTAACACTGCCACTTTGCTCTAAGGAGAGTTGTTTGGGTTTGCTTGGTAGGTTTTAAAAAATATTTTTTTCTTTCCTTTTAATTCTTGCATTTTAGGACATCTTTTGTTATAAATGTTACCTTAAATTAGGCATTATATAAAGAGTAGATAAGCTTGTTAGTTCAGCTGATTCATGATTTCTTATGTAAAAAGCTTATCAGCAGTTTTAGAAGACATAATAAGTTAATATTATAACCTTCCAAACAGATTGCTGAAGGGCCCAAGAATTACTACCACTTAATGCCTTAATTGGGAAAGTTTTTTTTTTCTGGTGTTATTCTCTTATTTTAGGGAAGCAAAGGACTATTTTTTGAATGTCAATCTTGTTTTTAAAATTCATGCTGTTTTCAACCTTCTTTGTGTTGATTCCAAGGGCACTGATCTTTGTAAGGTCCCCTCACTTCCCTGGGTCTCAGTGTATGTGTTGTGAGAGGAAGAAGTAAATGAGAAGTTCTCAAGTTTTAGCCCTATAGTTTCCTCAGTTAAGTGCTCCTTCCTCATTCTGGTTAAGAGAATCCATACTTTTTGCTCCAGTGCAGTTTTGAGAGTCCCAATGCCTGTATTCCTTACATCTACCTCCCTCTTGCTGGGGGCTGACTGTAACTGCGGTCCTTGATCCACATTTCTTTAGCCAGAGAACCCTCCACACAATTTGCCCTCTGAGAACCCACATACTTTTGTTGTCCCAGCAGTGCAAGTCACATGACTTCCCTCTGCTTATCTGGAAATTGCTCAGTCAAAAGATTTTTCAGCATTTCTTTCACTTCATTTATTCCAGATCCCTTAAATCCCATTTTGTTCTCATGCTCAGAAGCTCAGCAGATGGTTTTCTAAAAGGAAAAACATGTTGTGGTGTTCAGTTCCCCTTTCTTACATCCCTCACTTAACCTGTTCTTGAAGTCTGTTTACCTCCTACCCACTTCTAAGCCTGTATATACATTTATTTTAAAGTAGTGACCCTCTGAGCCACAATTTCTTTTTCTTTTTTGCTTGAAATATAAACTCCCAAAACAAATTCTGCAGGCAACACAGTTCTACACCTTCAGACAATGCTGAGGTTTTCATTGTAATAGCCATACTTGCTTTCTATAAAAACCAAGACAAAAAGAAAATGCTTTAGGAATCCTCAAATCCAGTTTTCTAGGAACAAAACATAGATGCACAAAATCAAGGTATTTTAGAGAAAAAAGAGTCCTTTGAGATGAAGTGTTGGAGTGTCCCCATTTTACAGATGAGAAACTGCCAGTCTGCAGCTGGGAGGCTGAAGATCCTGTTAGCAGTTGTAGCAGTGTCAAAACCAGAGGCAGAGATGACATCTGCCTCCCAGACCAGAGTCATCTCTACTTCAGTTTCTTCAGCTGCAAAGTGCAAAGTGTGACATGACTGTAAATGAAGTACTGGTATGCAAGAGGATGTTGAATGGTAAATGACTTAATATACATAAGTACTTCAAACAGTGCCTAGGACAGAGTTAATGCCCCATAAATGTTCATCCTTAGCAGTATGAAAGATCGATGTTGTAGGGAAAGAATGCCCTATAGTCTCATTGTGTGAATTTTGTCAAAACCATTGCAATTTTTTTATCTTATGGAGATTCTATTAAAATAATGAAGGATAGGATTTGGCCCCAAATGATGATACTGATAAATAAATCCACCAACATAAAATAAAATAATGATAATTTTAAAAGAAAAATATCTAGTATTACAATGTGTTTTATAAGGTAGATGCCCTTACCAAGGGCATAAGGAAATCCTTCATAATCTGGTTTTTTAACATATTTATCAACTTTGGATTTTGTGGCAGTGTTTATATATGTATACATATCTATATATCTATATATCTATCTTCCTCTACTAATATTCCTTAGTATTTTCCCCTTTTTTCTTTCCCATCTTGATTATTTTCTACTGAGAAACAAATCTAGTGCCTTCTAGACTTACAAAATGTTCGTGTATTTGAAGTAGCAATCTGCCCTGTCTATAACCCAATAATGCTATCTGTTGATCAAACATGCAACTCTGCTTTTAGTTATATTATCTGCTCCCTTATCTCTCTGATATTTTTATTCTTAAGCAAGAGTAAATAGGATGATGGTGATAAATCTTCAAAGAGGAATGTCTTAAAATGAAAAGTTCTAAAATGTCAGTATGTCAATACACTTACAACATAACATTCATGGGATATAAATAGAAGGAGAGTAGAGAGATGAAAATAACTAAGTTATTTGCAAAGTGGTAGAAAACATGGTATACATTTAGAATTCCCTTTCAAATGTCAAGTTTGTGAGAATATGTTAAAATGTATGGCTATTTTACATATGCATAATAATTTATATAGGTCCTTAAGAACATCAGAATAATTCTGGGTAAGTTTGGCCATGATTAAAGTGCTGCACTGTGTATTTGTGTTTATTTTCCACTTGGTAAAATAACCCTGTTGTTTCTTCTGAATTAAAAAAAAAAAATCCATATACACCAAGGACACTCACATACAGCTTTTATTTTAGGTCTTTTTCAAGACTGGGTTCTCTTTGAAACAGTCTCTGAGATGAAGTTTAGTGTGCAAGATGTTTATTCAGTAATGCTCTTGGGATCAACATGTCTACAAGGGGAAAGAAAGCCTAGGAAGAAAGCAGGCCCACTGACTACCTGACAGCCTCAGCCAACGCTACATGCAGCTCTGGGGCTAACATGGCCATTCAGCGGTGTCCCACGTGAAGTCACAGGGCTGGGCTTTTCTGCTTCTACCTTGATCAGTCAGTGGATATGGGCTGCCCCCAAAAGGGCCTGTTCCTGGGTGAGAATATTCTTTGATACTGAGGGAATCCTAAAGAAGCTGACAACTAAAGGCTGTTTGCCAAGCCAACTGCCCTCCTAGCAGCAGAGGCAAAGTAATCCTTCCGTTAGGAGACATCAGGAGGGCCCGTCACTGAGACCACCATGGGTTTGGTCCTAACTAACTGCGTGTACTTTGGGCAGGTCACTTTGCCTCTCTGGTTTTAACTTTGTCTCCTACAAAGGGCCTGGTTGGATTAGATAATCTCCAGGATATTTTTTTAGGTATAAAATTCTAAATTTTAAATAATCAAAATAAATATTCAATGCCTGTCTTCTGTCTTGTGTTTAGCAAATGTAGAAAATAATCCTGTCACACACACACACACACACACACACACACACACAAGTTCTGTCCAGAAACTATCTGGCCAAGTAATATGAAAAATAGAGATATTTATTAAAGAAGATACAAGATACAAGAAACATTGTACATATGACAATGACTCCTCAGTCCCCTTCAAAGTAGGCACCTAGGGACCTCACACAGTCCTCCCAATCACCATCATCTGCCCCATTATATTAAACTGAATCTCATTGAAGGTCTGAAATCTCTTACCTTTCAAAGGTGATTTTAGTTTTGGGAAAAGTCAGAAGTCATGGAATGCCAAAGCTGGGCTATAGGGAGGCTGAGTCACCTGCACGATTTGATATGTTGCCAAAAAATTCTTTAGGAGACGCGATACATGAGTGGGCATGTTGTCATGATGAAGCTGCCAATCACCAGTTGTCCATAGCTGTGGCCTTCTGAATCATGAGAATAGTTTCTGCAGAGGAATGTTCAGGTTTAACGTCAAAGTTGACACAGATTCATTGCTTTACTGGCTCAGTCATTTTGAATGCAATGGCCACACAGTACACATGCTCACGCAATGGTATCTACCACCCACTGACTAGTACAGAGAAGTCGTCATTGTTCACACATGCACATCCCAATCCACTCTTGTTAGCTGCCAGGTTACACTGATGTTGCACAAACCGTTCTTGTTATATTAACAAAGGTTGGCCTTTTTCCAGACAAATCTCATATACATATATAATAAAAAGATATTCATGTGCATACATATGTATGAAAAATCTTCTTGTTCCTTTAGTCACGACAAGAGTTTGGATGGAAAGTAAAAGCAAGAGGAAAAGTGGGAGTGATTAGAAAAAAACTCTATTCTTGGGCAACACTGAATAGCTACCAAGGTGGTCATATAATGTGTGCCTCGAGTATAGAAAACAAAGATAAGATTGTTTTCTTAAGGCTTTAGATCTCTCTACCTAACAGTGATGAGTTTCCTCTCTTTCTTTCAGATTATGGTGATTAGGCCCAATTGTAGGAACATTAAGGGGATAAGAAGTACCCTTCTTATTTCTTCCTTTATCAACCAGCCCACAGGATCTTCCACCTCCTCCCCAGCTAGATTTTTCAAGGCTCGTGTGGGCATCTGCAGTGTGGAAACCAGATGGCAGTTTTCTTGAATCTGCCTGTTCTGTTTAAAAGCCTCTCTGCAAAAAGCTCCCCAAAGGAGTATGCTCCAGGTAGGGACAGCATGAGAAAACAGTGGATTCAGGTCATCTGAGAAGATGGGACCCCTAACTACCAGGTAGACGTGAAGACTGTTTAAAGACAAAACTCAGTGAGGAGACTTTCAAGAGTCTATCACTGGGTAAATCATGCAACATGGTGAAACACATCCAAGAAATAGATCTCTGGTTTTCTTCTTTGACTATAAAAGGATCACTCATTGTAGATAGGGGCGGATTGGTAGGGGGAAGTTTTGATGTCTAGTAGAGCTTACCATTTCCTAGTCTTTGGGGCATACCTTTGTCTCATGCTGAGAATCTCAGGATAGATCAATTTGGTTGTTAATTTTTGGTTGCTAAGAGAAAATGGTTAGGGCAGCATGTATGGTAAAGGGAAGGGGAAATACTACAGGATTCTGGGGTAAAGAAAGGGTGCTCTGTGGGTTTTCAAATGCTAGTCTGCAGTCTGGGATCAAGCTGGCTGCTTCAGAATCTCTTGGGAAGCTTGTTAAAAATAGAGATTTCTGAAATCCATTCTCAAAAATTTTGATATAGTAACAAATTCTGTTTGATTCTGATATGCAGTTAAGTTTAGGAACTACAGGAGTATTTAGAATGTAACAATCACATTAGTTATTGGGATTTGTCTATTATTCATATATATGGTTGTTAAGCATCTTTCATGCAAAAGTTGCTCAGTTAAGTTCTGTGGGGTCTATAAAAATGTATAAGACCGGCTGACTCAAATATGGAATGAAAGCAGAGGACTAGATAGGCAGGCAGGTAGGTGACAGTGTTGTTCTCAGACATCAACTTACAGTCTGGGAGGATGGAGGGAGTAGAATTGAACTCTGATGTTGGGGGCAAATAAGCAGATGTTTTAAACCAAGTAAGGGCCCTGGCTGGTGTAGCTCAGTGGACTGAGTGTGGGCCTGAGAAGCAAAGGGTTGCCAGTTCCATTCCCAGTCAGGGCACATGCCTCACTTGCAGGCCAGGTCCCCAGTAAGGGGTGCGGGAGAGATAACCACACAGTGATGTTTCTCTCCCTCTCCTTCTCCTTCCCTTCCCCTCTCTGTAAAAATAAATAAATAAAATTAAAAAAATAAATGAATAAATAAACCAAGTAAGGAAAGAAGAGAGCTTGAATTTCCCAGGAGTGGTCCCTAGTTCAGATGTTCAAAGGTTAGAGAACACAAATATTAATATCAACTTCATAAGTCTGTAGAAAAATTCAATAAAAGCATGTGTGTAGAACTTAGCACAGTATGTGGTAATTAATGAATGGAAGATATTTATTAATAATTGCAGAAGATTTAAAGGGCTATGGGCAAGCACCTTTTTTCAAAAGTATCTTTCTTTCCCTCTCTGCCTGTCACAGTGTCTCTACTTCTTTTACTGAGTTTATTGGGAAAGACTTTGATTGAAGAAATTATTTGAAAGTCTCATATTTTAAACTTTTAATAGTCTTGGAAAAAGAAGAAAAACAGGGGGCACATGAGAAGACAAAAGTCAGAAAGGAGTTGAGGTGATGTCAGAGGCAAAATTTCGTATACTTAATATTATTATTGTAGAAACTACCCTCCTGAAAATGAATGAGCAGCCCAAGGCAAGTTGTATGCCCTTGCAATCATTCAGAGCCTGGGCCGCTCCACTTAATGGCTCGCTCTTTCTCTCAGCAGCTAGCAGTTAGGGGAAGAAACTATGGAGAAGATTCTTCTGTTTCTTGACTCCTTGGGTCTTTACAAAGGTCTTGTGCTTACATTCCTTTGGTGAGAATCTCCACTTGGTCCATCTAGACATAAGTGGGCTGGTGAATGGGGGAGGCTGAGAAATGTAGCCCCTGGCTGGGCATGGGGACTCAGGACTGAGTTCTGAGGGCTTCTGAGCATGTGACAACACATTCATGAAGAGGAGTCAAAAACAGAGACCCACAGACCTGACCAGCAAGAGAACAGCTAAAGTCAAGAAACAGGTCAATTTATAGATGCCTCTCAACTAAACAAACTTTTTCAGAGAGAAGAAAGCTGTTAAGCTATGGACAGAAGAGGAAAAGGGGAAGCATTTGGGGAGCTTATAAGGCATTGAATGAGAGCAGAAACCTTGGCCGAACAGGTGAGAAATTATGCCAAAAGAAAGTAGGAAGGCCAAGTATAGAAGACAATATCCTAATGGAAATTTTATCCTCAGAGTTATGACAAACATGACTAGTTGACCACCAGAGATTCATTCTTCCCCTGGCTAGCCGAGGCCATATTTCACAGCCTCCACACCCCTTACATGCAAATGAGCTGTGCAATTGATTCTTACCAATAGAATCAATTCTATTTGGTGAACAGAAGACTTTTGTAAAATCTCTAGTGAGCCAAAGGGCCAAGAATCACATGTATCTCCACAGAGTCTGGCTTACCAGCTGCCAGCTACTAAGAGGATGAAGCAGAAGAAGGAGCCACAAGGTGAAAGTGGTCTGGCCTCTGAATAGTCACATGGAAAGCCATACAACTGACAGTAAATCTCCATGTGGGTGGGAAAGAAATTTTGTTTTAAGTCTCAGATATTTCAAATTTCATCTGCATCAGCAACAGGCTTCATCTGACACACGGTAAAGGTCAGAGGAGGCCTATGGGGAGCAAAGCCAATTCAAGAATCAAGGTGATGAGACCTTGAATTTCTGTCTTCCACAAATAAAAGATTGAAGGCTGAAAAATACAGCTACTCCACATGACTCTTAGCAATCACCAATACCAAGTAAAGGGAAACCCCCCTACTCTATACCCACCCCTGCAACTTCTACAATAGACTTCAGACTCTGCTTTGGGGGGATTTATTTCTCTTCCTTAAGATCTTCATCTGTCACCTTCTAAGCCACTTTCATTCTAGATAAAAATGTTGTAGGATAGAAAGAGCACTGGATGTTTAGCCTCACTTTTGTGGGAGAGAGGGGTGAAGTAACAGAGTCAAATAAACAGATGAAAATCTTAGTTGTAAAGAGGAAGGCAGTACTGGCTGGTGTGGCTCAATGGACTGAGTGCCAGCCTGAGAACCAAAGGGTCATCAGTTCGATTCCCAGTCAGGGCACATGCCTGGGTTGTGGGCCGGGTCCCCAGATAGGGGTGTGTGAGAGGCAACCACACATTGATGTTTCTCTCCCTCTCTTTCTCCTTCCCTTCCCCTTTTTCTAAAAGATAAATAAATAAACTCTTTTTTTAAAAAAAATAAAAAAAGAAGGGGCAGTATGACCATAATAGAATATTATTGTTATCTCTGACCTTTGGGTATACTAAGGGAGGTGGTTCTTTAGTTGGACTAATTGTTGATGGGCTATAAGTGGGTAAACCTGGGCTTAAAGTTCAATTTGGAAGGAGGAACTAGAGAAGAGTTAGGATGCTCTGCATGAAAGTGTGAGGAAGAGAGTTGACAAAAGAAAGAAAGGTGAAGAGGAATGACTGCAAAATTCTGAGATGCCAAAAAGGTTTGTGGATGGGAGTGTTAAGGATGTTTTCAGTTATGGGGAAGGAGATGCCATTGCTATATCCACGAAACACTATCATTCAATGTGACACTATCTAGTTTCTATGTAAGTTTGTTTTTCTCCCAAATCAGTAGTGAAGGCTTTCCCACCAAAGACAGCTTCTGTGGGAGATCTTTCAGGGACACCCAAGGAGAGCTAGAGTCCACAAGAAGTTAACAAATTGTGGAACAGGGACAACACTGTGCAGGTGGAGAAGACCTAAAAACAAAACTAACATAGATGGCCCTTGAAATCAGAGGTGATCTTCCACTCCACAATTATTGAGCACCTAAGATATGCCAAGTACATATTCTAGGACATGAGGACAATGCCTTGAACAAAATGGACAAGGTCTCTGGGAACTCAACCAGTTCCCCTAGGAACTCCCCAGTCCTCCTAGGGGAGTGAAAAACAATAAGTAACTGAACAGATAAATGAGAAAAAACAGGATATGGTGGTGAATGGAGGCTCCGGTGTTTGAGAACAGGTGGTCACCTTGCAGAGGCAGTACTGAGGCTGAGACTATTCCCATCAGGAATCTGTGAGTATCTCAGAGGGTGGAGGTCTACTGTCTCCCAGGAGCAAAGTGCCCGCAGCACATGCAGGTTACAGACCAACACTTTACTCATTGTCCTGCTAACTCTCTCCCTCTGCAATGATGTAATGTTATGTTTCAATGGACAATATACATGTTTCAAGCCCTATTTTATATGCTATGGAGAAATATTTGCTACTCAGAAGGATAAAATCAAGGTTGTCACTGAAGAAGGAGTTCAAGGATTCTGCTTCCCTGGGGAAAAGGAAGTGAACTGCCGGATTTAAATTGTTTGATCTCACACTTGCCTAGAGGCAGAGAATAAAGCTGACTAGAAGACCCCTTAAGCTCCTTAGCTCTCCTGAAGGAAAAATGCACTCCAACCTCCCCCGGAGTGAAGACAACTGGGGTTTTCTTCCCAGTGGGCAGGAGGTGACGTTTCTGTGAAGCTGGCAGTGCAGAGATTCTGAGAAACTGCTGAGCCCCACTGGCTGCTGGCTGCTGACTGCTGACTGGCTGCCTGGAGACTCGAGAGGGAAGGAAAAGAAGGAGCTCCATCTAGTGTTGCTACAAAATCAGACCTAAGAACAAACACACCTTACTCATAGATAACAGACAACAGAATAGTGGTTATCCAAGAGGAAGGGGTGGGGAGAGCAAAATGGGTAAAGGGAGATAACTATATTGGAAAAGAAGCAAACTAGACTTTTGATGGTGAGCACATAATAAAGTATATAAGCACTGAATGGCAGTGTTGTACATCTGAAATTTATATAATTTTACTAACCAGTGTTACTTCAAATATATATATATATATTTGATATATATCACACACACACACAAAGCCAGAGCTGCTGGGTTGTGGGAATTGAGCACAAAGTAAAAGCTGGACTTCACATTTGTCTGGGAATGGACAGAGGAATGAAAAGAAGACTAAGTTGTTTTAAATCTTGCTTATCAGTGACTACACAAAATGTTTCCTCCTAGAAGGGCAAACCCCACTACTACACACAGGCTCAGTTGTTGTGAAATCAGGGTCTGAGGACTTCACAGCATCCAGAGAAGTTTCAGGAGACACATAAACTGGGCCCTGAACATATTTGATTTTGGAGCATTTGTACTTGATGGGTTATAGGTTTGCATATCTTCAACTTTAGTAAATAATGACAAACTATTTTCCAAAGTGGGATATAACAATTTACTATTTCACAACACATTTGAGGGTTCCTTTTGCTCCTATAGTCTCAAAATCTTGGCATTGTCAGCCATTTTCATTTTTGTCATTTAGATGGGTGTGGTTGTGATATCTTATAGTGTTTTAATTTATACTTTTCTTGTGAGTAGTGTGGAAGAAAAGGGGCCACACATTAACCTGATAAGCTCAGAGGAAGCCTGCATGGCAGTCTTACAAACTCAGAGACCTAAAGTAATCACAAAGGATGGTCTGAAATTAAAACTTACTAACTAAAAGCAGTTCCTGGCAGGTAGTCATGTCCTAGGCCAGTGTCTTTCCCTAACAAAGGTTGATCTTTACCATAACTGAGTCTGTCTGTAGTCTTTTTGCATCTGTGATAACATGCCTTTGGAATGTCAAAGTAACTTCCCTTTTTCCCAGACCCCTTGGGCATGAACTGAGACCACAAATCCCCTCATTGTTATTGTTATCATGATTGTATTGAGTGTTAACTATCCCTTACCCACCAGTGTAAAAGAAGTATGTGTCTATCACTTTACTTTTTTATCCAATCCCAGAGGTTTCACCCCACTTTGCTTTCTTTTGCCTCCCTAATCTCTCACCAATGGACTTCATGTAACCCCCTTATGGTTCCTCCTCTGATTCTGATGTATAAAATAAGGTGCTAAACTGACATTCTCTGGAGCATTTCTCAATCTGTGTAGATGTTGCTTCCCAGCAACTGTCATCAGTTTGGCTCAAAAAACTCACCAGAAATTCTCTATGGGTTTGAATGTTTCTTACGTTGATGTAAGAGGGTGCAATGAGGGGGTCCCCAAAAGAAGGATTTGTAATGGGGTCCAGAACTCAGGATGTCCAGGAAATATTAAAAATAAGGAATGTCCTCACCCCCACAAGTCTAAACTGGGGGATGAGACACATGGAGCAGGGCCATTGAGTTGTTTTGCTTAGCAACAGTTTTGCAGATAACCTCTGGTTTAACATATCTATAACCTTTAACTGGTTTCATGGATATGTTAAATAGCTGTGGCCAGGCTTTGAGCCAGGGGAATGGGAATGACTTCCACCCAGGATGTAAATGGTAGGCAATGGCCCCTGGTCAAGAGCTTGCAGATGATTGGTTCCACACCACAGGGCCATGCCCACCCAAACTTACTATGGCAGCCCAGACAAGCTGGAAAAATATGGGAATGCTGGCAGGTGTAACTGATTGTGGGAGGAGTTGGAAATGGGGCTGCAGAGGAAGATTGGCACAGGGATTTAAACCCAGGTGTGGCAGCTATGACGAGATGAACTACGTGACTTTAGCAGAGAGAAACTGCAGCTTTTGTAGGGGAGAACCATGTGGCTTTTGGTCTCCCTTTGCTTCGAAGCTTAGGAAGCTGGAAAGCAAGATGTAGCAGCAATACAGAGCTCTCTTTCAGCAGTTTGGAAGAATGCAGTAGAAACACTACGGGAAGGAAACGGGTGAAAGGACTCTTGCTGGTGGGCCATGAGGAGGTGCCATGTGGTTTTGGATTAAGAACTAGAGATCCTGGTGACCCAGCTGGTGGTGCTGGGAACCGAGTGAGGCCTGCCAGCCGAGCATGGATTACTGGGAAGAGCCAGGGGTACCTGAGCCGTGGACTTCTATTTCTTTTCCTGAGATACGGTACCCTAGACTAGGCAATGGGGGGAAGGAAGGACTGTGTTTGTGGGTGTTTTAAGGTACTTTGGGATTTTAATGAAGACATTAAGACATTAGTTTTAATTCTGTGTAACTTTTGAATAAATAACTCCTTTTCAACAATCTCTGACATGGAGACCTATACAGGGGAACCCCAGAAGAAGGAGGGGTCCATTCGGTAACATTGTGTGACCCATTCTCCAGTGGCCAATCAAGGAAAATCATGGGAGACCACATGTGCAGTAGCTTTAAAGCAAAACAGCTATTGTACATGAGAAATAAAAGCTTGCCAAAACTAGCCAGGAAGGATCCACTGTATAAGAATAGAATCCCTCCAGCCCGAGAGGTCAATCTCTGCTTGGAGTTGACCTGCTCCATGTTTTTTGCTATAAACTCGGTGTTTGGTTCAATTCTTTGTCCTGATCACCAAGAACCTGGTTGCCTGTTCCCACCTGTGACACTGACAGTTGTGAAATCACGTACTTTCCCTGTATTACTTAGCTATTTGGATAGCCTCATTTGTAAATTAATTGTTCAAAACTGTTGGCCATTTTTCCATGACATTTTTCTTAATTATTTGTACTAGTTAGGAGGCCTTTATTAGTTACATATGTTGAGATATATCTCCTTATCATGGCTTACTTTTTCATTCTCTTAATGGTATCTCTGGATTTATAGAGGTTCTTAATTTTGATGGAATCCAATTTATATTTTTTTATGGTTTATGTTTGTCTTCCTTACTTTAAAAATACTTCCCTACCCGGCCTTGGCCAAGCAGCTCTTGGTTGGACCATCATCCCATGCACCAAAAGGTTGTGGGTTCAATTCCCAGTCAGGGCACATACCTGGGTGTCAGGTTTGATTCCCGGTCAGGGCACATACAGGAGGCAACTAATTGATGTTTCTCTTTTGCATTTATGTTTCTCTCCTATCTCTTTCTCCCTCTCTCTCTCTTTTTCTCTCCCTCCCTCCCTTATGAAACCAGAAAAGCCAGGGTTCATGCTGCCTATCACCTACCAGACCCAATAAGCAAAGACAGGGATTGAATCTTTTGGGGTGCTTTATTCAGATGGCAGGGGATCTGAGAAGACTGTGGATTTGTACCCTAACAGACTATCTTAAATTCCATTTTATTTTTTCTTTTATTATTTTTTTAAGATTTTATTTCCAGAGAGAGGAGAAGGGAGGGAGAAAGAGAGTGAGAGAGAGAAAGCAGTTCACTGCCTCTAGCATGCCCCAACCAGGGACCTGGCCTGCAACCCAGGCAGGTGCCCTGACTGGGAATTGAACCAGTGACCTTACGGTTGACAGGTCAGTGCTCAATCCACTGAGCTACACCAGCCAGGGCCTTAAATTCCATTTGAAACTGAGCCTTTCTATAAGGAGAAGAAAAATGTCGTTAAGTGGTTTGGAATTCAGGGGAAAAGTTAATAAGATAAAAATCTGCAGCATTCTTTCATCCGAGGCCTGGGCAGTGGTCTTTATCTGCACCCTGGGCATTGGACGTCTCACACTGGAGTACAGTGGCTCAGATACCACTTTGATTGCTGGAGTTCTCCTGAGGCACAAAGTGGAACTGCTTATGATCTCCTGGAGTCAAGGTAGGTCACACCTTCTGTTCCTAAAACAATAGCTTTTTACATACATTGATTACTAAGCTTATTAGCTTTTACCTGAAACTTAAAATTTTCCAACATTCGAATTCCCCATGACTTTGTCTAAAATCAATGACCCTATCCTCTGGTAAGAATTTTAAAAAAAACTTTCCTATCCTGATGATAAGGAGATACTGTCCTATGTTATCTTTCAAAGCATTACTGTTTTGTCTTTGCATTTAAGCCTGCTGTTGCCTGAACTGAAATTCTGTTGTTGGAGACAGCAGCCAGTTTTGTTTTCTTCCATGTAGATTTCTACTTGTTCCAGTTCTGTTTACTGGGAAGGACATCCCCTTCCCACTGTTCTGCAGTATCATCCTTGTCAAAAATCAAGTGTTATTTATGGGTGTTTGGAATGACCTGTTTTGTTCCATTGTTCTACCTTAGCTCAATATCAAACTGTCCTAACAATTAGAACTTTATATTTTTATATCCAGGAGAGATGTCCTCTCACCTTGTTCTTCAGCTGTCTTGGCCACTGTTAAGCCTTTGTGTTTCCACATGAAGTTTAGAACTATGGCATTACTTTAAATATATAGGGTACTGGTATGCAATCAATGAACATGGCTTATCTTTCTACTTATATAGGTTTTCTTTAATTTTTCTCAATAATATTTATATTTTTCCATAAGAGGCCTTAGACATATTTTGTTAGATTTACTTCTTATTTTTCTGATTCCTTATGCTTTTGTAAATGTTCTTTTTTAAAAAAAAAGTTTTGATTGGTTATGCCATTAGTTTTCCCAATTTTTCCCCCTCTATCCCCCCTTGTCCTGCCCCCAACCCTCCAGCATCCCCCTGCCTTAGTTCATGTCCATGGGTTGTACATATAAGTTCTTTGAGTCCTCTGTTTCCCATAATTTTTTATCTTTTCCCCATCTACCTTATGCCTACTAACCATGCTTCTTCTCTGTATGTTTTCCCCCATTATTCCTCCTTTCCCCCTCCCCATGGAACTCCCTCTGTGTGATGTCCATTTCTCTGATTCTGTTCCTGTTCTGGTTGTTTGCTTAGTTTTTGTTTCCATTTTTCTTTTCTTTTTTAGGTTCATTTATTAATAGTTGTGAGTTTATTGTCATTTTACTGTTTATAGTTTTTATCTTTTTCTTAGGTAAGTCCCTTTAACATTTTATATAATAATGGCTTGGTGATGATGAATTCCTTTAACTTGACCTTATCTGGGAAGCACTTTATCTGCCCTTCCATTCTAAATGACAGCTTTGCTGGATAGAGCAATCTGGGATGTAGGTCCTTGCCTTTCATGACTTGGAATACTTCTTTCCAGCTCCTTCTTGCCTTCAAGATTTCTTTTGAGAAATCAGCTGATAGTCTAATGGGAACTCCTTTGTAGGTAACTCTCTTCCTTTTGCATCTTTTAGGATTCTCTCTTTATATTTAATCTTGGGTAGCTTAATGATGATGTGTCTTGGTGTGTTCCTCTTTGGTTCTAGCTTCTTTCGGACTCTCTGGGCTTCCTGGACTTCCTGGAAGTCTATTTCCTTTGCCAGATTGGGGAAGTTTTCCTTCATTATTTGTTCAAATAAGTTTTCAATTTCTTGCTCTTTTTCTTCTCCTTCTGGCATCCCTATAATTCGGATATTGGAACATTTCAGGTTGTCCCAATGGGTTTGTAAAAGTCTCTTCACTTTTCCAATTCTTGTTTCTTCATTTTGTTCTGGATCGATGTTTATTTTCTCCTTTTGTTCCAAATAGTTGATTTGAGCCCTGGTTTCCTCCCTGTAACTGTTGGTTCCCTGAACATTCTGCTTTATTTCACTTCGGGTATCCTTCATTTGTTTTTTCATTTGACGAAGGTCAATCAGATCTATGAGCATTTTGATTACCAGGGCTTTAAATTCTCCATCAGATAGGGTGATGATCTCCTCCTTGCTTAGCTCTCTTTCTGGGACCTTACTCTGTTCTTTCATTTGGTCCATATTTCTTTGTGTTGGTGCAGCTGATAAGTTGTAAGGGGGCAGGGCCTTAGGTATTCACCAGGGCAAGGCAACCCTCTTTGCTGCACTGTGGTGCTGCCTGTGGAGGAGGGGCCAGAGAGGGAACCGTGTGGCTTGCCTATTCATCTTTAACAACCCTTTCAACAGACTCTCATGTGAGACTGGGAGCTTCTCCTACTGCCACAACTGCCTTAGCCCACAGCCACATCTGAGCCTCCTTAGGTCAGCCCCTCCCATGGAGCTAGGCAGCCAGCCCCACTCCCAAGGTCTGCCACATCTCCACAGATTTTCTGAGTTGGCCCTTGAGGTCTGCCATCTTACTGGTCTGGTTGTTCTAGTTGTTATTTTCTTAAATTCCTTGGTTGTCAGAGTTCCATGCAGTTTCATTTTTTGGTGTTTTTGGTTGTTTATTGATCTTAGACTGGTTGTTATCCACCTTTTGATTGTGCAAGGAAGTGAAAGGTCTCTACCTATGCCTCCATCTTGTCCGGAACCTGTCAATGTTCTTTTTTTTAAAAATGTACTTTTTGTTAGAGCAGTTTCCACTTCACAGCAAAATTGAGCAGGAGGTGCAGAGAGTTCTCATATACCCTCTCCCTACACACACGCATAGCCTCCCCCACCAGAAAATACATTGGTTATAATCATAAACACACACTGACACATCATTATTACCCAAAGTCCATAATTTACAGTACATTGGGTGCATTTTGACTAACGTATAATGACATGCATCTGTATCCACCATTGTAGCATTATACAGAGTAGTTTCACTGCCCTAATAATCCTCTGTGTTCCACCCTAATCCCTGGCAACCACTAATCCTTTTTCTGTCTCTATGGTTTTTCCTTTTGCAGAATGCCATATAGTTTGAATCATGCAACAGGTAGCCTTTTCAGATTGGCATTTTTCAATCAACAACATTCATTTAAAGTTCCTCTATATCTTTTTATGTTTGATAGCTCATCTCCTTTTAGCTATGAATAATATTCCATTCTCTGAATATACCACATTCTACTTATCCACTGGCCTACTGAAGGACCTTTTGGTTGCTTCCAAGTTTTGGCAACTTCGCATAAAGCTGGTATAAACATCCATATGTAGGTTTTTGTGTGAACAAAAGTTTTCAACTCCTTTGGGTAAATACCGAGGAATACAGTGGGTTCTATGGTAATGTTATGTTTAGTTTTGTAAGAAAACGCAAAATTGTTCTTGAAAGTGGCTGTACCATTTTGCAATCCTATCAGCAATAAATGAGAGTTCCTGTTGCTCCACATCCTTGTCATCATTTGGTATTGTCAGTGTTCCAGATTTTGGCCATTCTAATAGATGTGTAGTAGTATCTCATTGTTCTTTGAGTTTGCAATTCCCTAATGACATATGGTGGTGTTGAGCACATTTTCATGTGCTTATTTGCTATCTTATGTCTTTTTTTGGTGAGGCGTCTATTCAGGTCTTTTCTCATTGTATATGTTCTTAATGTTGAATTTTAAGAGTACTCTGTGTATCTTAGATAACACTCCTTCATCAGCTGTGTTTTTTGCAATATTTTCTTCCAGTCTGTGATTTTTCTTTTCATTCTTTTGATAGTGTCTTTAGAAGAGGAGAAATTTTCTATTTTAATGAAGCAGAGATATCAATTATTTCTTTTATGGATCATGCCTTTGGTGTTACATCTAAAAAGTTATCATCAAATCCAAAGTCATCTAAATTTCCTCCTATGCTGTCTTTTAGGAGTTTTATAGTTTTGCATTTTACATTTGGATCTACACTCCATTTTGAGTTAATTTTCATAAAGGGTATAAAGCCCATGTCTAGATTTATTATTTTTTTGTGGGTTTTTGTTTTTTGTTTTTTTCCCACATGGATATCCAGTTATTCCAGCACCATTTGTTGAAAGGACTAAAACATTGCTCTATTATATTGCCTTAGCTGCTTTGTCAAAAACCACTTGGCTATATTTATGAGGGTCTATT
Source organism: Phyllostomus discolor (assembly GCF_004126475.2). NCBI lineage: Eukaryota > Metazoa > Chordata > Mammalia > Chiroptera > Phyllostomidae > Phyllostomus > Phyllostomus discolor. The sequence continues at coordinate 60,222,852 of NC_040904.2, forward strand.
TCTGGGCTTTTTGTTCTGTTCTGTTCAGAACAAAGTGACCAGAGTCACACTGTCTTCATTACTATTGTTTTTATGGTAAGTGTTCATTCATGTTGGGTAATGTTAGTTCTCCACTTTGTCATTCTTCTTAATGTTATATTGGCTTTTTTGGGTCTTTTGCCTTTCCATGTGAACGTTAGAATCAGTTTGTCAATATCCACAAAATAACTTGCTAGGATTTTGTGTGGAATTGTGTTGAATCTTTGCACTAAGCTGAAAAGAAATGACATCTTGACAATATTGAGTCTTCTATTTATGAACATAAAGTATCTTTATTTGGGTTTTCTTTGGTTTTATTCATCACCTTTCCAGCTTTCCTCATGTAGATCTTTTACACATTTTGTTGATTTATATGTATTTCATTTTGGGAGTAATAATATAAATAGTATTGCAGTTTTAATTTCAAATTCTACTTATTTATTGTTGGTATACAGGAAAGCAATTGATTTTTATATATATTAATCTTCTGTCCCACAATCAGTTCTTAATTGCTTATTTTTTTCCAGGAGGTTTTTGGTCAATTCTTTCAGATATTTTACATAGACAATCATGTCATCTGTGAACAAAGACAGTTTTATTTATTCCTTCCCAATTTGTATACATTTTTCCTGCTTTTTCTTGTTGTATTACATTAGCTGGGATTTCCAGTACAATTTTGAAAAGGAATGGTAACAAGGGAAATCCTCACCTTGTATCTAACATTACTGGAAAAACTTCAAGTTTTCCTCCATTAAGTGTGATGTTAGCTGTATATTTCTAAATAAATATCCTTTATTGAATTGAGGGAGATCTCTTTTGTTCCTAATTTACTGAGAATTTCTTATTCCTAGTTTACTAAGAATTTTTATCATGAATGGATGTTAGATTTTTTGTCAAATGCATTTTCTACATCTACATCTACATATGATCATGTAATTTTTCTTTTTTAGCCTGTTAATGAGAAGGATTACATTGAATTGATTTTTTTCTTTTTCAAAAATATATTTTATTGATTATGCTATTACAGTTATCCCATTTCACCCCCCTTTATTCCCCTCTGCCCTGCACACCCCCTCCCACCCACATTCCCCCACTTTAGTTCATGTCCATGGATCATACATGTAAGTTCTTTGGCTTCTACATTTCCTATACTATTCTCAACATTTCCCTGTCTATATTCTACCTACCATTTCTGCTACTTATTCTATACCTGTTCCCCTTCTCTCCCCCTTTCATTCCCCTGTTGATAACCCTCCATGTGATCTCCATTTCTGTGATTCTGTTCCTGTTCTAGTTGTTTGCTTAGTTTGTTTTTGTTTTTGTTTTAGGTATGATTGTTAATAACTGCGAGTTTGCTGTCATTTTACTGTTCATATTTTTTATTTTTTGTCTTAGATAAATCCCTTTAACATTTCATAAAATAAGGGCGTGGTGATGATGAACTCCTTTAGCTTGACCTTATCTGGGAAGCACTTTATCTGCCCTTCCATTCTAAATGACAGCTTTGCTGGATAGAGTAATCTTGGATGTAGGTCCTTGTCTTTCATGACTTGGAATACTTCTTTCCAGCCTCTTCTTGCCTGTAAGGTCTCTTTTGAGAAATCAGCTGACAGTCTGATGGGAACTCCTTTGTAGGTAACTGTCACCTTATCTCTTGTTGCTTCTAGGATTTTCTTCTTCATTTTAATCTTGGCTAATGTAATTATGATGTGCCTTGGTGTGTTCCTCCTTGGATCCAACTTCTTTGGGACTCTCTGAGCTTCCTGGACTTCCTGGAAGTCTATTTCCTTCGCCAGATTGGGGAAGTTCTCCTTTATTATTTGCAAGTGGAAAATAACTTTTGCACTTGTTGTTCTTCCTCTTCTCCTTCTGGTACCCCTATAATTTGGATGTTGGAACATTTAAAGCTGTCCTGGAGGTTCCTAAGCCTCTCCTCATTTTTTTGAATTCTTATTTCTTTGTTCTTTTCTGGTTGGATGTTTCTTTCTTCCTTCTGGTGCACACTGTTGATTAGAGTCCCAATTTCCTTCCCATCACTATTGGTTCCCTGTACATTTTCCTTTATTTCACTTAGTGTAGCCTTCATTTTTTCATCTAATTTGTGACCAAATTCAACCAATCCTGTGAGCATCCTGATTACCAGTGTTTTGAACTGTGCATCTGATAGGTTGGCTACCTCTTCATCGCTTAGTTGTATTTTTTCTGGAGCTTTGATCAGTTCTTTCATTTGGGCTACTTTTTTTTTTTTTGGTCTGGGTGCACCAGCTACATATAAGGGGCAGAGACTTAGGTATTCACCAGGGTGGGGCAAATCACGTTGCTGTGTTATGACTCTGTCTGTGGGGAAGGGGTCAAGAGGGAACAGTGGCACTTGCTCTGCTCTCTGCTAGATTTCAGTCACTTTCCCTGCTACCCACAAGCAAAGTGGGCCCTTCTGGTGCTGATTCCTAGGTGGGTGGGCTTATGTATATTATAACACCCTGTGGATCTCTCCAACAAACTCTCCTGTGAGGCTGGGAGTTTTTCCTGCTGCCACCTCAACCCATACAGGTGTTTTCAATTGGTGGTTTGAGGCTTTATTTCACAGCACTGGGACCCCAGGTTGCAAGTTCTGCCTTGTTCCCCAGCTGTTCCTCCTGGTATATGTGCACACAAATGTGGGACCGCCTGTTCTAGCAGCCACAGCCTCACTGGGTCCTCCATCTGCTGCCTTGCTGACCACCTGCAGCCTTGCCCACCCTGCTCCACAATCCTCCGTTTCACTGGGTCTGCCAGCCACCACCTTGCCTGCCTGAGTCCTCCACCTCAGCTTTGCCACAAGTCCTCTCTTCCCGGCTGCCTGTCTGTGCCCCTCTTACTGGTCCCAATGGATGCTTCTTCTGTAACTCATTGGTTGTCAAACTTCCATAAAATTCAACTTTCTGTCAGGTCTGGTTGTTTTTTGTTTTTAAATTGTTGTCCTTCTTAGGTTGTGTGAGGAGGCACAGTGTGTCTACCTATGCCTCCATCTTGGCCAGAAGTCCTAGTTGATTTTCAAATGGTGAACCAGTCCCAGGCCTGGACACCTGGAAAAAATCCTACTTGGTTATACTGTATAATTACTTTTATACGTAGTTAGATTAAATTTGCTAATATTTTGTTGAGGGTTTTTTTTTAACCTATATTCATGAGACATACTGATCTAGTCTTTTTCTTGTAGTGTCTTTGTCTGATTTTCTGTTCTTTTCTTTTCTTTTTAAATAATCTGGCCTCATAGAATTAGTTAGGAATTATTCCCTCTGCTTCTATCCTCTGAAAAAGATTGTAGATAATTGGTATAGTATCTTCCTTAAATATTTGTTAGAATTTGTGAGGGAATCTAAGCCTGGTACTTTCTCTTTTGGAAGATTATTAATTATTGATTCAACTTATTTAAGATACAGGCTTACTCAGGTTATCTATTTATTCTTGTGTGTTTTGACAGATTATATTTTAAGAATGAGTACAGTTCAGCTAGGTTATTAAAACATAGCTGTTCATAGTATTTCTTCATATCCTTTAGATAACCCTGTGATTTGTAGTGATGTTCTCTCTTTCAGTTCTAATGTTAAGTCATTTGTATCCATTTTCTCTCTCTCTCTATTTTATTTTTTCATTATTTATATTTTTACTTTTAAATTACATTTTATTGATTATGCTATTACAGTTGTCCCAATTTTTCCACCTCTGCTCCCCTCCACCTGGCATCCCCCCACTACCTCAAGCAATTCCCACACCATTGTTCATGTCTGTGGGCCCTTTGTATAAGTTCCTTGGCTACTCCATTTCCTATTCTGTACTTTACATGCCCATGGCCATTCAGTAACTACCTATTTGTACTTCTTCATCCCCTCATCTCTTCGTTCAGTCCCTCACATTCACTCCCATCTGGAAATCATCAAAATGCTCTCTGTGTCCATGACTCTGTCATTCTTCTTGTTTGCTTAGTTTGTTTCTTAGATTCAATTGTTAATAGATATGTATTTATTGCTATTTTATGGTTCCTACTTTTGGTCTTTTTCTTAAATAAGTCCCTTTAATATTTCACATAATAATGGCTTGGTGACGATGAACTGCTTTAGTTTTTTCTTGTCTGGGAAGCTCTTTATCTGCCCTTCAGTTCTGAATGATGTCTTTGCTGGGCGAGCAATCTTGCCTGTAGGTCCCTACTTTCATGACTCTGAATATTTCTTGTCAAGGCCTTCTAGCCTGCAAAGTTTCTTTTGAGAAATCAGCTGACAGTTTTATGGGAACTCCCCTGTCGGTAACTAACTGCTTTTCTCTTGCTGCTTTTAAGATTCTCTCTTTGTCTTTAACCTTTAACATTTTAATTATGGTGTGTCTTGGGGTGGGCCTCTTTGCCTCCATTATAATTGGGACTCTCTCTGCTTCCTGGACTTGCATGTCTATTTCCTTCACTGAATTAGGGAAGTTTTCTTTCATTATTTTTCAAATAAGTCTCCAACTTCTTGCTCTTTTTCTTCTCCTTGTGGCACCCCTGCAATGCAAATGTTATCTCAGAGGCTGCTTACACTATCCTTGTTTTTGTGGGCTCCTTTTTCTTGCTCTGATTGGCTGTTTTCTGGTTCCTTATATTCCAAGTCATTGATTTGATTCTCGGCTTCATCCACCCTACTATTGTTTCCCTGTGAATTGGTCTTCATTTCAATTGGTGTAGCCTTTGTTTCTGACTGGATCTTTTTTACCCTTCTGAGGTCCTTGCTAACTTCCTTGAGCATCCCTATAGCCAGTGTTTTAAACTCTGCCTCTGATAGATTGTTTATTTCCATTTTGTTTAGCTCTGTTTCTGGAGTTTTGATCTGTTCTTTCATTTGGGTCATGTATCTTTGTGTCCTCGTTTTGGCAGCCTCCCTGTGTTTGCTTCTATGTATTAGGTAGAGCTGCTATGACTCCCTGTCTTGGTAGCATGGCCTAATGTACCATGCTACATTAGGTGTCCTCTAGGGTCCAGTGGCACAGTGTCCCCTCTCATCGAGGCTGGGTACTCGAGGTGTACCCTTTGTGTGAGCTGAGTATACCCTTCTAATATAATTGAGCCTTGGAAGAGATTTATGGGAGGGATTTACCCAGGCCAGTCAGCTGCAAGGATGGTTCTGACCATGGATCACCAACTTCTGTCATCTGTGGAGGATCAGGCAGGGTGGTGGTTCTTCAGTGTGGTCTGTAGCTGTCCACTGAGTACACAAGCTCTGGGATTTCCCAGCTGGTACAGGCCAAGGTCAGTCACCATTTGTGTTTTTCCAGGCCCTGCCCCACTACCTGCCTGAGCTATAAAGCAATCTGAGATGGCTGCTACTTGTGCTGGGCTTGGAGATACCCAGATGAAGTCAAGGGGTGAATCCAGGCTATCTACTGCTAGTGCCAGACCTGGGGCAACTTAGCAGAAGTGGGGTAGCTGGGCGTTCAATGAGGCCAGCTGTTGCGGTTTGAGAGGATTTAGGAAGTAGTGAAGCATGAATCAGGGCTAGCCATTCATATGAAAAGTCACTGGAGCATGACTGTAACTTAGGTGGGATAGAGCCTCAGGGGATCTCCAGGGTAGGGCAAACAGTGTCAGCCAGTTGATGGTGTCTCAGATATGACACCTGCCTGTTGGCTCTATGGTTCTGGAGGGAAAGTGTTCCAAAAGGGACAATGGCCTCTCCCTGCCTTTCTGTCTGGGAGAAAACTGTCCCCCAGCTCTCACCTTGATGCCAGATCTTTCATTTCTCCCCTGTATTCTACTGGTGCCTTTCAAGCTATTACCTCAGTGCTATAGCTCAGAGGGAGTGAGTCTGAATAAGTTCGTGTGTGAGTTCTTCAAGAACCTCTTGGGACTCAGGAAGTTTCTTTCACTGATTCAATCCCTGCTGGTTTTTGCAGCCAGAAGTTATAAGGGCTTAACTTCTTGGCATTAGAACACTGGGCTGGGGGCCCTGGTGTGGGACTGGGTCTCTTTGCTTCCAAGATATCTCTCCCAAACTTTTATCCACTGCACATGTATGTGGGACCAGCCCATTCCACATCTTTGTCCCTTCTACCAGTCTGGGTGAATGTAGTTTAATTCCATAGTTGTAAGACTTCCATTCAACTCATTTTCTGATGGTCCTGAGTGATGGTTGTTATATATTTTAGTTTCAATTTTCATGTGGTTGTGCGAGGAGTTGAGCCATATTTACCTATGCTGCCAACTTGACTGAAAGTCCTCTTTTTCTCTCTTTTTTAAATCTTAGCCTGGCTAGAGCCTCATTGATTTTACTATCTTTTCAGAGAAGCAGCTTTTGGTTTCTTTAATTTTCTCTGTTGATTTTTGTTTTCAATTTCATTGATTTCCTCTCTACTTTTATTATTTCTTTATTCTGCTTCCTTTGGATTTAACTTGTTCTTCTTTTTCTCGTTTTCAAAGGTGTAAACTTGGGCTATTGATTCTTGGTCTTTATTCTCTGCTAATGTATGCAGCCAATGCTACAAATTTCCCTCTAAGCACTGCTTTTCTCTGCATCCCACAAATTTTGATAAGTTTTATTTTATTTTCACTTAGTAAAAAAATTAAAAATTTATCTTGGGGTTTATTCTTTGATCTTCATATTATTTATAAGTATATTGTTTAATTTCCAAGCACTTCAGGATTTTCTAGCTACCTGTTATTGATTTATAGTTTAGTTCCACTATAGCCTTAGAGCAGACATTGTATAATTTCTATTCTTTTAAATATGTTAATGTTAATTTTATGGCCCAGAATGTGGTCTATTTTGGTGAATATTCCATGTGAGCCTGAGAATAATGTGTATTCTGCTACATGATCTATAAATACCAGTTACATCCAGTTGATTGATGGTGTTGTTGAGTTCAACTATGTCTTTTCTGACTTTGTGTCTGTGTATCTGCCCATTTCTGATAGGATGTTAAAGTTTCTAATTGTAATTGTAATTCTCTATTTCTCCTTGCATTTCTATCCATTTTCACCTCATGTATTTTGATGTCCTGTTGTTAGGTGTATATACATGAAGGATTACTATGTCTTCTTGGGGAATGGACCCCTTTATCATTATATAATGCTCTTTATTCCTGATCCCTTTCCTTGATCTGAAATCAACTTTGTCTGAAATTACTATAGCTACTTCCACTTTCTTTTGATTAGTGTTAGCATGATATATCTTCTTGCACCCATTTACTTTACATCTAATGTCTTTATATTTAAAATGGGTTTCTTATAGACAAAATATAGTTAGGTCTTATTTTCTGATCCATTGTGATGGTCTCTTTTTTAACTGATGTATTTACATCACTGATGTTTAAAGTGATTATTTATATAGTTGGATTAATACCTACCACATGTTTTACTATTTTCTATTCATTGCCTTTGTTCTTTGTTTCTACTTCTGTCTTCCACTCTTTTTCTTTTGTGGTTTTATTGAGCACTTTATATAATTTTATATAATTCCATTTTCTCTTTTTTCTTAATCAATTATACCTAAAAAAAACCTTGTTTTAATGATCTCCAGAGTTTGAAATATACATTAACAACTAATTCAAGTCCACTTTTAAATAACATTACACATCATCACAGGTGGTGCAAGTACCTTATAGTAACAAAATAATCCTGATTTCTTCCTCCTGTCTTTTGTATTATTGCTGTCATTCATTTCACTTATACATAAGCATATACATATACCCATATATAACATATATACATATATAAGCATACATAATCAAATGTATTGTTGCTATTATTAATTTGAAGAAACTGTTATCAGTTAAGAATAAGAAAGTAAAATTTTCTTTTACCTTCACTTATTCCTTCTTTGATGCTCTTCCTTTCTTTGTGTAGGTCTGACTGTCTGACATACATCATTTTTCTTCTCTCTGAAGAACTTTTAAAAATATTTCTTGTAAGGCAGATCTACTAGGAACACATTCCCTCAATTTTTGTTTCTCTCAGAAAGTCTTTATTTCTCACATAATTTTACAGGATTCAGAATTCAGGAAGTGGGTTTTCTTTTTCCTTTCAACACTTTAAATTAGTTTTACTCCATTCTCCTCTTGCTTGCAAGAAATTGGATGGATTTCTTCTTTTTTCCTCTATAGTAATTTTTTTTCCCTCTCCTCTGGCTTCTTTCAAGACTAAAAAAATTTATCTTTGATTTTCTGCAGTTTAAATACATGCATAAGTGTAGTTTTTATTTGTTTTGTGTGTGTGTGTGTGTGTGTTGTTTTGTTTGTCCATTATCTTCCTTGTTTTTTTCTGAGCTTCCTGCTTTTGTGGTTTGGTGTCTGACATTAATGTGGGGAATTCTCAGGCATTATTGCTTCAAATATTGCTTCTGTTCTGTTCTCTTTCCTTCTAGTGTTCTCATTGTGCATGTGTTGTACAGTTTTTGGATATTCTGTTTTTCATCAGTCTTTTTTCTCTTTGTTTTTCAGTTTTGGAAGTTTCTGTGGAGATATCCTCAAGCTCAGAACTCACTTCTTTATCATTATGTTATATCCCTCTTTATTCCTAGTGACTTTCATTGCTCTGAAGTCTGCTTTGTTTCCAGGCAAAACTCACAAAAATGTGACAGCCCCCTAGACTGAGTACTCCTGGAGTTTTTAACTCAGACTTGTTTATACTGGGCTTACAGCAATTTGTCAATTACAGGTTAAGTTTTTCTACTGGTTCCTTGGGAGGTTTCTGCTCAGGAGTTTCTGCTTGAGTAAGTTATGATTCTCTATCTGTCGGTCTGTCTCTTCATTAAAGTTGCAGTGATTTTCCCTGCAACTTTAATTCTAGATCTAGAAGTTGATTTTTCAATTTGTTCAGGTTTTTACTTATTATTATCACAGTGTGATTTCCATGCTCCTTATATACCTGAAATTTACCAGACACTTGCAGTCCAGTTATTTTTAAAAGCAATCTAACTGCTGAGGTCCAGCCTCGGTGGGTCCCCGAGGGAGGAACAGCTCAGGCAAAACGAGACACCAGGTGAGGTGCCGGAGGACAGCCAGGCTCTCTAGACCTGACTGACTCCCCGAGAAAAATCAATCTTTATTTTTATAGGGAAGGTTATACAACATTCAATGCATAATGTGATTATTAAAACAAAAATGGTTACCATAGAAATAATTTCAAAAAATACAGAAGATTTTACAGATCAATCATGTTAAACAAAGAAATAACCAAAAAGTACAGGAAGTCCCACAGATCAACCATATTAAACAAAGGTTATTTTGACCAAGAGGGTCATTAATCAGATAGCCAACGAAGCTATATGAGCACAAACTTTCAAATGCTGCTTATAATTAAATATCTACTAAGTTTCTAAAGAGTGGTATAAATCAAAGGAATACAAGGAGTGATTTAAAAATTAATTATTGTTTATAGAAATTAAATTATCTAAATTAGATAAATGATTTTTTGCTTAGATCTATTAACTACATATCGGGGGGGCATATTATATTTCTATGTACTAAGATTATTATATTTAAATTAAAACTCCTTCCTCTTCTATTTACCTAGTCCCATCAATAACTGCTCCTGCCCAGGGCATGGGAAAGGCAGTGGTTCTAATAAATCTTGAGCTTTTGAATGGTGACTCCCTAGACATTCCTAGCAATGGCCTCCCCCAGCGTTCTGGCAGCTAGTGTGCCCATAGTTTAAATCTACCCTTAACTTTCCAGGTGGGGAGAACGGGCAGCACCAGGGCTACCAGGGGCCCCCAGTTAGTGGTCAGCAAGTCATTTCACGCAGAATCAGAGGCATCATCCAAGGTTTGTTATAAAGCACAGGTGTCCAAAAATCTCACACCTGATGCTAATAGGGACAGGCATATGGGAAGAGATAGACAAGAGACCCAGCCACAGCTGTTTCTGCTGTGCAGATGAGTCTCACCTGACCTGTGTCAAAGGTCAGCTGTTGGTTGGCTCCCGACATCTAACAATCTTCGTTTTTTTAAATTGAAGATTTATTCTAGTCACATTATCTTCGTTACTCCTTGCACTGATTTTCTCATGTAGGCCCTCTCCTTGACTTTATTCAGAATGACTGAGCATCCTCAGTCTCTTACCTAAGATTTTATATCTGTTTTTGATGTTTGACTAGGTGTCTATATATTATTTTTATATATTTATCCTGCTTGGCATTAATTTGGATCCTTGATTCTGTGGACTGATATCTTTCATCAGTATTGGAAAATTCTTTGCTATTTTCTTTTCAAATACTGCTTTTACCCCATTTTCTCTTTCTTTCTAACTCTAGTTTACAGAAATTAGATATTCTCACTGTGTTCTTTATGTATCTTACATTATTTTATCTTTACTGCATCATTTTGTACCTTTGTGCTTCATTCTGCTTAGTTTCTTGTGATCTATTTCTAGTTCACTAATTTTCCTTTATGTGTGAAACAGCTGTTAAATACATCCATTGCATCCTAAATTTCGTTGTTGTATTTTTCAGCACTAGAATTTTTATTTGTTTTTTTTTAATTGGCTACATATTAAGTTTTTATTTTTTAGCCATATTTTCAATTGTATATTTCTTGATCATAGAAACATAGTTACTTTAATGTCTACTTCTGATACCTTTAATATCTAGAGATTTATAAACCTCTGTCATTTCTACCAATTATTATTTACATTGTCCTGTCTTCTGTGTGCTTTGCTATCTTCGTGCTTTCACTGTACTTGAAAAATTGTTGAAATTATTTGAGGCCAAGATGATACTACATTCCTTCTGGCTTGCTTCAGTTAAATATCTGGAGTCCCTAGCAATGTTGGACCCCTTGTGTGAGGTCTGCTCCAAGAGGTCTGTGAAGGATACTTTTTTTTTAGGTTTTTTTTCCTTAGTTCCAGGATATAGCTCTTTGTGTCCCGAACCAAAATGTGGGAACTCACCAAGGCTCTGTATGAGCAGATCACTTCCTCCAACCTTTATCTCTCTGACTCCTCAAAGCTAACAAAAAGTACTACTTTAGCCTCTTGACATTTCAGCTGTCTGGTTGAAACCAACAAAAACCCCAGAGCACAAGCACCACCTTATGGGTTTTCATTTCCCTACTTTTGGCCATATAAGCTCTTTCATGTTTCAAACATATCTATATATAACTCATTCAATTTTTACTCATTTTTCTTCATGAATTCATATTTAAGTAGTTCCCCAACATCAAGTGTTGAAAGTTCAGTTATGAAATTTTTTAATTGATTAGAGGGGGAGAGAGAGAAAGAGATTTGTTGTTTTACTTAGTGATGCATTCATTGCTTGATTCTTGTATGTGCCCTGAGTGGGGATTAAAATCGCAACCTTGGCATATTAGTATGATGCTCTAACCAACTGTGCTACCCAGCCAGGGCTGAATTAAACAACAACAACAACAACAACAACAACTAAACAACTAATTCTTTTGAGCTAGTTTTAAGGGGAGTTGGGGGGAAGAGCTTGGAAAAGGATGAAATACCTAAACTTTATTTAAGCATAAAAATTAGAATATCTGTAGAAACTATGTTTGATTAAATTCACGAAGACAAATAATTAGCTTTAGGCATAGTATATTCAATAGAAACATTTAAAATTTTTCAGACATCATGGAATACCAGGAGACGAGTTTTGGTTAAACTAGACTAACTTTTGTCTGGCCAAGGTTTTAAGGTCTCAGGAACAATAGGCAGATGTAATATGCTCTCTTCCATTATCTACCTTATCCTCACAATTCACGTGTTAGAGCAAAAGTATTCAGATTATTTTTATCTTATGTAAAATGCACTTAGCTAGAGGAGTGCTTACAGGTGATGTATTATGAGATAACTAGAAGTTCCATTTTACCTACTAATTTTCTCCACCCATGGATTAATCCACAGATCATACAATGTATAGTATTTGTCATTCCAATGAGCAAAACATAGCTCATTATCAACAATTTCATTTGATATGGGACCACTAATCCTTTATTAGACATAAAAGTGGATTTTCATGCTTTTCCTTTGTAGGTAGTATAGCTAAAACACATGGAAGGAAACAAACAATGACTAATAGAGTAAAGAGAGTTGGCTTTAAGTCTACATATTTGAAGGTTCTGCTTCAGATTTTAAAAATACATTATAATATAAGGCAAGTCTTCATTATGTTCACTGATGACAACTTGGGGTTCTGTATTCAAATGCAAATAAGGGATATTTTAAAATATTTTTAAAAGGAAAAGTACCTTCTGGTAACACCAGGGACCACCCATGTTCTTATTTAGTATGCTCTATGGATTTAAATCAACACTGATAATAGTAAAAATGAAAGAGTACACACAATTTAAATTTAGATTTAATAAAATCTGTATTTTGGAAACCTGCAAAATAACTTACAGAATAAATGAGTTGAGGAACTCTGGATTCAAGACCAACAGGCAAAAATCAATTTCTACATATGCCAATGAATACATAAAAATCAAAATAAAAAATACAGTACCATTTACAATCACTGAAAAAATAAAATTCTTAGGTATAAATCTAATAAACCATGTACTGGACTTGTATGCTGAAAATGCAAAATGCTGATGAAAGAAAGTAAAGACCTTTAAAAAATGGAGGACCGTATGTATCATGTTCATGAACTGGAAGACTCAACATAGTATAGATGTCAATTCTTCCCAAATTTAACTATATTTTAGTCCAATGCCTATCAAAATGTCAGGAATTTTTGTAGATGTGGGCAAGCTTATTCTAAAATTTATATGAGAGCCAAAACAACTAGAATATCTAACACAATTTTGAAAAAGAAGAATAAGGAATTATCCTTTTACTTGATTTTCAGACTTAGTATATACCTACAGCTGTCAAGACTGGAAATGACAAAGGGATACACATATATATCAAGGGTACAGAATAGATAACTCAGAAATAGACCCTGTACACAGGTATGGTCAGCTGATTTTTCACAAAGATGCAAAGGCAATGGAAAGGAGAAAGGATATTCTTTTCAATAAATGATGGTGGAACAATCAAACATGTATAGGCAAATATAGTTAATCTTAACCTAAACTTCACACCTTGTACTAAAATTATCTAAAACTAGATCTTAGATTTTAACATAAAACCATAAAATGACAACTAAATTATAGAATTACCATCACACAGAACTGTCAGAAATCAATTTGAATGTAAGTCTGACAACTACGGAATAAAAGAAAACCCATCCATCCAGACTGGTAGCAGGGTCAGAGAGGCATAACAGGCTGGTCTTATATCCATGAATGGTAGATAAAATTTGGGGAAGGATATCTCAGTAGCAAGGAATCCCAGACCCACACCAGGTACCTCAACCCAGGATCTCAGTGCCAAGAAAATAAGTCACCATTAACTTCTGGTTGCAAAAACAAGCAAGGATTGTGTTGGTAGAAGAAATTTCTGGAGTCTCAAGCAGTTCCTCTTAAAGAATCCACACACAGACTTACTCAGACTCACTTCTTCTGAGCCCCAGCACTGGGGTATAAGCTGGCATACAGTGGCATACAAAAAGGAATTGAAGTGTCTGGCAACAAGACAAGAGCCGGGGGACAGCTTTCTCCTAGACAGAAAATTAGGGAGAGGCCATTGTCCCTTTTCTGAATCTTCCCTGCAGAGTTACAGAACCAATCCTTGTAGCTGACTGGCCTGGGTAAATTCCTCTCATTAACCTGCCAACAGCAACCAAGGATCAACTATAAGAGGAGGGTATACTCAGCCTACATGAAGGGGACACCTCGAGTACCCAGCCTCGATGATAGGGGACACTGTGCCACTGGACCCTAGAGGACACCTAATGTAGCATGGTACATTAGGCCATGCTACCAAGACAGGGAGTCATAGCAGCTCTACCTAATACATAGAAGCAAACACAGGGAGGCTGCCAAAACGAGGACACAAAGATACATGACCCAAATGAAAGAACAGATCAAAACTCCAGAAACAGAGCTAAACAAAATGGAAATAAACAATCTATCAGAGGCAGAGTTTAAAACACTGGCTATAGGGATGCTCAAGGAAGTTAGCAAGGACCTCAGAAGGGTAAAAAAGATCCAGTCAGAAACAAAGGCTACACCAATTGAAATGAAGACCAATTCACAGGGAAACAATAGTAGGGTGGATGAAGCCGAGAATCAAATCAATGACTTGGAATATAAGGAACCAGAAAACAGCCAATCAGAGCAAGAAAAAGGAGCCCACAAAAACAAGGATAGTGTAAGCAGCCTCTGAGATAACATTTGCATTGCAGGGGTGCCACAAGGAGAAGAAAAAGAGCAAGAAGTTGGAGACTTATTTGAAAAATAATGAAAGAAAACTTCCCTAATTCAGTGAAGGAAATAGACATGCAAGTCCAGGAAGCAGAGAGAGTCCCAATTATAATGGAGGCAAAGAGGCCCACCCCAAGACACACCATAATTAAAATGTTAAAGGTTAAAGACAAAGAGAGAATCTTAAAAGCAGCAAGAGAAAAGCAGTTAGTTACCGACAGGGGAGTTCCCATAAAACTGTCAGCTGATTTCTCAAAAGAAACTTTGCAGGCTAGAAGGCCTTGACAAGAAATATTCAGAGTCATGAAAGTAGGGACCTACAGGCAAGATTGCTCGCCCAGCAAAGACCATCATTCAGAACTGAAGGGCAGATAAAGAGCTTCCCAGACAAGAAAAAACTAAAGCAGTTCATCATCACCAAGCCATTATTATGTGAAATATTAAAGGGACTTATTTAAGAAAAAGACCAAAAGTAGGAACCATAAAATAGCAATAAATACATATCTATTAACAATTGAATCTAAGAAACAAACTAAGCAAACAAGAAGAATGACAGAGTCATGGACACAGAGAGCATTTTGATGATTTCCAGATGGGAGTGAATGTGAGGGACTGAACGAAGAGATGAGGGGATGAAGAAGTACAAATAGGTAGTTACTGAATGGCCATGGGCATGTAAAGTACAGAATAGGAAATGGAGTAGCCAAGGAACTTATACAAAGGGCCCACAGACATGAACAATGGTGTGGGAATTGCTTGAGGTAGTGGGGGGATGCCAGGTGGAGGGGAGCAGAGGTGGAAAAATTGGGACAACTGTAATAGCATAATCAATAAAATATAATTTTAAATAACCATAGAACTTTTAGACGGAAACAAAGGAAAAAACCTTCAGGATCTAGAGCTAGGTGAAGAGTTTTCAGACATGATCCCAAATCATGACCCATCAAAGAAAAAAAGTGACCATTTGAACTTCATGAAAACTAAGAAGTTTGCTCTGTAAATGACTGCTATGAAAGACAACAGACTACATACAGACTGAGAAGATATTTGCAAACCACATATCTGACACAAGACATAATTAGAATATACACATATTTAAGAATTCAACATTAAAAAACATTATGTAACTAGAAAATGTGCAAAGCAACAGACTTTTCACTAGAAAGGGTCTCAGTGGAATTATACTGAGTGAAAAAAGTGAACCTCAAAGGCACTATAAAAGCATTAATGCAACATTCTCAAAATGAGAAAATTATATGAAGAGGCAAGAGAACTGGAATAGTTAAACCAGTTTTGAGGTGGAGAACATGTGGGTGGTTGACCCACATGTTCCTTTGTTCCTTTAACCTTGACACAGGTTAGAAGATACGGGAGAGGAGGTGGGTGTGACTACAAAGGGGTAACATGGGAGTCTTATGATAACAAGGCAGTTCCATACCTTGATTGTAGTACGTGATAGAATTATGTGGAGTATTCCCCCCGCCACACACACACACACACACACACACACATCATGCATGTAAAACCTGAAAAACCTGAATACAGCCTGTAGGTGTCCCAAAGTCAGCTTCCTAGTTTTGATAGTATGTAACATTTATGATAGCTGTTACCATAGGGGAAAACTAGGTAAAGCTTACAAAGGACCTCTCTGTACTACTTTTGCAACTTCCTGAGGATCTGTAATTATTTCTAAATAAAAAGCTTTTTTAAAAACCCTAAACTTTTGCTAATAGTTTTACTATCCTTTGTTCAGAATCTTTTCAGAAAATGCCAATAAGTGGTCAGTGAGGGTGATTTATGTTGGTATCACCTACTCTTTACAACTTGATGACAAGGAAATGAATGATGACAACTTGATGACCTGAGTGAAATGAATCTCTGCAAAGTCACCTAGCAGAGAAAAAGGAAAAAAATCAAGAATTTGGATGAGGACAGGGAAGCAGCATGTGCAGTCATTCCTGAAAGTGATGTTTTTCTCAAGGTGTTTAGTTTTAATCATCTTGGGTAACAGGAGTCAAGGCAGCCACACAGTCTTGCATGGTGGTAATGGTGGGGCGTTTAAAAGTAAATGGGCAGAAGGGGCCACCCTGGGAACATAAAGAAGAGTGGAGGTAATGAAGAGGAGATTTCGAAGAGAAGAATTTGCTCAAAAGACAAGATGAGTTGGAGAGGTTGTAAATTCAAAAACAAAAATGATCTAACAGTACTACTTGATAGAATTATGTGGCATGTTAACTTCTCACCCACCAGACAGACAAAACTAGTCTCTGTGGTGGTTTCTAGCAACCTCTAAATAACATTTCTTGAGGTGAAAGAGAGCTCCAAAAAATCCAGAGCCATTTGACAAAGGGTAATTACTATATAAATCTTAAAGGGAAAATACCCAGTCTCAACAATGTAATCACTGTCTTATTGTCTTTTGTTATGAAGTGAAAAAAATTCAAATTGCTTGTTTACAACTGTTCTAGGTGTTCTAACAGACTCACATCATCCCCCAAAGGGATAATCCAATAAAGACAAAAAGGGAAAAGGCCTGGGCTTTGGCAGCATTCATGGCTGGGTTGGAATTCCAGACCAGCCACTCACCAGTGTGAAGACTCAACTTCAGTCTTTTCAGGTGGAGACTATAAGATCTTCCAGGCTGTTGTGAGGATTATAAACAATGTGTGGGAAAACCTCTAGCACTGTGTCTGACATTGTTGATGTAATCATTGATAAATATCCTGATCATTACATTACTATTATTGAGTGAATCTTCAGTCTAGCATTGTTCACTATAAAGTGTCACTTTTTGTGCATTGAATCTTTCTTGGGGCAACCCATAGGAGACTGGTTACTGATGAGCCACAGAGATCTCTGTATGAAGCAGTCTCACTTTATAAGGCTGTCTCCTGGAACTGATCCAGGATAGAGTTACAGGAAGGTCTTATACCTTATTTATTTCCCAAAATGAATTACAAAACTTACATAGTAATATACTGTATTAATGTAATAGTGGAAAACATGTACTACAGATAGTATTTTTCTACCTGTAGAAACACAAATAACATATCCATAACATAATCATAAAATAATTAATAGATTTATCCAGAATACTGCAGGAATTCCAAGCAAAAGTTATACATATTTTTGTTCCTCAGAAACCCAGGTTTTTCTGCCTCTTGACAAAGATTCTGTGCTTGACCAAGCTTTATTCAGGCTCTTGAACCTTCTCCTAGGCCCATCTGTGCACTTCCTTAAAATATCCAGCTTTAGCAAGAACACTGCTAAGTCATTTTACCAAAACCCCCACATCTTCCATGTCTGATCATTCTGAATATCTAATCAGGTTCCTCATCCTCCATTGTTCCCCAGGTGATATTTAATCACTCTGGTCTGTTTTCAGCAAGAATTTTTTTAGGTCCCTTTTACCAGAACCCCTTTAACCCCTGCTGCTTTCTCTTAGTAATTTTCCATCCACTGACTCCTACTCTGTTTCTTAGCTACACATTCCCACTTGCCCATGATGTATTCTACATTGAGGTCTCTTTTCCACTATTGCAATAGCACTGAATAAAATGTTTTGACTACTATCCAGCTCTGGTTTTTCTTGGACACTCTCAAATCCCTGAGACTCATCATCGAGTTCTGTGTCACTTAGGTGTTCCATAAGCTCACTAGACATCCCCAAATTTCTGTGAGCTTAAATTACATATTATTACTACCAATTTTAGGGTGAAAAGAAAAAAGGAAATTCCCTGAAAGAAGTAACTAGAGTGGTTTCTCACCACTAAGTTCGATGTTACACATAGAGACATTTATCTGTCAGTCCTGTAAGGCTCCCTATCCTTAACTGAACTTCAAGTTACTCCTTCTGAGGCTCTTGCTCATTCACTTTGTTATTAAGACCTCTCAGATTCCCTGTGGTTCAGGAATCCAGTGAACCCTGGAACATTTGGCCACATTGACTCAGCTGTCATGTTCCAATGGTAATGGAAACATTTTATATTATAATTTTAAAAAGAACAGGGAAATTTTTGAAAGGACAAGTTCTCAAGGAAGTTGGAAAAAAAATCAAATTAGCTGGGGAGAGTTAATTTTCACAAACATATTGCCTTTACACCAAGTTTTCTCTAAGGTTTGCTCTATAAATGAATGAAATCGGTGGAAGAAAAAGTGCAGTGCTCTTAGCATAGGTAGCTAGTTATAAATAAAGGAAGTGCTTAAAGCCTTTTTAGGCCTCATCTGCTAGGGAGCTGAATCAGATATTAAGCCTGGTTTACTAAGAAGCTGTAACATGCACAGCCTCCCCAGGGAACCCCCGCATCCTCTGCCTTCGGGACCTGATCCCTGAAGCAGGCAGGAAGAATTGGTTACTGGTCATTAGCCACAATTACAGACCGGAAGGGATAAAGCAGCAAGAAAAAGTCCTCCGCTGGGCACATGCCCAGTAGGAGCCAAGATGGCGGTCATAAGGGGGAGGAATCCAGTCTAGGAAAAGGATTCCGATCGGATATGGGGAGGACCCAACTCAAGTCTTTGAAGGATAGGGAAAGAGACTGGTTAGTTTGAAAGCCAGCTGATTCCTTCCCAAGCCCGAGGTAATATAATCAAAGCTTAACAAAGGCCTCTCTCAGAAGCATGTGTTTGCCCGTCTGTTAGCACATTCTCTCTCTCTGTAGCAGCCCTGTGGGCCTAGCAGCCGTGCATCTCAAGTGTGGGCTCCAAGCATGGCTCCAAGCTCGCGCCCAAGTGCAAGCGGCAACAAAGCATCAGTGGGAGTGCTGCCAGGAACAGAGACTAAGCTAGCCAGGGGTGGGGACAGAGACTGAACTGGATTAAGCTTTGGCATGGACTGAAATGATGGCACAGAATTTCTGAATCCTGGCCCTTCTTTTGGGCTTGATGAAGACAAGGCTGGACTTCTTCCACAGTGGGACAGAGCTGAACCACCTGCTTGTGCATCAGAAACAGACTCTGGGCACCTGGCGACAGTCCTGTGTGTTTGCTTCAGCTTTAATAACCCTTACCACTACACCTGGTCCTCCCATATGTGGGTCCCCGAAATGCTTTTCTCATGACTCCTTGGAATGACCCCATTTCCACCAGTGACAGTGGAATTTGATAAAAGAAAAAGCATGTTATTTTTAAAAATTAAGAAAAGAAGTCATGACTCCAGCTCTTTTCATAACCATAAATAGTGATTGGCTGGGTCCATAAAACTTTACAAGGGAGAGACCTCGGAGATTATAAAATTCCAGTCCCTTCATTTCACTGATGGTAAAACTGAAATCAGAAGGCATTACTGGACTTTCTCATAGTTATACAAATCTTTACACCAAGCTGAAGAAAACTTCAGACATCTCATCTATGGGCCAGGACCTTTACATTATCATAGTAGCCGATTGAAGTCACTTGTATTAGTCAGGATTCTCCAAAAAAACAAAACCAATAGGAGATATAAAAATATACAGAAAGTTATTATGAGGAATTGGTTTATGTGATTTTGGAGGCTGAGAAGTTCCACTATCTGCTGTCTGCAAGCTGGAGACCCAGGAAAGCTGGTGGTGTAGTTCCAGGTCATGTCAGAAGGCCCAGGAACGGAAGGACTGAGAGTGTAAGTGCTGGTCCAAGTCCAAAAGCCCAAGAACCAGGAGTGCCAATGCCTAAGGGCAGATGTCCTAGCTGAAGCAGAGAGAACAAATTCATGCTTCCTTTGTTCTTTTTGTTCTGTGTAGACCCTCAGCAGATTGGACACGTCCACCTGCATTGTGGAGGGCCATCCTCTGTATGCAGTCTACCAATTCAAATGCTGATTTCTTCTGAAAACATTCTCACAGACACACCCAGAAAAATGTTTTACCAGCTATCTGGGCATCCCTTTGCCCAGTCAAACTGACTCATAAAATTTACCATCACAGTCCCCATATATTTTCAAATATGTCTTAATAGTAATCTCTTATATGTCCAATGAGAACCTCAAAGTTGACAGACAGTGACCTTGTGGATTGTGTTTATCAATACATTCTAGAGCCTAGACTAGTTTCTGACACCTAGTAGACAATCAGGGTAGCTGACAAAAATCTCAGGGAGTGAGGTTTTATGCTTATTCGCAGAGGTATACATATTTACTCTAGGCCCGTAGATCAAACTTTGTCAAAGTAATGTTGTAGCTCTTGCCTCTGTGGTGGATTAAAGATGGTCACAAATTCCTCACTCCAGATGAGAGGAACACCTAAGTCCCCTTGGTCCAGAATCTACATAACTCTGGAACTGCTTTGATCAATATAATACATTAGAAGTAATACACTACCTATTTCCAGGCCCAGGTTTGAGAAATTGAAAACTTCAATCTTTTTGGAACAATTTCTGGGTGTCATGAACCACCATAGAATGTTTGACCAGCCTGAAACATTCATGCTGGAGAAGTCATGTATAAGAGCTCCTCTCCAGGGACCCCACTGAGTTCTGATTTATGGGCTTCTCTGCTGAGGCACCAGACATGTGAGTGAAGCTGTCTTGGACCCTCCAAACCAGCCCATCCCCCAGCTGAGTACTACCCAGTGACCTCAGTCAATGGAACATGGAGCACAAAAATTGCTCAGCTGGCACTGCCTGAATTTCTGACCCACAAAACCAAGATGGATAATAAAACAGTTGTTGCTTCAAACATAAGCATTGGAGTAATTTGTTATGCAGTAGATGATGAGACTAAGCCTCAACCAAAAAAAAAAATTTAAAAATAAAAAAAAACCCACAAACAAACAAAAAACCCCAGAAAATCATCTCTATGCCTTAATGGATGGTCTCAATTAAGAATATGTTTGGCTATAAATAACAGGAAACTCTATTTAGTGGCTTAAACAGATAACAGAAGTCCAGAGCTGAGCAGCCTGGAACAATGCAGCTTCTCCAGGCTGCCATCAGAGTACCAGGCTCCCCCTGTCTTCCTGTTTCATACCCACATGGGATGACTCCTCTCCCCACAGCCATTGCAGAAGTGTTCAAGACAGTGAAAGAGGCTAGGACAAAGTGGTGAAGGGGAAAATGCCTATGAGATTTCTGGGCCAATCTCCTTCTTTTGAAAAATTTTTCTGGGGGTTTCATTCAGTGACTTTCCCTTATATTTCATGGACAAGATTTAGGTCACATGGAGCACCTCTAGCTGCACAGGAAATCTGAGTAGGCAAGTTCTTTTGGCACACCACATTGTCATCCTCATACTAAGTGGAGTTCGGAAGCAAGGAAGAATGGGTACTGGATAAGCAATGAATACTGAATGTATGCCAGGAGGAATCCTTCCTGCCCTGGGGCCAGCTGCAAGCTGAGAAGGGACTGCTTGCAGCTATAGCTCCTGAATCCCTTCAGAGAAGTGGTTTAGGGTATAAATCTCTTTAGCAGGGTAGGTGAGGGAACTTTTCTTGAAACTAAACTTTCATGACAAGTTCACTGTTTTTTTGCTTAAACAGTACACTCATTTGGGATGGCTTGGGGAAGCCTATAATTTTCGTACACCTCCCGCCCGCCCCCCAGCAAGCACCCACTGGAACTGACACAGTCTTCTTAGGCCATGAAGCACCAATAGACATAGCTACTCTAAGGAATGATTTGAAATTTGCTCTTCACAAATATAAAAGGCCCTAATAACTAGGTCAACCCATAACAATCATTTCTGTATATCTTTGCATAACAAATGAAAAACGATGCAAATCCACTTTCAACAGCACCCATACACACAAAAACTCATTACAAAAATGGAGGCTTGTCATGTATGGAACAATATTTTTTTAAAAAAACAACTTCATCTGAAAACCAAATACCTCACAAACACTTGAACATGTAACATGGCCTAAATGTTAATGAAGCAATTCAGCTCACTCAGCAGGATGAGTAACAAAAAGAAGCCCTTTTCAAGACACAGCTGTCAACAATTACACTTAGTGGGGTGGAGCTGGCTGATATTCAGCATCTTAAAACTCATGGAAATGTGGAGCCTGTTGGACCGAAACCATTCCAGACTCCAGGAAAGACAGTAAACCCCCAGTTATTTGGCAGAACAGAGAATGGGATATTTTGGTTAGCTGGGTATCCCCACACAACTCAGGAATAAATGACAATTTTTTGTAAAGGCTTCAGGATGATACATAAAACACTTAATTTAAGAATAATATTTGCTCTAATCTACCCTTCACTTGATGTGGTGATTTGGATGGCATTTCAGGGCCTGTCAGGATGTTGGTAATTTCATATTGTCAGGGAGATGTTTTTAAATTTGAATTTCTGATTATCTGTATTTTTATAAACAAGTCCATTTTACTGTATTATGATTACTACAGGGGACAGCCTCCATTCTGGCTGAGGAGTGCTCATTTGAGAATCACTCTTTCTTCCCCCAATACACACACGCGTGCGCGCGCACACACACACACACACACACCTAGCAGACAGGTTTGTAGTGTCTGGCCCTTTGACCACAGATAATTGGACCAGGAGTAACCCCTAACCAAAGGGAGATTACTTGGATTCTCTTTCCTGGCAAGTTGAAAGTCAGAATTCAAAGAAAGCCCTGCAGTCTCTTCAAGGACAAGACATGAGAACTTGGGAGGTAGGATTGATCATTTTCTGCCTTGTTCATAGAGACACAAAGAGAGGGATGAGAGAGAAACAAAAGTAGGAGGTAATAATGCTGAGGGAAGAACAGACTAGAAACCACACAGCCCCAGAAAGAGACCCCAGACTCGCCTCCTGGGTTCCCAATACCTCACAGTTCCTGACTCCTGCCCCCCACCCCCATTAGGCCTGACTACACTTCCTGCCCTCGGTTTCCCTGGGGCTTCCCCATATTGTTCCTTTTTGACATAGGCTGAAGACCAGGTACTTTGGTTGAGGCTATCAGTTGCCTCTGCAATATTTATTCTCCCCTTCTTCCTCATTAACTGAAACGAGTTTTACTCAGAGCAACTAAAATACCACGATTCTCAGCCTCTCTTACAACTGGGGTTGTTAGTGGGAGGTAATTGAAAGCCACTGGATGGGACTTTCAGGAAGCTTCTTAACCCTTTTGCTGTTCCCCTTTTCTTCTTGACGCATGGAAAGCAGATGTGATCACTGAAGTCCCAGCAGCCACCTGTGATCACATCCAAGTGTAAGGATGGAAGCCAGTGCTAAGAGTAGTGTAGCAGAGAAAGAGAAGGAGGTAGGTCCCTGGTGACAAGGTGAAGCCTTTGTACAAACTCAAGACTGTGGTCCTTTAGGTTTTATGTTAAGTGCAAAAAACAAATTTCTAAATTGCTTTGGCCACTGTCATTTTGGTTTTCAATCAGTAGCAACAAATGAAATTCTAAGTGACACAAGTGGATGTTACCGTGCAGCTGGTCTTGAAAGAATTTCACATATCTTGCTACAAATTTTACTCAAGGTTCCTGTAGATGTTATGAGCATTGGCTGCATTATTTACTGTGTGCATGAAACACTCTAGAAAGTACCAGAGGAAGATAATGCGGGAAACATAGTTCTTGAAACACCTGTTCAGAGCTGGTGGATGGGACCTAGAAAGCTTATGAAAGGGTTAGACCTCCCTTTCTCTCTTCCATCTTGGACAGTCAAGAGAAGTATTTTATTTCTCTCTGGAAGAACTGAGATCTTAGGGCTAGTGGTAAGCTAGGCCTGGGTTAACTTCTTGGTTAACTTCAATATCTAGAGAAACAAAACTTTTATCTCAAAGCTTCTGATAATAACATTTATATAGGATGTATAGATCACAAAATTAATTTTGTTTGTATAGCATACGGGCATCATTTTGTCTGCTCCCCTTTGGCCTGCTCTCTCCTCTCCTCTTCTACTCCTGTCACATGCATAATCAGGACAATCATAATTGTACCTAGTGACCCTGCCCTGGCCACAGCTTACTGGCCCGGGTGGGACAGTAGCAGTTCCTCCTCTTCCTAAGCAGCCCTCCTCTTCAGATGTCAGGTTTGTTTGCAACTTGGAATTTATACTAAGAATTCACAGCTTCAGTGTGATGACTTATTGGTCAATTCCTATCCAGAGATAATTTTAAGGATGATGCTTTGAAATCTACTCAAGAAATGTGAAAGTTGTGTTCAAGTAGGATTAATCTTGAGAGCTTATATCACTTCCCTTCAATTCACTAATTATTTGGGCAACAGAAGCCACATTATTATTCTAACTTTCCATTTTTTAAAATTTGAGATATAATTAATATATAGGGTATATATAGGGTAAAGCAAAAGTAGGTTTAGAGTTGTGAGTACATGAAACACAATTTATTCTTGTATTATTATTTATTAATTATTGTATTATTTTCTATACAAACACCTGTAAACCTACTTTTGCTCCACCCTGTACTATGACATTCACCATTTAAAGTGTATATTTCAGTGGTTTTTAGTATATTCATAGCACTGTGGAGCCATCACTGTTACCTATTTCTAGAACATTGGTACTTGATGCCATTGGTACTCACTCCCATTCCTCCCTCCTCTGAGGCTCTGGCAACCACTAATCTATTTTTCTTCTCTATGAATTTTCCAATTCTCTACATTTTGCATAAAAAGAATTATGCAGTACATGGCCTCTTGTGTCTGGCTTCTTTCACTTGCTATGTTTTCAAGATTCATCTACATTGTAGCATGAATCAGCACTTCATTTTTTTGTATTGCCAAATAATATTCCATTGTATTGTATGTCACATTTTGTTTATCTGTCAATGTTTATCCATATTTTAGCTACTGTGAATGATGTATTAGGAACACTTGCATACAAATATCTGTTAGAGTTCCTGCTTTTAATTTTTTGGGTATATACCCAGGAGTGAATTGCTGTACTTCTATGTTTAATTATTCTGAGGAATAGTAATATAATTTTTGTTATTATTTTTGAAACTATTCTTTAAAATTTTTTTTAACATTTTATTTATTTATTTTTAGAGAGAGGGGAAAGGAGGGAGGAGAGAGGGAAAGAAACATCAATATGTGGTGGCCTCTTGCACACCCCCACCTGGTGACCTCGCCCATAACCCAGGCCAGTGCCCTGACTGGGAATCGAACCAGCAACCCTTTGGTTTGCAGGTCAGCACTCAGCCACTGAGCCACACCAGCCAGGGCAAAACTATTCTTAATATAATGGTTTTTAAAATTTTATTCTCAGATTGTTCATTGCTTGTGCATAGACATATAGTTGGTTTTTATACTGATTTTGTTACAAATTCCTTTTTAAATATTGAAGTTCCAGTTTGGGGTGTAGGACTTGCAAGGTCATCCCTTTCCTCCTTTGTCTGAATGTGGCCTGGAGCGGCATTCCCTCTGTAACTGCCCGCTTCCTTTATCCCTCCCATACTGAAACCTAAGATTTACAGGCTGAAAGGAGAAGCTGAATATATTCAAAATCCCCAGCAGAAGTCCCAGTGTTCCAGAAGGCAGGAATCAAGACCTAAACACTGAGTTAAACCCCTTTGCTGGTATCACCAACAGATGCCAGAGACTGCAGATTTTGGGGGGAACTCAGGGGGTTGGTGGGCTTTTCAGCCTCCTCAGATTCAGGGCTGGCCCAGAAGACTTTGCTTTGTGATTTTGGATCAGAAAATATGACACAATGACTCAGAGTCTTAGACCTTGGAGACCTTCTGGAGTCATGACTCTTAAACTATTTTTGTTACCCAGGCTTACCCCAGGCCCTATCCTTTAATCCTCCACCTCCCATTGAAAGACCCACCTTAAACCAGACTTCAAAGCCTCAGCAAGATCCCAACACCTTCCTCCTCTCTGACACCATCAGACTCTATCAAGGTATTGTTCACCCTTAGCACAATAAGCAATCAACTGAGCTTTGTCTCATCAGCACTTCATTTTGGTGATGTTATGGTGAAGAACATGCAACAAGGTAAAGACTGAAAGGAAACAGACAAAAATTAAATTAATTATTGAGTGTCAATGCAACTTTTCTACAAAAAGTATCAACTTAGGTACAGCAGGGAAATTAATATTAAATAATTTTATGGAATTTTAATTTTCAAGTGCAGTTATGGTATTTGGAGATATGTGATGAAGCATTCAAAGCTGAAGTGTCATGATTATCTCTAACTTTCAAATCAAGGAGAATAAAATACATAAATATATTTTCATGTATAAACATAGACAAAGAAGTTAAATATGGCACATGTGTAAACAGAGAGAAAGAGAGGAAGAGAGAATATATGGCAATATGTTAACAATTGTGAAAAACTAGGTGGGATGCATATGATTGTTTATTGTACTAGTTCACTTTTTCCATATGTGTGATAATGTTGAGACAATAAAATAGCTCAGAGAAGTAATGGTTGAGGGGGAAAATTTGGCCTCATTCTTCAAATGGAGACCAAGTAATTTTGTTATTTATTTTTAGAGCCAAAACAGTTTGACCTTTTCTCCAAATAACTTTGTTTTTTTTTTTTTAATTTCTCTACTTCTTTCTCATTTGTGGAGGCATTTGGATTTAACCACTGAAAATACAGACTGTCTACAATGATTTTAATCTTAACCAGAAAGATTTTTGAGGCTATGCCTAGCACTAGGGGGCGCCATCCGCACAAGCAACTTTGTAAAGATCACCCTGGAACTGTAGCAGCAGTGCAACCAGTTGCCCGTTTGCCCTGGATGGCCTCAGTTTTAGCCCTGAGAGCCTCACCTCTGAGGTTGGTTACTCTCTGAGCATTGCAGTAAGTCTGGCTGTGCTTCACAATGTTGAACAATGACGAGGGGGCGGTATTCATCCTCGACACTTCAGTAGCCTGAATTAAGGTGTTCTGTTATTAGATAGTTTTACCTCCGTGTGTAACTGCATTAGGCCACCACTTCACCCGTCAGCAGGGGTTTTCCACCCACACAGTCTAGCCCCAAGCGGCAGCATCAATAGCAGGGGTGCACTTCAGAAACTAGAACATAGACTTTGGGTGCATACACTGAAGGCTCCTCACAGCCCCCAATATAGGCAGAAAAAAAGGCAAACACTATTAGCTTACCATGTGAAACTTATTTTTTTGTATTGCTTTAAAGAACAGGAGTGGGGGGAGAAAGAAAGAAGGTGTGGAGAAAGACACACAGACAAACAGACAGGTATCAATGGGTTACCTCCTGTACACACCCCCACCAGGATTGACCCTGCAACCCAGGTATGTACACTGACCAGGGGTCAAACCTGCAACTTTTTGGCATACGGGATGGGGCTCCAACCAAGCCACACCGGTTGGGGAGTAAAACTTATTTCTGACACTTTGCTGTTCCATGTTATTTCCCCTTTTAGTGCTTATAAACCATTCCACACTGCCCTCATTCCTGGCCTTTCTCCAACCCTCGTAAGCATGTAATAACTGTTACTTTGCCAAGGAAGAAAATGAGACCTGGAGAAGTCAAACAATTTGTCCAACGGTCTCAGAGCTGGTAACGGAGGGGCGGGATTTGAGACCAGAGTTCCTGCTTCTAATCATTTCATTCCTACTAAGGACTGTCTGTGTCATCCCTAAATTTTTATGTTGAAAT
Source organism: Phyllostomus discolor (assembly GCF_004126475.2). Classification (NCBI taxonomy): domain Eukaryota; kingdom Metazoa; phylum Chordata; class Mammalia; order Chiroptera; family Phyllostomidae; genus Phyllostomus; species Phyllostomus discolor. The sequence continues at coordinate 60,250,636 of NC_040904.2, forward strand.
CCCAACTTCCAATATTAGAATATTAAGAGGTGGAGCCTTTGGGGGTGCTTAGGTCATAATAGCAGAGCCCTCATGAATGGTGTTGATGTTCTTCTAAAAGGCTCAGAGAGCCAGCTTGCTCTCTCTGCCATATGGCACATCGCAAGAAGTCTGTTGTCTGCAACCCTGAATAGGGCCCTCACCAAATCCGACTATGCTGGCACCCCGATCTTGGACTTTCAGCCTCCAGGACCATGAGACATAAATTTTTGTTGTTTATAAGCTACCAGTCTATGGTAATTTGTGATAGAAGCCTGAACAAACCAAGACCATTTCCTTCCAGCTCATCACATCCATGACCAGTGAATTTACCTTTCTGGTTCTGCCCTTTCAGGAAGAATTTGCATTTCTACAGGAATGAATAAAGACAGAAACCCCTGTGGGAACCCAAGAAAGGAGTGTACACACATAGGGGTGACATTTCCAATAGCACAGAGCCATAGAAGCCTCTATGCCACTATCGTTGGGCATCCCACCCCAGTTGGGGGTTCACAGCCTCCTAGCACAGTTTGGATGAGGAGTTCAGAGACCCCTATGGAATGAGATAGACTAGGGTTCAAGACCTGGCTCTGTCCCCAAAAGCAGTGACCTTAGATTTCTTTGAAAAACTCAAATAAAAACTAGATTTTGAAAACCTAGGGTTTTTTCATATTTAAATTTTTAAAAATATGACTATTCTCAGTTTGAACCATGTGGGACTTGGCTCCACCAAGGATATTAAATGTGTTTGTTTATCTTATAAGGAAAGTAGAGCACATGATTTTCACTCATATGTAAGGCGTCTTAGAAAGTGTGTTTTTCTTTAGATTCCCTTACAATGGGCCAGGCACTGCTCTCAGGACTTCACATGAACTGTCTTGTTTAAAGTCGCAATAACTTTATGACATGCGAGACAGTACCATCCCCATGTTACAGGTGAAACTCAGAGTCTCCCAGCCTCCCAGCCAGCTCACTCCAACCCTCCTCCTCATCCCTCATCCAGCAGCTCTTGCTTATGAGACTTTGACAAAGCCTTCCCTTCTCCTCCTCTGCCCTCTCTTCCTCCCACTGCCCATCCCATCCTCCAGCTGTTCTTTTTAGCTCCATCCTTCACTGTCCATCCTCTGATTTTACATATATATTGAGGAACACTTTAAAGTATGTGAGACCCAAATAACATGATGTTTAAGATCTGTTTTAAAATACTTCAGAAAAGAAAAAAAATACATGAAATAACATGGCAAAATCTTGACAATCAGTATTCTGGGCTTTGGGAATATGGGTGTTTTTTGTTTTTAATTTTTCTCTTTTATTCTATAAAAGTTAGAAATTTTTCACAATTAAAAGAAATTAAGTCTTGGACCAGTGTGGCAGAAAAACTTTACAAAGTGGGAGGGAGAACAGGAGAAAAGCAGGAGGGAAGAATGTGACTTCTCCAAGTTCTCTTTAAGAAGCCAGCGGAGGGAGGACATTAGTGACCATTCTGACATTAATCCATTTCACCTGAAGAGGTCTGGGAACTCTCCCAAACTATTACCTGTGGTTACTTCTGGGGAGTGAATTGGGGTAAAGAGGAGAAGCTCTGACTTTTTACTTTGTATCCTAATGCAGTCTTTGAATTTTTAAAAAAGAGCAACTGAAAGAAAGGCTTTCATTGTAGCTTGAAATCTACTTCCCTGTGACTTTCACGTCCTTGCTCTATACCATCTTCAATCAAGAGCTCTTCAAATAATTGAAAGTTATTAAGGAACACGGCATTGAATGAGGAGCATTTAATGGAAACTTGAGATCCAAGGATTCTACTTTTGAATGCTCCTCATCAGCATGCTGTGCATGTGCAATAAATGCTTCAATGTAACCATTGCCCTTCTGAGGGACTATTTTTCTAGACTAGCTATTATCTTCTTAAATTGTGATTCCAAAATTTGAATATAATTCTTTATATCAGTGGTTCTCACGTGGGGATGATTTTTGTTTCCCCGAGGACATTTGGCAATGTCTGAACCCATTTTTGATGGTCATGACTTGGGGGCCATTTAGGAGGTAGGTGGCTGCTCTTGGTATCTATTGGGTAGAGGCATGGAATGCTACTAAATATCTTACAATGCACACAACAGCCCTTACAACAAAGAATTACCTGGCCCAGAGTGTCAATGGTGCCAAGGTTGAGAAACTCTGCTTTATGTGAATGTTTCCAGAGTTCATGGAACCATGATATTTTAAGGTCAGGAGACGCTCTAAAATTCAATTCATTTTACTACCCATTTTCATGATGTTCCTTCCACATCAAAGTTGATATTTCTTTAATTTAGTTTTTTAAAGACTTTATGTATTTATTTTTAGAAACACGGGAAGGGACGGAGGAAGAGAGAGAAAGAAACATCGATGTGTGAGACAAACATTGATTGGTTGCCTCTCGCATGCCCCTAACTGCGCATCTGGCCCACAACTCAGGAATGTACCCTGACCGGAATGGAAATGGCAATGTTTCTGTTTGCAGGATGGTGCTCAAATCACTGATCCACACCAGCCAGGGATCAAACTTGGTATTAAATAAAACCTCCCTTCACAAGAAATGGTCTTACCCCATTCTCCTCATCTTACACATAAGCTGTTGATTCTTTGAACCCAAATGAAATCTTCTTTGCTTTGTTAAATTTCACTGTGCTGTACTTGAGCAACAGTAAAAAAAAGTTTTAAAAATAATTTCACTTTGCTGATTTCATTCAGCAAGAATTGTTCTCCACATGGGATATAAGTTCCCCTTCCTTGCCTTGAATCAGCTATAAACAATTACATAGCAACCTTATGATGCTCTTCACTAAAATTACTGATAGATTATTGACCAGAAAAGGGCCAAGGTTGTGTGCTTTGTGACATGTCAAAAATAATGCTCAGCTGGTCATAGACATGAATCACTACATCATGTGTGCTATGTTCAACCAGAAATGATTTAGGAAAACTGTCATCCAAATAATCACACCATCTCGCTGGCTATGGTATTGGCTATGAACCAGGTTATATCTCCTCCCATCTCCAATTTGCATGTTAAAACTGTAGCCCCAATGTGATGATATTTGGAGATGAAACTTTTGGAAAATGCTGTGTCTTGAATGTTTGTGTCCCCCCAAATTCACACATTGAAATCCTGATCCCCAAGGTTAGGAATATTAGAAGCTGATACCTTTGGGAGGGGGCTAGGTCATGAGGGTGGAGCCCTAATGAATGGGATTAGTGCAGTTATAAAAGAGGCCCCAGAGAGCTCCCTTTCCCTTTCCACCACATGGGAACACAGCAAGAAATCAGCAGTCTGCAGCCTAGAAGAACACTTTCGCCATACCCTGCACATGTGGGCACCCTGATCTTGGCCTTCCAGCCTCCAGAACTGTGAGCTGTTACCCACTTGATGGTATTTTTGTTACAGTACCCCAAACAGATTAAGACAGAAGGTAATTAGGTTCAGATAAGGCCTTGAGGCTGGGGTCCTCATCATGGGATTCATTCCCTTATAAGAACAGACCAGAGCTTCCTCTCTTTGTTTTCTCTCTCTCTTCCTCCTGCGAGGACACAGTGAGAAGAAGGTGGCCATCTGTAAGCCAGAGAAAGAGCCCTCACCAAGAACCAAGTCTGCTGGCACTTTGGTCTTGGGTTTCCTAGGCTCCAGGACTGTGAGAAATAAATGTCTGTCATTTAAGCTAACCAGTTGATGGTATTCTGTCATAGCAGCCCAAGTTGACTAAGGCAGTATAATTTGACATGCTAGAAATAGTTTAGTATTTCTGTTATTTGTAATCTAATAATCACATCAAAAGTTATAGCCCAAGAATTCGTCACAGTGCACTTCCCACTGAGCTGAATTTTAGGAAAGGTTCTCTCCACGGCTGCCTTGTCTTTTTTGTTGTAGCTCATAGAATCCATGATACTATTCATTATAAGACACGCCATTATTTTATGTAATGTGAAAGAAAAAAAATATTCTCAATGTCATAATGTTAACAGATATACAAGACACATCCCAATTTGAAAGATAAAATGTTAAGAAATGGGTATTTTGAAATGGAGGCCCAGAGTGGCCCTGAATACAAGGTGCATCTCCAGGAGGGAGATGCACCGTGTTTTCAGACCATGGTGCTGCATTTAAGCTGAAAGCTCCAGTCTTCCTCTGTGCCCCTTTCCTGAGATCCATGTTTAGAATGCTTCTTTCCTCAGCGGTGATAATAGGAGCAGAGATCACTTTGCTATCCCCACCTGCTAGGGAGAAGATCATTGCCCAGCAATGAAAGTATTGTTCAAAAAAGTTTCAACAGGGTGCTATTTTTGCTATCTGAGCAAAAAGATATAATGAGCTCTGTCTGTGTCTGACCAGAGAATTGAAATGAAATAGGGCCCTTGCCATTCCTAGCTTGAAGCAGAAATGATTCGTTGCAGGTAGATGACAAAAGGACAGGTCTGGAAATGAAGGAGAGAGGTGATTCCTGTTGAATGGAGCCAGCACTGGACTTGAATATGCCGTGCTCTCTTTCCAGAGCAGGTCACACCAGAACCGAGCTCCGAAGCAGCATGACCCCCAGATTCTCTGAGGCAGCCTCACACACTAACATCCAGATCAACAGAAGGTTGCAAGCGCTCGTCCTGGGGGGAAGCACATCCACAGAGTGGACTCGCTCTGGTGGTACTGGGAAGCAGTGAGGCTTCCTGCGCTGAGTTCCTTTAACACCTCATTAAAAACCACTCAGGATTCTGAGGTCCCCAGGCGCCCAGGGAGCCTCTAGGTTTGCTGGCGAGCAGTTCTATTCTCAGTTTCCCTGTGGAGGCCTCTGCAGCTGGGATTCCCAGGAGGAAACCCTCCTGCGGTCCGCGCTAGTGTCGTTGGTCTCAGAGGCGCGAGGCAAGTGACCTCTAAGTGTTTCTCCTTCCAGAGTCTCTCACAGAAGGATCCAGGTTTACGGTGCTGTTTTGCTGTGCCCAGGCTGAACCAGGGACCTTCGTCCCCCATGTTCAGGCCCTGTCAGGGGGGTTGAGGAAGGTCCCCTTGCCTGCAGCAGTTCTCGGCAGTCACCTCTGGGGGGGGCGGGCGGAGGATTGGGGGGGTGCTCGGTTCCAGTTGGAGGTGAAACAAGCTGCATTTCACCGTTTCACCCTGGAGGGCAGCAGAAATGAGCATCAGTGGCCCCTTTCGAGCAGAGCCTCCAACCCTGTGAACTAACCGGGGCAACCTGTCACCAACAACTGGCAGGTGCAGAACCCTCCAGGGGACTCCCTCTGCTTCCTTGCTCCCAGAGCACCTGCACTCAGTCTAACGCGTTTCACAGCTTCGCCTGCAAGCCCGTCTCTGCTGCAAAGCTGCCCCTGGTGCAAGGTGAGAGGACACTCTGCAGTGGCTTGTTTTTTGGTCATTGCCACTTGGGGGATTTTCATTTTTAATTTCAATATTGTTATCTTGCCAGACAAGTAAAAAATGAAACAAAGAAACAAACATACAAAACCCATTTATACCCAAAGTGTTTTAAAGGTTTATCAATGTCCCTTTCCTCAGCATGACAACCTCAGGAGACAAATCCTGAAGAGCCTGTTGGGGTGGGGGGGGGGTGCCCACAGAGTAGCAATGGCCCTTGAATGTTAATACCTCAGCGGCAGCAGCAGCCTCCTGGGGGCATTTTAAAATTTGTGGGGGAGTTTTGGACTATACTGTGATGGGGGGAGGGGGTCACCTGGCCTTTAGTGGATGAGTTCTTGTCCCAACCAAGAATTTTTCTGCATCCTAGAATGACTTACAAATGTCTCACTGGACAGCCATGTGGATGAGAGATGTGTCTACCTACTCATATGTGCATGAAAACTAACTTGATCACAAGGTATTTTTTATGAGGTTTTAATATACACTGACATATTGGGAAATGTAACTAGCATACAAATGGACAGAAGATTGTACTTTGTTTTGTACAGAATTGTACCAGGCATTGTTCACTATTTTTTTAAAAACTCACGTATAGTGTTTGAGACACTGGGTCAGTCTGTATTGTTGGTTCTAGGTACAGGTGTAAACACCTGGCTCCTCTTTCATATATCTTCTAGTGTGATTGCAGCTGGAAAACATATATATATGTGTGTGTGTATGTGTGTGTGTGTGTACTCCTACAGAAGTAAGGCCTGCTTGAGTGTGGTTGTTAGGGTAAAAACATGGGTGTAATATTCATAGTTTTAATTTGAACATTTCACCTAAAATGTCATACGGTGTGCTCGGGTGTGATATTGTCATGTTATAGAATTACATGCTTATGATTTTGTAATAAAAGGTTTTGTCATAAAAAAGAGGTGTTATTTGTGCTGAACCCTGTATATATAATTCTCCTTTATAAATTACCTTCTTTTTACTTCTTATAATATTGTTATGACATTACTAGGATGTTACATTCAATATACATAAATTTTTAAGTTATATGTATAAATAGACTACATTTCTGTGAATTTTATTAAAGGTGGAAAAGGGGTAAGTGTTACTTTCCCATTATCATGTAACAATTTACCACCAACCTAGTGGCTTAAAACCACACCAGTTTCTTCTCTCCAGTCTTGTGGACAAGGGTCTAGGACAGCTTCAGCTGGGTCTTCTGCTCAGGACCCCACAGGGCTGACATCAAAGTAGGCACCCTCATCTGAAGGGTCAGCTAGCAGAAAATCTGTTCCAAGCTCACTTGGTTTGTTGATAAAATTCAGTTCCCTGTGCTTGTAGCACGAGGTTTCTGTTCCCTGGTTGGCCATCAGCCAATATTGCTCTTAGCATCCAGAAGCCATCCTCAGAGCCACGTCAGGTGGCTCCTTCTGCAGATACTCTCAGCACGTGGCAGTTTGTTCCAGCCAGAAGGACAGCATCTGATAGTTCACCTCCTTCTAAAGGTTAAACCCATTTGGGGCCATCTTCTTTTTTATGAACTCACACTCAGTTGCTTAGTAACCTAATCATAGGAGCGACATCCCATCATATTCACAGGTCCTGCCTATATAGCCCAGGTGAGGGGCTTAGAGAGGATGTGTACCTCAGGGAGGAGGACTCTGCCTGCTACTGTCTGTAAACAAATACCTGTTTTCAAGGGGGCGTTGGAGGTCCTCCGACTGAAGAACACCAGGTGTCGGGGATGGGACTTTTCAAATGCATTTATCTTACTTAAGCCTCAGAGCCACTTCTTGAGGCAGATATCATTTTTCTGGCAGTTCTCCCCACAACCAGTGTGAATGACCATGTAGGCTGACTGAAAAATGCTTAGGGTACCAGCCTGGCAGAATCAAAATAGAAAGAGAAGAAAAAGTTAAGCTTCAATAAACTGTTCTGAAATTTGCCAAATCTAAACACTTGGGGGAATAAAGCTTTCATAATGCCAGTGTATATAAATTTTTGTTTTAGTATTTTACTCTTTATTTTTAATTTTGAAGTCATGTCATTACTTAGACCTCTAAATTAATCAAACTCCACTCCACCTCACTTACACTTAACAGATAATATTTATTAATTGTTTCTCACGTACCAAGCACTATTTTAAGAACTTCACACAACTGACTCATCCAATCGTAACAGAACCCCCGAGGGGTAAATAGTATTGTCTCCATTTCACAGAGTAAACAGACCGAGGGGAGTTGGAGCCAGGCAGGTATCTTTGGTGAGAAGACCCAGACTCGGGAGGATTTGCTCAGGGTGCCGGGGCTTGCCCGTGGTCATGCTCTCAGCACACGGCCGGTACAGTCCACCTCCAGCTCCTCCGCCTCCAGAGCCTTCGTTCATATGCCTGCCCACTGGAGTGCTCTTTCTCTTATTTTTGTTTTGAATTTTTTTATTGTGATAAAACGTATATGACAAAATTTGCCATTTTAAGCATATAACCTAGTGACATTAGCCATATTTATAAGTTGTGAAATTGTTACCACCATTTCCAAAAATGTTGCATTAACCCAGGCAGAAACACTGTACACATGAAGCAATAACTCCCCATCTTACCTTTCCCCAGCCACTGGTAACTTCTAACCTGCCTTCTGTCTCTATGAATTTGCCTGTTTTAGACATTTCACATACATAGAATCATAAGCCATTTGTCCTTTTATGACTGACCTATTTCATGTTACATAATGTTTTCAAGGTTCATTCATATTATAGCATAATATCAGAACTTCATTTCTTTGTATGGTTGAATAGTATCCTATTGTATTGGGTTTTACCATATTTCGTTTGTCCTTTCATCTGTTGATAAACTCTTGGGTTGTTTCCACCTTTTGGCTGTTGTAAATAATGCTGCAGTTAACATTGGCATACAAGGATCAATTAAGTCCCTGTTTTCAGTTCTTTGAGGTATATACCTAGAAGTGGAGTTGCTGGACTGTATGGCAATTGTACCTTTTTTGAGGAATTGCCAAACTGTTTTCTACAGCATCTGTTCAATTTTACATTCCCACCAGCAATGTACTGGGGTTCTAATTTCTCCACACCCTTGCCCACATTTGCTTTTCATTGTTTCAATTTTAGCCATCCTAGCAGACATAAAGGGCTCATTGTAGTTTGGATTTGCATTTCCTTAATGAGTAATATTATTGAGCATGGTCATACGTGCCTATTGGTCATTTGTATATCCTCTTTGGAGAAATGTCTACTCAAGTCATTTTTCCATTTTTAATTAAGTTCTTTGCCTTTTTGTTGTTGAGTTGTAGGAATTCTTTATATATTCTGGAGATTGTCTGGCTGATAATTGCTAATCCTCAATCACTCACCTGCCAGATAGTATTAGAGATCCAGGTGGAGACACACATGCCTTAATGGGAAACATGTACTTGGATGTAGGAGAGAGTGGGCAATGAGGAGGAAACTGGGGAGTCACCTGCGACTCCATACCCACCTCCCCTGCTCTCATGCTAGTCACCCTCTACCACTAAGGGGGGAAAAAACCCCAGTGCATTCTGCTTCTTGGTGCTTGTTACTCTCATCCACAGAAGCTCTGTCAGCCTGCCTGGCACAAGGATGGAGGGACACTCCATCCACGTTCTCTGGCCTCCACCCCCAACCACAGCTGCAGCAGAGGTTCTGGGATTGGAAGTAGGAAAGGTATATGGGTGGGAGAAGGAAGACCAGAGGACCTGTGATATGGGATAGTGCATGCTCTCTCAGATGGAAGATCTAAGACTGAAAACGTGGAACCTTCCAGGAGGAGATGAGCTCCCAGGAGAAATGATGGGAGGGGAGTGAGGGGGTGAGAAGACAAGAAAAAAGAATCATGAGAGGTTGATGTGCACATATCAGAAAGGGGAAGGCAGCTGTAGCCAGATCGGGGGAGAAAGACTTCCCTGAAGCCCTCCCTTGAGGAAAGAGCTGTAGAACTCTGTTTCAAAGACAATGCTTCTACATTCACCCCAGGCCATCTCTCATAAGCTCCCCCTCTCTGCCTATGGTAATCTTAGCTTGTGGTAAGCAACAGACATTCCTACTTCCTTAATTGTTTATTCATCAGCCCACAGATGGGAGGCTAAGATGAGAAGGCAAACACTTGTTTCTACCACAAGAAGTGAGCCAGGCCTCCGGAACCTAATTCTTGGCAGCCGGGGACATGGGCGGTTCAACATGATGGAAACGGCGAATTTCAGTCTATTCAAGCCACACCTGCTCTGTGGATGGGAAGCAGCCCTAACTGACCATGGAGCCACCCGAGTTGAGATACTTGTGCCATCCAAGCCAAGACTCAGGAAATGTGGGGTGGGGGTGGGGCTCACCAATTCCCTCAAGGACTTGTTCCCTTCCTAAAGCTCAGTAACTCAAGGAGGGGAACCCCAACTTCAATACTGTTGCTGGCTTTTGTGTTACTTTTTCCAAATAGCTGGTGTGCAATTTGCCATGTGGCTTATATAGATAGCCCACACCAGTGAGCTGGAAAACAAAATCCTGGCAGCTTGCTTCTGCCTGCAGCACCTTGCAGCCCTAGGGTGCCAGGCCACAGGGGGCAGGGGGAGCAGGGGGTGGGACAGCTGACCACCATTAGTCACCCAACAGCCTTTGCACTGAGCCCATGAATGGAGGCAGTTCAGGAAACTCTGAGAAAAAAACAAAACAGTGTTGGTGAGAAGTCCAGGTTTCCATAATGAAATCAAATGTGCTTTTAAGAAAAGAGATTCAAAGTGATGACTGAGTTGGAGAAAACAATATAGCCCACATTGGGAAGGACGTAGTTTAGATGTTTACTGTTGCCTGCCACCATTCTCAGTGCTTCCTATGTTATCTCGGTTTACTATAGTGGTCATCACCCTGTGAGGAGACTGAGGCCTGGAGAGGTTCCATCACTCAGAATACAGTATGATGAGCTGAACTTGAAAGGGTCAAGACAGAGAAACAAATTCTGGCTGCTGGAAAGAGGGGGAAGTGCTAGGCTGGTGCCCCAGTGCCCCATATTCTGGCAGCATCAGGAGAAGGCCCTGTCAGCAGACAGGTGACGGAGCATCTCTGACCTGGACCATCCATGTGGGTCATCTAGGCATCTGCTTGCCTCTGAGAGGACTGCATGGGACACAGGGTTCTAGGCAAGAGATCTGAAGGAAAGAAACTCTGTGCATATAGATGGTACCTCTTTCCCCCTGGCCCTCCAGTACCCAGCATGGAATACAGCCCAGAGTAGGCCTTAACGTATATCCATTGAATGAAGGGGTGAATCAATGAATATAAAAGAGATGCTAAAAAGAATCACGCAATGCTCCTGTTCCAAAAGGATGAAGAAAGCCATGCATAATCCCGACAGAGCCTCAAAGAAGGGAACAAGTGTAGGGATTTGAGGGAGTGTGGTAAGTGGCTTCCATGATGACCAACACTGACTTCTGCCAACTGTTATTCATGCTCTGTGTAATGTCTTCCCTTTGACTGTGGGCTGGACTAACAGAAACAGATTATGGTTGAAGTAATGGGATATCCCTCCAAAGATTAGGTTACAAATCTAGTGACTTCTATCCTGGGGGCTTTTTTGCTCTCTTGCTTGCTAAGTCTAAGGGAAGCCAGCTGCCACGTTGTAAAAGCTGCCCTATGGAAAGACTCAAGTGGCAAGGAGCTGGGGGAAGGCTCTAGCCAAAAGCCAGCCAGGAATCGAGGTCCTCAGTCCAACATCTCACAAGGAACTAAACCCCGCTAACAGCAGTGTAATGAACTTAGAAGCTGATCTGCCCCATCCAGTCTTCAGATGAGACTACGGCCCCAGCTGAAAGACAACTGCAGCCCCATAAGGAGCCTTAAACCAGAGGCACTAGCCAGGCCCACGAGGTTCCTGACACACAGTACTATGAGGGAGTACGTGTTTGTTGTTTCAAGCTGCTAAGTGGGGGAGTAATTTGTTACTTAGTGAGGGACTATAACAGATGAGAGGTACAAAGCTACCACGGAGTAAAATGAGAAGAAGCCCACTCACGAATCTAGTTTCGTTCTGACTCATCTGAGCATGAAACAAGTACCTCTGTAAAGCAGTCAAATTCTTGATCTGTACATAAAAAGGAACTACGTACATAAGATAGGAAGAAGAAGGTTGTTCCAACACAAGAAGCTTAGTATCCAAATGGGTGCTGTTTCTTTAAAATTAGTCACCTTGGGTGACTGTACACTTACTTGAATAACACCCTTGTTCCAACCACATCTGCAACAACTTTTAGATACTCCACCTTGAAAAGCAAAGACATTTTCAGTCAATCTCAAAAGTAACAGATACCCAAACATGGGAACCCTAAAACATCTTCATGTGCCTGTGGCTAACCCCTGTGAGCTCCAAGGGAGCTCGTCCCTGGGTGCAAAATCATTGAGGGCACAGATCCCCTTCTGCTCCCCTCCCTGAGGAGCTGGCTGATCAGGATGTGAGCAGAGAAGACCTCCCGAGTCCACTGTGGAAGAGTGCTCCCCCACAGTGGCTTGTAGTGGGGTCACCAGTGTGTCCCAAGACCCCGAATTGCTGAGGCTTCCAGGCTGGAGAGCCTGGGGCATCATTAGTGACATCTGCACAGGCTGTGCAGGGTGAGCTGTAAAGGAGGAGCCCCTCACCTGGACAGCTACAGCCTCTATAGAGGGCAGTGGCACCTGTCTGGATGAGGGGCCTCTTTAGCTCAAGGGACCCAAGAAGCAAGAATGAAGCCTAAGGTGTGGCCAATAGAGAATGAGGAGGCAGGAATCCCCAGTAGGAATTCTGGGCTTCAAATCTCCCCGATCTGTCTTCCGGTCCCAGGAGTAATTCTGGCTACTCACTGCAAGGTAAGCATTCTGATGATGCAGGCAGAGTCCTTTATTGTGAAATACAGATCTGAAAACATTCCACTGAATTCAAAATCTTATCACCTTATCACAGGAAATGGACAACATTCCTTTTGCCAATGAAAAGGGGAAGGACAGTTAGGTCTCTTTTGCTATAACTTCAACTGTTGTAAATGTTTGAATGACTTTCAAAACCCTAAAGAGTTTATTTTAAAAAAGCCTTAAAAGATTATTTCAAGAAGGCATTTTAAGCATAAACCCTGATTTTTAAAAATTATGTTGATGGAAGGAAACTCAAGCTTGTCACTAAAAATGTTAAAAGATTTTATTTGGACATTTCATACAAATTCAGTATTTACCATTACCAATCCCCATATGGCTATCTCCAGATGCCCTGCAGTTCTAGCATTTTGTTCAGTTTTTTATACAGATATTAGTCCTGCTCTGCGTATTTGTGATATGCAAATGGTGGGGAAGCACTGGGACAATATAAACCCCAGTTCCCCAGGGCCAACTCCAGTTTAGACCCACATCCAGAGGTGCGGACACGGAACAGAGGCTGCCCCAGGCTTCTCTCAGCCGCGTGGGAACCAGGGAGTGGCTCAGAGGGCTTTGCACAAACTAAGCCAGGGCATTCACCCTCCTCTCCCATCAGGCAAAGAACTTCAGCCACAACTCGCAACTCGAAGGCCAGATGCTATTTGTTCCTCATTCCTTCTTCTGGTACTGTAGCCTCTAATGGAGGTGATGAGTCTTATCCTCCAAGGATGGATTAATTTCCAGAAAAGCTTTGAGTCCCAAAGTGCCATGACATAAATTAATTTTATTTTATTTTTCCTAAATGGACTCAGAGGGCAATTTCCTAAGCCAAAAGCTTTGATGCCTGTAATAATCATATTGGTTTGCAGGAAAAGTGTCAATTAGATACATAAGGTTTAAGATGTTTAATTAAAATCATTCTCATTGCTTTATAGCAGTGCCTCTTAGCATGCGCAAAACAAATATTCTAAATGAATGTTTCCAAGAGACAACTAAAATAGCTTTTACTTGTTTCTAATGACATTCTAATAATTAAATTCATGGCTTATTAATAGCATCAGTCATTTATGGATTTATCTTCACAAAGGAAATGATAACAGCTTCAGTTAAGAATCATTGTAAAACATTGTTACTATCTGATTCATTTCTACTAATTCATTTCTACTGAATTTCAGGCGACAGGGAGTGTTCTCAGAAAGCAATTACCATTTATAGAGATTGAGTGAAGAAAAAAAGGACAGGGAACATGAGCGTAGGTATGGAGGCATAAAGGTGTGTCTCATAACCACCCAAAGAACCAGAAACATTGGTGTTTTTCCCCAGAATGCCAGAGTAACTTTGGAATTTTGCTCGCTGCTTGTTTTATTTTTCCTATTTGTTTTAAGTATATGTTCATTCACTCCTAATTATAAAAATAATGTATGTTTGTCCCCTCCAAAAAAATTAGAATAGTGCTTAGTAAAAAGATGAAAGTTCCCCACCCATTTATTTTTTATGTAAGCTACAGTCAATTAAAATTTTACCCTCTTCTCTATGTTTCACTTCACAGTTCTGTTTTTTCTCACGTTCTCTCTGTTCTGCTTCCCCTGACCACCTCCTTCCCCCACTTCCGCTGTCTGTCCAGATTCTTTTTGTGGGTTCAGCGGGCCTCTGGGGGGGCCATTCCTGCTGCAGGCAGCTCCCGCGCCACTGGTTCCCTCTTGTGGCTCTAGAAGGTCATTGCACACCGCTGAACCACGGGGCCCCTTCCAGGTGGCCTGACCCAGGAGAGCAGACTCCAGTTAGGGAGCTGAACAATTCTTAACAATGTCAGAATCAGTCAAGAGTCTACCCGCCAACGCTCAAGACAGTCCCAAGAGAGGAGTTTGGTCTCCCAATACATGTGAGGGCTCCTCTGAAGTCCCTCTTGTTTCTTAGATTCCTCAGGTTCTACAGTGTGTGAGCATTTCCAAAAGAGCATAGCTTGCAGGATTGGGGCGCGCGCATGCGCGCGTGTGTGTCTGTGTGCATGTGTTGTGTGTAAGTCTAGCTGGGAGGAGAGAAAAGAAAGGGAGTTGACAAAGGCTGCTATACCCCTTTATAAGTCTTTGGAGGGATTTAAACATGTACTTGCTGAAGAGAGATATGAAACACTCAGAGTATGCCAGCACTGGGATTGACAAAACTGGACATTTCTGCTACAAAGGCACTCTTCCAGAGCTAATGGGAGAGACATCTATGGGAAGTGCTGGTCTCGGAACAAGGACACAGAATCCAAAGATGTGAGATGACACCTCTGCTCCACCACTACCCAGCTTTGTGATTTTCTCATGTGTAAAATGCAGATAAAAATATCCACCCCCATTTGTCTTCATTAAGTTGTTGTGAGATTCAACTGATTACTCTGTGAAAGTACCTATGCCAATGCAGGCACATGCTCTTAGTATTTTCAGTATGATTGAGGTGTCCTACAAAAACTGCTCAAAATAACTTTACCACAACTTGTGCCTGAAATTCTCACTCAAGCATCATTCTTGAAGGGGCCTTCTTACCTGGGGTCAGGCAGTGCTACCTGGAAGGCACTGTGCTAACCTGCAGTAGGAGTTTGTCCAGCTAATCCATCCATGGGTCTCATCTCCAGCACCAGTGGGAAGTCTCACGGGGAAAGGGGCCTGGCAAGTCCCTACTGCACATGGCAGGGCAGCATTCTAGCTCCCCAGTTGGAACTGTGGTTCCTGAACACTGTGTCACCCAGTGGCTCCAGCTCCAGATCACCTGGCCTCCTCCATGTTTCTCTTTCCCAAGAGTTTCCAGTGCCATCCCATTTTGATCTGGGCCTACTCTGGATTTTTTATTTTATTTATTATTTTTTTTGCATTGCTGCTGCTACCAGGGTAGGGTGACCCTGATACCAGGTAAACAGAGGCTGACATGCCCGGCCCATAGCTCCTTGGCCCTCACCTCTAAATACCACCGGTACTTTGTTGTAAACACCTGACTTTTCTCTGCTGAGGGCTGTTTTGGGCAGCCAGGGAGTTAACCGCCCAGATGCAGCCCTCAGGCAATGACAATTGATGTGGACGGGTAAACATATCAACTTCCTCAATCCCTCAGGTCAGGTGGGTGACTCTGAGGAATGTTTCAGAGTGTTTCCCATGTCCCCCAGGGCGTTCCTGCTGGATAGCTCACCATTTTTTGGCTTTCTGCCCCTCTGCCTCTACTGTTGCTTCCTGGGATCCCCTCACAGATAAACTACCGTGTGCTGAAACCCCTGTGTCAAGGCCTGATTCTGGAGAACTCAACCTGCAGTGGCTGGTGCTGCTCCTGGGAAGTACACCCTTGAGATGGAACTCTGGAATTGGATCACTTACCAGCCCAATGGTAGCAAGACCCAACTGCTGGTGTTAGGTAGAGTTTTAAAGGTTCTGTAAGATTCCATCTCAGTCATCTTGTAGATAAGTTCTATAAGATTCTCACCTGAAATGAGATGGAGTCTGCTGGAAGGAGATGTGTCAGCTTAAGCAATAACTCAGGCATGTTTGAATACCATAGCCAAAGATCATAGAGTTGGTTAGTTGTTAACTGCAATTGGAACCCTGAAAGAAGAACATGACAGGCAGGCTCAGATCAACCAACCATCCGCTTAGAACACAGTGTGAAGCTGAAAGGCCTCTGTGGCAGCATTTAAAAACTTTCATGTCCTGCAGCGGGGGTGCTGCTGGAGAGGAAAACCAGGTCTAGGAGCTAATTGCCTGGGTGTTGGAGTAACAAAGGAAGACAGCCAGCCTCGGCAGGTCTCCTGTGGGGAAGGGAGGGCTCTGATAAGAAAGGACTGGAACCCTGAAATCTGAGATGAAAACCCCAGGTGGGGGATGCTTCTGAGAACCTTCAACTCTCAGATTCTCTGGAACCTATGGGCTGGCAGAAATCACCCTCTGCCTCTTCTTAAAGGACAGTCTTCCCCAACTAGAGATTAGACAAAGTCCTCATGTAAGCCAGGCGCCTTGCTAGACAATGTCTGCTGTCCTGAAGATCTGCTTCTGCATCTCCTTGCTAAACCGGTAATTATGGTCCAATCTCAGTAAGGCTCAGGTGGTGAATAGTGTCCCTGCTGCAAAGGAAAGGGATCATTCACCAGAACAACCACAGGACCTGGCCTGAGTTCTAATAGCCTCCCGACGAGTTCTGCCTGGGTTCAATTCATCCATCCTGTTTAAACTTCTTTTCCCAACTACATGTGATGTGGTGCTTGAAATTGGTCAGTGTGGGAGTACATACAACATAAGAATTATCAAATGCCACATATCCAGATCAGGAATTTCTTTTCTTTTCTTCTCCTTTTCTCCCCTCCTCCCCCTCCTCTTCCCTCCCTCCTCTAAGTCTTCCCTTTCTCATCCTTCTTCTTTTTCTTTGTGGAGAGCTGGTTTACCAGCATACCATTGGAATAGGGCAACGAACCCATTGAGACCCATTTTAAGATTGACATGGGCCATTTATCACATAGTTCTTAGTGCTCCTCTCTAAAGAGGCCATGGTGGTATTTGGGTCTCTTGTTATCAGTACCAATTCAGATCCTTGAAAGATCTTGCTATTCTCTGTTCCCCACTGTAGAATTGATGGGGTAAAAGGCTGTGGGAATCCATGGGGGAGAACTCAGGGAAGCTACCAAATATATTTGATGTGGTATATTGCAGGATCCTCCCTCAAAGGAAACTGGCCTCCCTTTCAATCAGTGAGCTCTGGGTCTGCGAACTGACTCACTTCTAGAAACTGAGTGAGGGATTATGATTTTTTATTGTGATGGCCGACTCCAGACTTTATTCGCTTGTTTTTGACTGTTTTGGTCACATACATCAAGCAGTACCCACATTGGATGCCCGTGACCTCACCCCTAGGCACATCATAATCTATCAGAGACCCTTGCAGGTCCATGTCCCTGGGTTGTCTTTCTGCCTCGCTCCCGCTTTTCCTCTGCTGGTTAAATGCCTCCATATGGCCTTCGGTATTCCAGAATAGTATCTCCCCACTGACTGTGGAGCCCAATTCTAACATCTCCTACAGTCAGTCTTAGCTTGCAGAAGACAGACACTGCTCACCTTCTCAGAGATGCTGCTTCCCCGCCCCTGCCCACCACCACCACCACCACCAACAGATTCTTTATTACTTCAGTGAAGAGAGTGTCCTGTGTGCCCTCCCAGGGTTATAGGTCCTTAATCATGAGAGAGCACCCCCATACCAATAAGCTTTACCTTATTTTTCCCACACATGTTCTCCCAGTCCCTTGGTATGTAAATAGCATGGATGCATTGACCAGCTGGCAAAACTCACCTGGGAGTTCATTAGAAATGCAGAATCTCAGGCTCATCCCAGACTTACTGGGTCAGAACCTTCATTTTAATGAGATCCCAGATGATTCACACACATTTAAGGATTAGACACACTGCTTCAGAACTATCCTGACACCCCTCAGCATAAAGAGCCTTCAGTTTCTTAGGCCTGAATAAAATAACTGACTTTCTCCAACGCATCATCACTATCCCTGTCGTTGTCATTGTCCTTTACTGTCATCATTATTGCCATTGAGCATCACCCACTTAATGAGGGACATTTTAATAATAGCACACACTGAGCAGACAATGCTTTGCCCGGGGCCGACCGCATTTCCACAGATACCTTTATAAAGTAATCAGGGTTCCACAGCCTGCTTGCTCTCACTCACAGTTTTAAATCACCTTCCTTGACAATACCCACTTTCCCCAACTCCACATTTCACTGTCTCATCTACTCGATGCAGCCAGGTCCTCCCTCCCCATGCCCCTCCACCTTTGTCAACACACTCAAAGGTTTCTGCTATTGTCAGAACGGCCAAAGACAACAGTCCTTCAATTGGCAGGAAACAGTCTTCACACTCTCAGGATTTCCTATTATGTGCTGTGTAGCCTTTTCCAGAAACACAATTGCATCCAAAAATAGAAACTGCCTGGATTTACCTTCATCTCAACACAATGACTCCATGGCCAATGGGACCGGCCTTGAATTAGGGCCAAACGCTTTGAAACGCAGAGACTCTCTATCAATGGAGGTGAAGGAAGCCACTTCCAGACACTTCCAAGCGAGGGCAGGCAGCTGTTTACTTATTCCCCGTTCTTTTGTTACTGTGTTTGCCTTTGCCAGTAAAGCTTGGGTAGGAGGAAGGAAAGAAAGGAAGAGAGGGGGCCATGGACCAAAAGGAAGGAATGGAGGGGAGGGGGCTGAGGAGCACCAGGGGGTGGGAATGATAACTATTCAGTAGAGGAGATGACTCAAAAGAAAAGGAAAAGTGGTGAGTGGGTTGTTGAAGGAGGAAGTACGAAGTGGAGGAGGAAGAGGGGAACAGAAAGATTTTGATTGATTTGCAGCGGTCTCTACAGAGTGGTCATGGTCAGGACTTCACAGCTGGCTCGTGGTTTCCTGAGAGTGGAGAATGAAGAGCGCTGCTTTTAATGTCAGTGCCAGGTCGGGCATGGTGTATTTCCTTCTTTACAATGCCCCGAGTAGCATAACTCCTCTGGGGAAGGAAATTTTCACCTCTGTCCTCATTCTCTTCTGTGTGAGTATTGCAAGGGGCTGGGGTGAGGGAAGTAAAAAAGCATCTTCAAAACTAGAGGGGGTTTTGGACGTCTGTCCCAAAAACCTGAGACCAGAGAAAATAAACTGCAGTTAAACTGTGTGGAGTTAATGCAATTAACTGGTATTAGGCTACTGTTCTAAAAGAAACACTAGCCTGGAAATAAAGACCTGGATTAGATAGTATTGGAGAAGGTGATCCTGGAAGAGTGTTTGAAATGATGATTATGGGAGGATATTTTTAATGACCTGGAAATTTAGAAGAAAATGGAGAACTGGTGAGGAGCCAGGAGATGAGTGAATTTAAAGTTACCCGAAGAGAAAGAAGCAGAAGGCTTTGAGTCCCAGACTGGCAGGCTGGCAGGCTGGCATGGTTCACTGTTCAGCAGACTTGTAGGGCTGGCTCTCCCATTTCTCGCCGGAGATCTGGAAGTACTTGCTTCATGTCTCTAAGCCTCATGTTCCACATGTAAAACCTGGACAGTGGCATTCATTTCATAAGGTGTTTGTGAGGATTACGTAATTTGTAAATAAAATTTTCACTTCCCACACATTCGTTTAGGGGATTTATGCTCAGAGTCAAGATTCAGGAGGTGGAATAAAAATAGTTTTGATCTGAAATCAGATGTTGGACAAGAGAGAGAAGGAGATTCTGGGGCCAAAAGTAGAGAGTTCAGATTGGATCTGGTGAATGAGCAAACGTACTGGGACCCTAAAGACCTAACACATGTGAGAAAAGAAAAAAAAAGGTAGCTTTGGAGAAAGAGCTGGGTTCTTGCGCACACTGTGTCTCAGGGGCAGCCAAAGAGATATGGGGACTTTCTTTCTTTAAAACATTCCAGCTACTACATGAAAATAGCTAGAATGAGAATATAACCATTTTGCAAGCCTAATGAAAAAATGTACCTAGCCACTGATCGTTGTGTCAGTTATCAATTTATTGACTCTCAGCCCCCAAGCCACCCTTCAATACCTGCTCTGTGATAATAGATTGGATCCCAACCATTTCTCTTACAAAGAGCACAATATTAAGCTTTGTCAGTAGAGGGCGCTAGAGGGACATTGCAAGAGGAAGGGGACTTTTCTTTGTCCGAGTACATTGAGCTTTGTTTTTCCTTGCTCCAGCTGCATGGCCTGTCAACATTGTGTGCCCTGCCCCAGCCTCATGCTTAGAATATGCAGTCCCTCAGAGACCTCAGAGCCACATCCTGGGCCCAGTGACCACTTTGCCTCAGCACTTGTGATATGGACACTGCACTCCAAGCCTCAACCGCGGTGGAGACCTAAGTCCTCCTGTGCACTCTTCAGCGTCAGCTGGCTAGGGCCCCAGGATGATGTTTCCAAATCCATGCCCCCCTCCCCACAAGCCTACACCTTCCCTCCCCCAATGTCAATGATGCACACCAGGCCTTCCCCTCATGGACGAACCCACCAGCCTCAGCCTGTCTGCACCCGTGGGTTCTTGCTTGCTTGCCCCGTGTCAGTGGAACACCTCTGGCCCAGTAGCCCAGTGACCTTGCCTGCTATCCAGTGTGCTACACCACACCTTTGCCAACCAAGTCAGAGCCCCAGCCTTGGCAGGAGCCCTCCTTTCCTAGCTTGTTTTCCCCTGAGTATTCTCCCTTAGACATAGAATGCTCTTTAGAAGTCTCTTTATATCTTCATAGTTACTCTCCCATCATAGTTAATAATTCTTGATATTAAGCATCATCTATTTCAGTTACTGTGTAGTTTCTGCTTCCTGAGTAGATCAGACCAACACAATCACGAATGGCTGCCGACCTCACAAAGGGACACCCAGAATTGTGCAGCCTTGTGGAAAATACACATCATAGCTCTGATGTGTATTCTTGTTAGAACATCAGTCCTCAATCTGACTGAGCCTTAGCTCAAACTATGAGTACATATTTAAGAAATCCATGGGACACAGGGACATGTTAAATGACATCCTCAGATTCAATCAGCAAATTCCAGGCTGTAGAAAACTCCAAAGCAAAAATAATCAAAACAGTTTTTCCACAAATGAGAGAAAGAAACTATAAATTAAAAAAGACTTAAAAGGCACATTAACCAGTTACATTCATAGACTTTCTTTGAATCTGAATTTAAACAAATTGTTAAAAATGTTATGAGACAATGTAGGATATTTAAACACTGACTAGACATTTAAAAAAATGTAAGACCTAGCAGAGGAAATATGAACACTGGGTATTTGATAATATAAGAAAATTATTTTTCTTTTTAGAACAAAAAAGAATAGGATAATATTCTCTCAGAATGTTCACTTTCACAGTGTGGTGATAATGTGGGTATTTTTAAAAGTTTTAATCTTCTAGATTTACTTACTAAGATATTAACAAATGAAATAGTATGGTGTAGGGATTTGCTTCAAAATAAACCTTGCATTGGATAGAAGTGAATGGGAGAATATATTGGCCAGGAGTTGATAATACTGAAGTTAGGTGATGAGTATGTAAGTTCAAACAAAGTGTAAAAAATTTTTAACACTCTTACAAATTGATAAGAAAAAAAACAACTTAACTAAAAAATAAGCAAACCATATAAATAAACAATCCATGAAAGAAATATACATGGCCAAAAAACATATGTAATTGTGCTCAACCTTGCCAGTAATGAAGAAAATGCAAACATTTTCTTCATAAAAAAGAAGGAAGATTGATAAGAATACAGGGAAAAGAGTATTCCCTTTGGTACAACTTGGCAGAATTTTTTAAAATGTAAAATGTGCAGTTTTGTAAACCCAACACTTTTGCTTCTAAATATATTTATCTTAGAGAAATGATCAAATATGTAGACAAGAACAGTAGTTTATTGCAGCATTTTTTGAAATAACAATACCATAGAAGGAAACTACATCTCCATCAACAGAGAAGGGGTTAACAAGAAGAAATGGTTAAATAAAACATGTTGTATCCATGCAATGGGCCCTCTGCAGCAATTCAAAAGAAGGACTATATGGACTGACGTGGTGAAGAACTTCAAGATATATTGTTAAGTGAAAAAAGTATGTTACAGAGTCATGTGTTTTATTTGACTCCATTTCCATACAAATAAAACTAAACTAAAACACTTAGAATAGGTCTCCTTAAAAATGATATGTTTGTAAATGCTTATAGAATTTCACATGACTTCCTATTTATACATGTTCTGCTTTGTTGATTTTTCATGAGAACATATTTTGGGTGATTTTATAATTCACTTTGTAAGTGTTCACTGAATTTGACAACAAGACATCATGAGTGACCTGGGCAGAAGCAGTTTTCGCAGAGTGGTGGGAGACGGACTGCCGAGGCCCTGGAGTCCGTGGGGCCCCTGTGGGGCCCCTGTGGTCGAGGCTGCACCTGCTGGCGGCCCTGCCCCACCCTAGCCTTCTTCCCTGCCTGGTCCCACTAGTATGTACGTAACTAGCCAAATTTTAGAGACAGAAAACTCAAATAATTTTTCCTATTTAAAAGTATATCCTCAAATGTGTCTTGTCACAGGATTTTAGGGCCAAAAGGAATCTGAGGCCAGTTAGCACAATTTCCCATTTTTAAGGGTGAGAAAGCGGAGGTCCTGAGAGACTGAGAGGGTTGCCCAGGCCCCAGACTTTTCAACATTTCAAAAGGGTCTGTTGCTACGTCCCACAAAGGCAGCCAGAGAAGCATGCCCAGGAAACCTCTGAACATTTGGGAACCATGAGGAAGTAAGTAGGGAATTATGTGTTCAGGACAAGCATCCAGATAAGAATTCCTGCAAAGTTGCTGACAGCCACGTATGAGTGACCGGCATCCAGAGATAAATCACCACAAGGATCAGAAGAATGAATCACCCCAGGCTTTGTTCTTTGTAAGACAGTACATTTTTCTTGGCTCTCTCTGTTCTATATCAGGGGATTGTTTCCACTGGGGTCACCAGGCTGAAGGACCCACTAAATTTGGCCTCATTCCTGTCTTGGCAAGCTGCCATGGCCAACGTGATGGAGGAGTGTTTACATGTGTTCTATCCCGGGAACATATTCTCTGTTCTGTGTGATAAAGCACAGAGTCAGATAGGCAGAGTGGTCAAAAGAGCACTGCCCAGAGTCAGCTGGCGGAGTACTGGTCTCGGTACCGTCGTGAACCCAGCCGTGTGAGCCTGAGCCAGTCATTTAAGGTTTTCTAAGCATGCAAAACAAACGGGTTAGACGTGATTCCCTCTCCTCTTGTGTTTTGGGAACCTGTTTGAGGATGAAAGTAGCTTCCATCCTGAGTATGTTGTCTCAGGCAGAGAGAGAAAGAAGTGTGAGGTTGTACCCATGATTGGTAAAGAAACAAGGCCAGATAGATGCTAAGGGGAAAAAAGGATCAGTGTTGACATCACTACTTCATCCAGGCAGAGCAAGTAGATTCATCCCTAGAGCCAACTATTTGTAGTGACTGCCTGAACACTGTGTTGGGAAGGCTCTGAATGAGAGCTGAGCTCGGGGGAGAGTGTTCTCTGCTCCATTAATGATGTCTGCCACAGGCAAAGAGGCATGGAACAGGGGGAGTGTATACCAAGTTCTGGCTAACTCTGCACCAATTACTACACTTATGTTCCCGTAGCTGTGAGCCCATGAGCCCAATGCAAGTAACAAAATACAGATGATGAAATCTCTTCAGAAAGAAGATTTCAGAAAGCTGGCTCATTTAGAGTATAATTAGCAGGAAGGGTACAAGGAATCAGGAAGCCGGGTCTGTTCTTTGGTTTGTCACTAAATAATTAATAATCTTGGAGGAAATCAGTAACAGGTCGGGATCAGTTGGAATCCCTATGTTCTGGCTCTTTTGCGGTCGAGGCGTGAAAAGAAAGGCTGCCACAGGGTCCTCGGAGTAGAGGCGACACATGGACCAGCCCTGGTGGTCCTGCAGCCGCAGGAGGTGTTTCTTGTGGGATGTTTGGCCCACTTTTGTCTTGTGTTAATTAATGCAGTAATTATCCAGAATTTTTAAAAAGTAAAGTGAATTTTATATTTTTCCATTGTGATATATTTAAAAAGGCAGTAGAAAAGAGATCAAAAGAAAGTTACCTATGTTTCTGTTCCTCAAATCCAGCATTGGACAACTTGTATTTCCTTGTTAGGAAGAGAATTTGATGTAAATGTCATCTTTAATAATAGATTTCTTTCTTTTCTTTTGCTTATGTTTAGCAAAATAAACAACCCATGAGAACAGAATACATTAAAATTTATTAAGTAATAATTACTTAATACAATTAATTGGTAATGATAATGTCATATTATTGTCATCATTATTGTTGTTACTGACTGACTAACTGGGGCCAGGTGAGGGTGATATTCTTTATGCCATCATCACTTCTAAGCAAACATGAGGCAAATTAGGGGCCTTTTTAAAATTAAATGTAGTGACCAGAGGGGAGGAGGGAGGGGCATAACGGGGGAAAGGAGGGCAGGGGCAAGTCAAGAAGCATGAGTAGAGAACTCATGGGCATGTACAGTGGGGTGAGAGTAATGGGGCAGGCAGGGACAGCAATGGGGAAAGTGGTGGGACAACTGTAATTGAACAATGATTTTTTAAAAATTACATGTAAAAATGAAAAAGGATTAGAAGTAACATAAAAATAATATACCACTTTAAAAATTTTATTTGATGTTGCTATTTATGTTATTCAATAAAATAAAATTTAAATCACTGGCAAATGTAAAGGGAAGCCGTGAGACTTTCTTCCAAGGCAGGGCAGAGCAGTGCAGCCCCGACATTGTCCTGGTGAAAATGACCGGCTCTGAAGTCAGGTAGGCTAAAATCCTGGCTCCCCCTAGTAATGAGGATGATAGCATTGCCAGCCTCACAGCATTGTTGTGAGGATGCACTGAATTAACACATATCTGATGATTAATTTTATGTGTCAACTGGACTGGACCTTGGAGTGCCCAGGTATTTGAACAAATATTATTTCTGAGTGTGTCTGTGAGGGTGTGCCGGGGTGAGATTAGCACTAGAATCAGTAGACTGAGTAATGCAAATTGTCCTCCCCAATGTGGGTGGGCCTTTTCCAATTTGTTAAAGGCCTGAATGGAACAAAAAGATTGAGTAAGGAAGAATCTCCTCCCTGCATCTCTCTCTTTCTCTTTTCCCCTCCCTTCCCTCTACCCCCACCTCACTATTTTCAAGCTGGGATATTCATCTTCTCCAGCCTTTGGACTTGGACTTGGACTAGAACTAGAACTATACCCTCAGCTCTCCTGAAACTCCAGCTTGCCAACTGCAGATCTGGGATTTCTGAGCCTCCATAATCCTGTAAGACAATTCTTTCTAATAAATCTATTTACACATATGTATGTATATCTCCTATTGTTTCTGATTCTCTGGAGAACCCTAATCCATGTTGTTTCCTTAGGACAGTGCATATCACATATTGAACACTGAATAAATCTTGGGATTAAGATACATCATGTTGAACCAAGCATGAGGAATCTAATTACTGCTGCAGGGAGGGCTCCCTCAGAAGATACCTGAGGGTGAGTACACAGTGCAGAAACTGTTGCCAGGATTGAGGAGAAGGGTGCCCTCACTGGCAAAAACTAAAACAAGCCCACAACAAATCCCAGAAATTTCTCAAGTTCAGATGCTACTGAAGTTCTGGTTCTCAGCCATACCCTCTGTAATCTATGCAGCACACCGTTGCCAGGACATTCTTAGACATTTGTTAAATGCTACCCATGGGAGATCCTAGATGGCCACAGAATAGGTGGAGGCCTCACTCACCTCCACCCAGGAGCAAACTGGAATTACAACTAAATTATAGAACAATTATCATGAATAACCAACTGATGACTAGCTGAAGAGAAGTCTTATAACCAGGGATTTATGGAAGAAGCCACATCAAGACCAGCAGGGAGGACACAGATGCAAAAAGGGCTGCCCCACTTCCATGGGCAGTGGCTGAGATTCGGTGGGGATATTACAGCTGCAAATGTTTCCCCTGAAAAGTGTGAGGTCTCAACCTGAAACTGGGTTCTCCAGCCCAGGTCACCAGAGCCACATAACATCTGGCTGTGAAAAGCAGTGGGGTTTCTGTATGTTAGGGAGAAACAACAGTCTCCTGGAGACACAGGTGCCCTTTTAAGGGGCCAGCACAAAAAAAATTTTGTTCACAACCACTCACCCTCAGCTCCAGCGGAGGGAGCTCAAAATGGACTAGAGTTGCATGGACGGTCTTGTGTTTGTTGCTCTGGGGAGAGGACTGAAAAGACAGCTTCTAGGTTCAATGTGCTGAGTCCCTTTCCCATACCACAGAAGCAATCTTCCTTGGGTGGAGCATTCCTTTGCATGTGGCATCAGAGTGGAGAAATGCAATAGCCCCACCCTCTGGACCCCTTCTTGCTTCATCCTTTGGAGCTGATGCCCTAATGAGGAGTAAGCTGCCTTGGCCAGAGTGTACAGGTCTGGGCAGAGTCAGGGGTGTAAGTGACTGAGTTGTGGGACATTGGGGCAGGTGTCATTTTCCCTACTTTCCTGTAAACATGACTGGCACTTTGCCCTGATAAGAGATCCACTGGCTCCACCCTCCAGGTTCTGGCAGACCCACCCTCGAAACTCCTAATGGCTCTGCCCTGCTGAGGTCAGGGCAACATCTGGGACAGACTGAATTGTATGGCTCTGGGGTGGGAGCCATATCCCCCACCTTTGCTGAAGCCTGACTGACACCTTTCCCTCAAGGGAGAGCCACTAGAAACATCCTTATGACTCCTGGCAGCCTCACCCTGCTGAGCTGTGCCTCCTCCCAGCAGAATCTGGGATAGATTGCATTGCATGGCTCTAGGACAGGGGCCACTTTTCCCTTGCATGCTTGAGCAGAGCAGAGCCCTCCCTTCACATGGCCAAATCTTGGTCTGTTTGGGTCTGATAACTCTGATGGCCTCATCCTGATGAGGCCATCACACAAAGTTAGGCAAATACCAGTGAGTGGCAGCTAGACTTGGTATACACTGAGACAATTGTTGAGTGGCCTCAGACCCAGCACTGGCACTGAGTTTGAACTTGAATCGGTCTAGTGTACACCACTTTCCCCTAGCTGGTGAGTTATATGCAACTGGAGTATTGCCAGAGGCTCTTTCAGTGACTGGCAAGGAGAGGATGGTGGAAGTGGATTTTGGGGTGCCTTGGGACTTTTGCTGACCTACCTCCAAGCCCAGTGCTAGCAAAAGCTGGCCTTGCTGCATAGTTTTGTCCTTCCCATGCACACACAGGCCCAGCAGAAGCAGCCACAAACTTTGGATTACTTGTAGCTCTAACAGGTTGCCCAGGGCCAGTCACAGACAGCATCTCACACTGATCTGCACCGGAGTCCTTACCAAGAGGCTCAGAACAAACACACCCAATGGATAGCTTCAAAAAACATCAGAGCAGGATCCAATAAGCTTCACAAATGGCATATTTAAAGAGAGACCTTGGCAGGCACCAGACCCTACTAAGGCAAATTCCATTTCGTGTGTTAAGCACCTGCACAGCAGCTTGTACGCCATGGTCGGAGTTGAGATTCAGTCAGTCAGCCTGACAGTTGATCCTGTGGGTGAATGGGCCAATAGCAATTAAGACTCAATTACAACAGGAGAGCCCACATAACCCACATGAGGGGCATTTGTGAAGTACCTGGCTCAAGTAATCAAGGAGACTGTACCACTTGGTCCCACAGGACACCTAC
Organism: Phyllostomus discolor; assembly: GCF_004126475.2. NCBI lineage: Eukaryota > Metazoa > Chordata > Mammalia > Chiroptera > Phyllostomidae > Phyllostomus > Phyllostomus discolor. The sequence goes on from NC_040904.2 coordinate 60,278,210, forward strand.
TACATAAGGCCACCCCACCATGACTGGGAGTCATAGCAGATCTATCTGAGACATAGAAACAAGTACAAAGAGGCAGCAAAAATGAAAAGACAAACATCCCCTCAAATAAAAGGAACAGGAGAAAATTCCAGAAAAAAGAGCTAAATGAAAAGCAAGCAAGCAATTGATCAGAATACTGCTCAAAGCATTGGTTATAAGGATGCTTAACAGCATAAAAGGGACATAGAAACAATAAAATAAAACAGTCATAATTGAAGCATACAATATCTGGCAAAAAGAATATTCCAGAAGGAATAAACAGTAGGTTGGATAAAGAAAAGGATTGATTCAGAAATTTGGAAGATAAGGTAGAAAAGAACACCCAATCAGAGAAGCAAAAAGGAAAAAAAAACTTAAACGTGAGGATACATTAAGGGACCCTTGAGAAAACATGAAGCATAAGAAAATTTGCTTCATGGGGTACCAGAAGGAGGAGAGAGAACTAGCAAGGGATTGAAAACCTATTTGAAGGAACAATGATGGGAAACTTCCCACACCTGATGAAGAAAAAAAGACACACAAGTCCAGGAAGTGCAGAGAATCCCAAACAAGATGAATTGAAAGAGGACCATACAAAAGATACATCATAATGAAAATGGAAAAGGTTAAAGACAGAGAATCTTAAATGCAGCAAGAGAAAGACAGTGTTGCCTACAAGATATCTCCCATAAGACTGCCTGCTGATTTCTCAACAGAAATATTTCAGCTGGAAGGAACTGGCATAAAATATTCAAAGTACTGAAAAGCAAAGACCTACAACCAAGATTACTCAGTAGAATATCACTTAAAATTGAAGGAGAATAAAGAGTTTCCTAGACAAGAAAAAGTTTAAGGAGTTTGTTGCCACTAAGCCAGTATTACAAGAAATCTTAAAGGGACTTCTGGAAGAAGAAGGAGGAGGAGGAACCTAGTTAAAAGAATAAAGTTACAATAAGTATCTACTTATCAATAATCATTTTAAATTTAAATAGCATAAATGCTCCAATCAAGAGACTAAGGTGAGCTGAATGGATACAAATAACAAGACTATATATATATGTTATCTATAAGAGACCCAATACAGAACAAAAGATATACACAGACCAAAAGTAAAGTGAGGAGAAAAGATATATCATGCAAATGGAAAGGGAAGAAAAGCTGGATAGCAACACCAATAACTGACAAAATAGACTTTAAAACAAAGACTGTAGTAAGAGACAAAGAAGGATACTACATAATGATAAAGGGAGCAATCCAACAATAGGATATACCCCTTGTAAACATTTATGTACCCAACATAGGAGCACCTAAATATGTAAAGCAAATCTTGATGGAAATAAAGAGAAAGATTGACAGTAATACAACCATAGTAGGGGATTTTAACACCCCATTGACATCAATGGAAGATCTTCCAGACAGAAAATCAGCAAGAAAATGGAGGCCTTAAATGACACATTAGGTTGGGTGGGTTTAACTGGTATCTTCAGGGCATTTCACCCCAAAGCAGCAGAATATACATTTTTTTCAAGTACACATGGAACATTTTCTTGGATAAATCTCATATTAAGACAGAAAACAGTCCCAATAAATTTAAGAAAACTGAATTATATAAAGCATTTTCTCTGATCATAATTGTATTAGAAGTCAATCACAAGAAAAAACTGAAAAACATACAAAAACATGGAGGCTAAATAACATGTTGCTAAACAATGAATGGATTAACAATGAGATCAAGGAGGAAATAAAAAGATGCCTTGAAACAAATAAAAATAAGAACCCAAAATCCATGGGTCATAGACCAGCGGTACTAAGAGGGAAATTCATAGCATTACAGGCCTACCTCAAGAAAAAAGATAAATCCCAAATAAACAATCTAACTTTACACTTAAAGGAACTAGAAGAAGAAAGGCAAATACAGTCTAAAATGAGTAGAAGCAAAGAAATAATAAAAGTCAGGGCAGAAATAAACAAAATAGTCTAAAAATACAAAAGGTCAATGAAAACAAAGAGTTGTTACATTGTATATGTATGTGTGTGTTTTGTATCAAATCCTTAATTGAAGGGATGTTACAAATGAAAAACAGAAGTGGATGATTTGATACAAGTTATAGAAAAAGTAAAGGTAACTCCAACATGCACAGTACTGCTTTAGTGTGAAGAGGAAAGTCACTCCTGTGGCTGTGGGAAGGCAGCCTAAGGCTGAGCACTCTCTCTCTCTCTCTCTCTCTCTCTTTACGATTTTATGTATTTATTTTTAGGGAGAGTGGAAGGGAAGAAGAAAGAGAGGAAGACAAACATCAATGTATTGTTGACTTTTGTGTGTCCTCTACTGGGAACCTGGCCTGCAATCCAGGCATGTGACCTAGACTGGGAATTGAACCAGTGACTCCTTGATTCATAGGCCAGCACTTCAATCCACTGAGCCACACCAGCTCAGGCTGAACTCTCTTTATTGTCTCTCAGAGTGTGCTCTACCCTTCCAGATTCAGGGGCCCCCAACCTGCACAAGTTGGTTACGTGGTCACCCAATTCTTTGATAGATTTCACCTGCTCATCCAGGTAGTGACTCTCAATAAAGTCACACAAATGAGGGTCATATTTTTCAGTGGCCAGTTTGTGCAAGTCCAGGAGTGACTGATTGACTGAGTCATACTTTTTCCCAAGTGTAATACATACTCCATTGCATTCAGCCCATTCTCCTAGTCATCATGGTCTGGTTTCTTGATATCCTGAAAAAAAGATTTGGTCATCTTGTTGGCTCTGCAGCTTCATCATTTTCTACACATGTTTCCTCTCCTTGTGAGATTGGTGAAGCAGATACTTGGCAAAGTTCTTCAAAGCCACATCATCACAGTCAAAGTAGTAAGATATGGACAGACAGATGTAGAAAGTGTAGAGCTCCAGGTTAATCTGGCAGCTGATGGTAGCCTCTGAGTCCTGGTGGTAGTACCAGTGTACCTGTGAGGTCGTCATGATGGGCAGCTGAAGACAGGCAGCTTTGTGGTGCTAGAGTGATGGTGGGAGCCTTCAGGTGGTCCCAGGGCACTGTGTGGACATGGCAGAAAGATGGATCTTGGGGGCTGGCTGGGATGGGGGTCAAGTGCCAGGTTCCATTCACAAGCACTGCTGAAGCAGCAATCCACAGTGACTGTCAGTGAAGACTGTCAAGAGCTGGTACTTTGAAAAGATAAACAAGATGGAGAAAACTTTACACGCATCTAGGAAAAAAGAGAGAGGACACAATTGAATAAAATCAGAAATGAAAGAGGAGAAGTAAAAATGCACACTAAAGAAATACAAAGGATTGTAAGAAAATATTACAAACCACTATCTGCCACCAAATCAAATAGTCTGATGAAATGGATAAACTCCTAGAAAAATGCAATCCTCCAAAACTCAATCAAAATGAATCAGAGAATCTGGATGAACAGGTTACAACCAGTGAATGTGAAGCAGGGGGAAAGAGGAAAAAAAAAACAAAAACAAAACGACAAAAACCTCCCAGCAAGCAAAAGTCCTGGACTTCACAGGGATGGCTTCACAGGGGAATTTTATCAAACATTCAAAGAACTAATGCCTATTTTTCTCAACTTGTCAAGAGGAGGGAAGACTCTCAAGCTCATTTCAGGGGGCCAGCATTACTGTAATTCCAAAACCAGATAAAGAAACTACAAGGAAAGAAAATTATAGGCCATATCCCTGGTGAACATAGAAGTTAAAATCTTCAACAAAATATTAGCAAACCAAATCCAGAAATACATTAAAAAGATAATACACCATGATCCAATGAAATTTATTCTGGGACATAACATTGGCACAATATCCACAAATCAATAAATATGATATACCACATAAACAAAATAAAGGATAAAATCACATGATCATATTAATAGATGCAGAAAACCATTTTATAAAATCCAGCACACATTAATGATAAAAGTTCTCATCAAAGTGGGAATAGAGGGATCATACTTCAACATAATAAGGCCATATATGACAAACCCACAGCTAACATCATACTCAATGGGCAAAAACTACAAGTGTTTCCCTTAAAATCAGGAACAAGACAGGAATGTCTGCTTTCACCTCTATTATTCAACATAGTACTAGAAGTCCTGGCCAGCAATCAGAAAAGAAGTAAAAGGCATCCAAATTGGAAAGGCAGAAGTAAAACTGTCATTATTTGCAGATGACATGATACTGTATATATAAAATCCTAAATCTTGAACCAAAAATCTACTAGAACTGATAAATTCAGTAAAGCAGTAGAATATAAAATAAACATCCAGAAATCAGTTACATTTTATACATCAATAACTATCAGAAAACTAAGAAAACAACCTTATGTATAATTGCATCAAAAATGCCTAGAAGTTAATTCAGCCAAGGATGTAAAAGACATATATACTCAGATAATTATAAGACACTGAAGAAAGAAATGGAATAAGATACAAATAAGTAGAAACATATACTATATTCATGGATAGGAAGAATTAACATCATTGAAATGTCCATACCTTTGAAAGCAATCTATAGATTTTATAGAATTCCTTCAAAATACCAATGGTGTATTTCACAGAAGTAGAAAAAATCTTCCAAAAATTTATATGGAACTACAAAAGACCTTGCATAGCCACAATCTTGAGAAAAAACAAAGTTGGAGGAATAGGGCTACCTGGTATCAAACTATATTATAAGGCCATAGTAATTCAAAACAGCATGGTATTGGAACAAAAAACATGTAGACTAAAGGAATGGAATGGAGGGTCCAGAAATACACTCTCAACTCTATGGTCAATTAATATTTGACAGAGGAAGCAAGTATACACAATGGACTAAAGATAGTTTATTCAATAAATGGTGTTGGGAAAATTGGACTGATACATACAGAAGAATGAAACTAGACCACTTTCTTATGTCACAGACAAGAATAAATTCAAAATGGATTAAAGACTTAAATGTTACACTCAAAACCATAAAAACTCTAGAAGAAAATATAGGCAGTAAAATCTTGGACATTTCTCATAGCAATATTTTTTCTGATATACTGCCTTGGGCAAGAGAAACAAAAGAAAGAAAAACAAATGGGACTATGTCAAACTAAAAAGTTTTTGTACAGCAAAAGAAACCATCCACACAATAAAAACACAGTCCACTGAACAGGAGAACACATTCACCAATGATGCATCGATGAGGACTTAATATCCAAAATTTATAAAGAACTCATAAAACTCAATACCCTAACAACAAACAATCCACTGGGCGGTTCTCCCCTGTTCGAAGAACTTTGAAACAACATTCTGTTCCTCTGTTTTGATTTTGGAGAGCCCACACAGCATGCATACATAACCCATGAGCAATGTTGTAGGTCATTACAATGGAGGGGTCAATGTTAAGGAAAACTGTTTTCATTGCATGATCTACAACATGTTGCACTCACGATGGACCAAAAAGACTTCCAGACTTACAAAAGAATGGGGCATTTCATCTAATAGATGTGGTGTGCTGAGCACAGTGGGTAAAGGTTTACAGGGGGTCCTAGAGGCACCTCAGTGAAGAACTGCTTCATTGGAACAACAACCAGTATTTGGCAGACCAACATTTGCAACCTGAAAAGGTAAATAAACTTTATACAGTAAATTTTTCCTTCTGTACCATGCATGACACAAGAGCATTGAGATACAAACACACATTTTTCTATGGCAGCCTACTTTGGATCTTTTCAGACTTAGCCTGTGATATAATGAAATCACATCTCAATGCCTATTGAACAAGACTATCAACTGTAAACACTTTATAAATGGCCAATGCCTGGCTTTTACTTCCTCTGCTCCAGATCTTCGTCTATTTCCAGCCACATACAGTTCCAAATCATAACCCACCTCTCTCATTGTGCTCATGCCTTTCCTTCACTGCCAGCTTTCCTCCTGTTCCTCATGGACTGCAACCTCTCGGAGGGATCCCACCAAACCAGCGGTACCGTCAGGAGACCATAACTCAGGCTGGCTGCAGCTGCCAAAGCTCAGGTTGAGCGGTCTCCACCCAAAGGAACAAATTCCTGCAAATCTCCAGCTGCAATCATTGTTGCCCTTCCTGCATACAAGTTCGACATGGGGTCCAGATATCAACATTATTTCTGGAGTAACTCCAGATTCATCAGGCACCACATGCCCTGCCTGCTCCCTGAGGACAGAAGCAGAGCCAGTCACAGGGACTCCCTGGCCACCACAGCTTCTCATTCCCCATTCTTGCCCCACTGGAGGAAGACCAAGCAGCGCTGAGGATGGACCACTGCTCTGAGCTGCTCCTCTCAGAGGTGCAAAGGATTAATTGGAATTCTTCAAAATGTCAGGTGTAGTCCCCACAGCCCCTGAGAAACCTGCCAATGAAATGGAAAATCAAATAAAGTCATTTGGTCCACAGCCTGATGCTCCTCCTGATCACAATTCTCATTTTGTACCAGGTAGGCTAAATATTCAGAAACAGTGAAGATTGCTTTTAAAACAATTAATTAAATGAGTTGCTTAACAGATATCTAATGGCCACAGGCACCAAGTAGATTACTAAGTGTCATTTAAGAACATAGTCTTAGGGCTTCCAGTCAAGATGGAGACATAGGTAAACACTGCTCACCTCCCCACACAACCACATCAAAATCACAACTAAAATAGAGAACAGCCATCACTCAGAACTGTCAGAAATCAAGTTGGATGGAAGTTCAACAACTACGAAATTAAAGAAACCATATCCATCCAGACTGATAAAAGGGGCAGAGATGCAGAGATCCAGATCAGGCTGGTTTCACACCCATGTGGGGTGGATAAAAATTTGGGAAGGATATCTTAGGAGTGAGGGGTCCCAGACTCACACCAGGACCCAAGCCCAGACCTCCAGTGCCAGAAAGATAAGTCCCATAAATTCTGACTGCAAAAGCCGGTGGCAATTGAGTCGGTGGGAGAAATTTCTGGAGTCCCAAGCAGTTCCTCTTAAAGAACCTGTGCAAAGACTTATTCGACTAACTCCCTCTGAGCTCCAGCACTGGGGTTGGGGTTGCAGCTTGGAAGGTATCAGCGGCATATGGGGAGGAACTGAAGTATCTGGCATCAAGGTGAGAGCGGGCAGTCAGCTTTTTCCCAGACAGAAGGGCAAGCATAAGCCAATGTTCTGCTTCTGAACCCTCCCCCCACAAAGCCACAGAGCCAGCAGTCTGCTGCCATATCTGAGACTCCATCAACCTGGATAGCACTGTTTGCCCCACCCAGGTGAATCCCTGAGGCTATACCTCAATTCAATTTACAGGCCCCCCAAGCTGTTAACAGTGGTTTTGCCATATGAATGGCTGGTCTTGGCTCATGTTTGACAACTTCCTAAATTCTCTCAAACAAGCAACAGCCAGCCTCACTGAGCCCCCTGCCCCCATACCTCTTGCTAAGTGACCCCAGGCCCAGCACTAGCAGCAGCCAGCCTAGGTTCACAGCTGGTTTCACCTGGATTCAAAACCAGCACAAATAGCAGCCATCTGCAGGTTGTGTTGTCATTCATACAGGGTGGCCCTAGGCAGAATACAGGATGGGGCTGACCTTGGCCTGTACCACCTTGGAAACCCTAGGGACCAGGGTACCCAGTGGCTAACTACAGACCATGTCAGAGCACCACCACCTTTCCCCTGCACAGTTGACCCTCTACAGAGGGTGGAGGTTGGTGGTCAGTAGTCACAGCCAGTCCTCGAAGCTGACTGGGCTGGGAAAATCCCTCCCATTGACCTGCCAACAATAATCAAGGCTCAACTACAAGAGGAGGGTGTGTACTCAGCCTACATGAAGTGCATACCTCAAATATCCAACTTGGGTGATAGGGTAGGCTGTGCCAATGGAACTTACAGAACACCTAATACATTAAGGCACACTACCAAGACAGGGACTTGTAGCAGCTCTGCCTAATACACAAAAACAAACACAGGGAAGCTGCCAAAATGAGGACACAAAGAAACATGCCCCAAATGAAAGAACAGGTCAAAACTCCAGAAAAAGAACTAAGCAAAATAGAGATAAACAATCTGTCAGATGCAGAGTTCAAAACATTGCTTGTAAGGATGCTTAAAGAACTTAGTGAGGGTCTCAACAGCATAAAAAAGATCCAGTCAGAAACAAAGGACACACTAATTGAAATAAAGAACAATTTACAGGGAATCTACAGTAGAGTGGATGAACCTGAGCATCAAATCAATGACTTGGAACTTAAGGAAGAAAAATACAACCGATCAGAGCATTAGTAAAAAAAAATCCAAAACAATAAGGATAGTGTAAGCAGCCTATGGGACAACTTCAAGCAATCCAACATTCACATTATAAGGTTACCAGAAGGAGAAGAAAAACAGCAAGAAATTGGAAATCTATTTGAAAAAAATAATGAAAGAAAACTTCTCTAATTCGGTGAAGCAAATAGACAAGCAAGCCCAGGCAGCACAGAGTCCTAAATAAGATGGACCAAAGAGACCCACTCCAAGACACATCATAATTAAAATGCTAAATGTTAAAAATA